>NC_091266.1:48560576-48872500 GCF_042477335.2 Ovis canadensis | reverse complement strand
CTCTCTTTCAATTTTCCACTGCCTTTACCTAGTGGTTTATTTCATGCTCAACAAACCCTTGGAATGTATCATAAAAATGTACCATATCATAAAAATGAAGAGACTTGATTCAAACTCTAGAAAGGGAACAAAGATAGAGTTTCATAAAGAATCCCATTTGTTTGCCTGCATATCAAGTTAAGACAAAGAAGGAAAGAAATTTGGGGCTAAGACTTCTCCTGAAGAACTTCCTTTAAAAAAAAAAAAGTGAATCAAAATGGACTTGTATCAAATTATTATTGCCTATTATTATTCACATCAGGAAATATTCCCAATGCCACTTAAAAAAAAAAATCAACATAACCCCCTATGATATAAGCATACTTTCAAAGCTCCCTTTAAAAACCAAAACCAGATTATGTGCCTTTTTCCCCACGCACATCACCTCTTAAAGCCTATAGTGGTCCTTATGTAGATCTCCCCTTTTATTTTAGAAAGGTGTGTGTACGTTTCTGTGGTCACATGTTTATCTCTACCAAATGGACACTGTGCATCCCAGTACCTGTGTGTCCAAGTCAAAGATTTTTCAAGCACGGACTAGCTTCCAGATAACCTGAGATGCCTAAATTAAGGACTCCTTGCATTATCAGTTCGCAGCTTCCCCATCCCTGGCCGAAGCCTGTCTTCTCAGGGCCAGGGAGAGAGCGGTAATCTGCATCTTTGTGCGCTCGTACTGGAGTTGTTAATAGGCAGCCTTCTCTGCCTCTCTCTCGGCTTCCCCAGCACGACCGCATCAGCACTAGTATCAAATTAACTCTCCGACTTTGAAACTTATTGATCTGCTATTAAGACACCAGTGAACTTGATGAAATGAGTGCTGTAGGTGCAGTCAGGACTTCAAAGTCTAGCACAGCCACATAAAGCAAGCGCCTTTGATCCTGACTCCGATCTACTGAGGGTTTAAAGCCCAGCTCTCCCTAAGCTGCCCTTCACTCTCGTCATGTCTGATGTCTTACCAACTAGTGACTTGATAATGTTAATAATGCAAATTTTACAAATGATTTTTACAATGGCAAAATTAATTATATGAATGGATGCTTCTTGCAATAGGGGTTTCTGCACTTCTCTCCCGTATAACATAACAACGGGAGCAAATAGGATGGCTAAGAAGGGGGTCGAGGCCCACGCAATTCCAGACAATGTTTTACCGCCTTCTTTTACCTTTTCATTTTGTAGTTAGAACCAAAATAATTAACTAAAAATCCCACTCATAATCTTAGTAACTTGTATTCTGTAATTCTCATTTCCTAGTAAATATCAACTGTGCAATAGAAGTAACCTACTCCGCACACAAGGCTTCTATGTTTATAGCACAAGTCAGTACAAAATCCTTATTTTTGTGTAGGATTTCTTCTCAATAGTTACCACAAACCCACAGTAAAGTTGTAGGGATTTCATACCCTCCACTACTTCTTTTTTTCCGATTAGGAATAATGTGAAATGGTACGTGGTCAAGAATCAGAATGAACTACACAGATTCTGCGACCTGGAAAATTCACACACGCACACCCTCTCACTCAATCTGGCTAAACAAAACTATTCTTCTAACAGTTATCTTTATCACCAGAGAATATGTCTTTAAACATACACTGATTCTACAACTTCCTTCAGTAAGAAAATCCTCGTTATTAAAAATAAGTTTAAAGTTCAAATGATCTAAAAAGAAAGAAAAGCATCCTAATTCTCAGTTTCCCTGAGAAGTTCGGATTTAAATAATATGAAAGATTATTATAGTCTAGGCTAAAAAATAATCTTATATATAACCAGAACAGCAAAATTTAAGCAGAATTACATCTTTTGAATCAAAAGAATCAATATCTGAGGACAAATGCTTTGCTAAGAGGTTATTCTTTGTATGTCAATTTTGGACAGAATATCAGTAGTTCAGAAGAAAATGTGCTCCCCTAACAGAAGCTCTATGTACCTCTTTTGATTTACAGTATGTTATATAATGTCTGTGCTGTTGCTATTCTGAATACATTTATTACACGAAGAAACTAAGGAGGCAGAATTAAATATATTCTCTCCATCAACATGACAATGTATTTTCCCCAATTCCTAATGTCAGGACCGGAGCCCCCCAAAAGGACCAAACATAACAAAAGTTTAAAAGGATCATTTGATACTTGCCTTCATTTGTGTGTATGTGTGTGTGTATGTAAGTAATCCAATTGGTTTGTTTTCCAATGTGACTCTAATCATAAAATTTAGGTGGTATTAACTTTGCGTTAGTTTTCCCTCCTCCCATCCACGCTCCCCCCCAATGTTGATACTCACTTAACCTACTTGCAATTCTAAAGAAGTCAACACTTGATTGTGACAACGTTCAAAAGAATTTCCTCTGCCACTAGCACAGTAAAAAAACTTTCACCAATTAGTGCAGGAAAAAAGGAGGGAAAAGCCACAGTGCTGGCGCTCAAAGAGCCAGGCCTTGCGGCAAATCTGTCATGTCGAGAGGATTGATCAACAGGACGGCAATTTCTAATGGCATGTTGTCATGAAAAGTCAGCCACAGGGAGCCACCTGCTTTGCTCCTCACAGACAGCTAGGGAAGGAAGGAGGAAGAGGGCGGGAGGGGGAGAGAGGGGAACTGCTCACCATTCCTAGCCTTGCCAGTTCCCTTTTGCTAACAACTTTGGTAAAGGTATCATGATTTTTCATTCGGTTGAAATATGTCAAGTCTCCAATCATATTATCCTTCCTCCAAGATAACAGTGGTTTGAAGGCTGCCTCTTTCTTTTCCCTCAATCCCTCCCCCCCCCCATTTTGAGCAAGGGATGAGGTACCTTGATTAGAACTCCACCGCCTCCCTCTTTTTGTCAACCCATACTCCTCAGATCAGAAGACATCTCTAATGGCTTTAAATCAACAAGGAGCATCCTGACTTAATAAAACCCAAGTCTGGAAGATTGTGGAAGACCAAAGAGATAACAGTGACACCATCAGGTGTTGTTTTTCTGAGCCAACTGAACGTATGTGCTTCTGGCCCCGTACTTTGCGGGGTTTTGTCTAGTTGAGAAATAGTTGGGAAACTAGGTTTTGCAAGCTATCATCTAATCCATTAGAACCTTCTCTGGTGAAAGTGGTGCTGATCATTTTCTTGGCTGTAGCTTTTCTTGTGTTCAATGCAACTCAGTACTCCATAACAACCTCCAACTTACCCCTGATAACATAAGATGTTCTGCCTTTGAATACTCCTCCAGAAGGTATTATTTCCTTGATTCTCAAGACTCTGCTTACCAACCACTCCAAAGAAAAGGATATTCCTTCCTCTCCCAAATGCCCTACTCAATGCTCTCTAGTCCTTTCAAATAATGCTGGGATTGGATTACTAGTACTTACGAGATACTCTAATGGTACCATTCTCCTAGATGTCAAGCTCCTGAAGTATACTGGAGGGACTCAACACAAAATCGCAACATCTGAAAAGATGCTTTCCGTAGACCAGATCTTAGAGAGTGGACGTGGTTGCTCTCCATGAAAGCTGGTAACACAAAGGGCCACCCCCACCATCTCCATAAGGATGGTCCGAAATATTGCTGTGACCTACTGTTCCTGGTAATTTTCATACTTTAAACACTCACAAATATACTCACCCCTCAATCTACTTTGAACAAAAGAAAAAAGTCAAATAAAAGTTAAAGAACTTTTAAGCTCATGAAACCAAACCCCACTTGGCATGCAAATCACGTACTGTAACCTTTTATTGGCGGAGCCTCTGGTCTCATCAGTCGATGAAATTCTCAGCCCGCGGCAACAGCTTAGCCGAGGGACACAGACCAATGAGAAAATATTCATTGTGTTAGCATTTCAAATGGCGAGAAAGGAAGAAGAAGCGCTAACTGATCACTGCCCGTGGAATTAATTGGATATTCCAAGAATAATGTCTCTTACTGAAGATCCTTGGAGGCCGAGCGCTGGTAGAGACCACATTTTGTGCGGTGCCTTCAAAAAGAGACCGCTTGGGGGTACTGGACATATTAGGGTTTTAGCGCATTTCCCTAAAGGCCAGAAGATAATCAGATGCACTGAACCAAACTCAACTAATCCAATCCATAATTATACACACAAATCCAATAAACTTTGCCACGTTACTGGAAAATTAAACTATTTCATTAAACTTTCAATAACTTAGGAAAAAAGTTTAAGGGGCATCATGGCTAAAATGTTTCTTTTGGGGATTGGGGACATGTAGCCAAGAACTCAATTATTATTATTATTTTTTTGCTTGCAAGTTAGAGCCTTCTGTGAGGCTTGAGGACTGATCTCAGTGCCAACTCGGTTTCTTTATTCAGGGAGGGATTTGCGTTTCGGCTTTATTGCACATAACCTAAGCATTTGCAATGACCCTGACCGATATTAGTATATCTTTCCTTAAGACACATCTTAATCTAACCTTTTTAAGACTCTTTTGCTTTCAAACTCAAAACAGCATAAGAAACAAGCATTGTTGATGACACCGGGAGCCTGAACTGAGGCCCTGGCATGGTCCGAAGCAATAGCCCCCTGAATAAACAGCTGCTGGGGAAACTAAATAACCATCGGAGACCAAAAGGTAAGGGGGGAAAAATGAGATTAGGAACTTTCCCAAATGTTGCATCTCTCCTATCGACCACTGGCCTAGCGTGAGGTGTCAATTTTGACTCCAAAGAATTCGCAGCGGTCCCATTATGCGGTCTCTGCTCTCATTGTAAATTCTGTCAACGAAGTCAATCTTATTAACTTCCGCACTGGTTCACACATGACATTTTCTTCAATTTTCTTGCTGACATCAAAAACATCAATTAGCAGCCCGAAAATAGGAAGGAGCGAATGACAGCGCCTGATAACGTCGACTATTTGAAGCCAAGGGTAAATCTATTCTCCAGTTCTGAATGCGTTCATTACAATTGCATTTTCAAAGAAGACCTCCAAATAGCAAAGAAAATTAAATTTATCATCTAGAAATGCCTAGAAATTGTTTTTTTAATCCTATGTCTATCTCTCAATCCCAGAGCGTAATACAAAGTATCACAATTGAGTTTTATGATAACATGCCCCAACTTTAATAGAAAGTTTATAAAATATGCAGCCTGGACCACACTTACTATCAAATAACAACTACAATGCTTGGGGGGAAAAAAAAACTTCCCCTGTAACAGATTGTGGCCTCGCCTTGTAGGGTCCATCTATTTTCCTGGGCTGTCACAGTTTGCGAGGCAAATGTATAGGTGAACACACACACACACACCAGACAACAAACAACCAGTTGGTTGAAAAGTTTTTAAAAGGAGAGAAAAAAGGTAACTAAGGTCTACAGTTCAAAACCCAAAAGTTTTTATGGACAGCAACTAACACTACCTTCTCCCTGTTAAATTAAAATCATCTTTACTATCCACATAACCAGTCTCCTCCTCTCTAAGAAACAAGTTTTCACATAAAATCTCAACTCCTTGCCACTGACCACCCCAAGATATATGTACGTAAGTCTTGTCCAAACAGTCTAAGCCAGGGACAAAACAATTATTCATCTGCCTGGCGTGGCCCACCTAATCACCACCCATTTCATTCATATTGACTTTTTCCCTCCAAAATCAAATAAATAAATAATAAAAATGTCAAGTGTTCTCCCCTGATCTGAAAATTAAAATGCCCACGAGTAAATCCACTACCCCATCTGCTGGGCTGCAGCACAGGGAATCTGGAAATGGTTGGAAATGGATGGAGAGGCACGGCACCCCAAACTCAGATTTCAGAGTCTTGAAAGCAAAGCTTTTATTTATTTTATTATTTATTCACGGGGTGGGGGGAGTGGGGAGCGAGCCACGGTGCCCGCTTTGTGAAGCGTCGCTCGGCACTGTGTCACCTCTCCCAGGGAGGGAGGCGGCAGCGACCGACTCCGGTGGCTGCCCCCCGACACCCCGACCGACTTCTAGGGGAACAGAAAGAGCAGCTCCACCCCACAAACAGATCGCATTCCTACGGCCCATTGATTTTTTGATCTTTTGACATTTTTTAGTTGCTTCCATTCCCTTCCTTGTCTTTTCTTCAATGTCACGAAAGACAAAAATGTCTAAACAATTGAGGGCAGAGATATCTATTAGCTGTCAGACCGCTGTTTTTCCCAGCACTGACTAAGCGCGCGCCACACAGAATGCCGAGAACCGGTAAGATGACAAATTATACCATTTTTTTTTCCTTAAATAGGGGCAATCATATTCCAATACCTTGGCTTCTCCTAGCCAACCAAAACATGCTGTGCAAGAAGGGAAAAAAATCTCATTGTATCCTTTTCTGCAATTTCTATTATGTTAGCTGTTATTTGTTGAAAGAGGAAAGAAAAAAGAAAATCTCTTCAAGGAATGAAGTAACATATTTCAGGTTGTAGCATCTGAGAAGCAAAAGCATATCTTCCTGATTATTTTCCCCTAAGAACTGCTTCGATAGTACAAGTACCACATTAATAAAAGAAACAATTTGTTATACTTAGGGATGAAAGACTGCAAAAAAAAAAAAAAAAAGAAGAACGGATGTCCCCTAAGTTACTTGTTTCCCCCTGAAGACAAGCAAAGCCATTCTTTCAAAGCAGTTAAACTGTAGATTTGAAGTGCGGCCAACCTCAACTTTCTGAAACCTAAAATCTGAAACGTATCATTCCTATAAATAATGCCATGACAGGAATACTTTAAAAAAAATTATTTCAAATGGGTTCTCTCCGCTTGTGATTTGACTGCCGTGAACATGTTGTACATCTATGATTTCAAAGTTAAAATTCAAAACACACTCACACTGCGCTTTCCCTCAAAACCAATAATCAACAATTTATGGACAAGAGGCTAAAATGGATCAACTTTACACTTACGTTTGAGAAGATTAATGATTTTCTTTCAAGGAGCTGCTGCGTTAGAAGCATTAGTTTCCAGCACACATTTTTGTATGTAATAAAAATATTTAAACTGTTTAGGTTAAACTCTATTATTTAGAAACCTATTTTATAAGAAAAGGACCTTTTATAAAAAAAAAAAATAGGCCCCAATTTGTAGGATGCAATTTTTTAAAAAAGAACTGGTTCCATTGAGAGTAACTACCACTTAATCTTATAAACAACTTTTTCAGAAATAATCAAAGGAATCTCCAAATTTAATCTGTTCTTGTTTTTCTATTATATTTATACAGGCTCCTATTTGACATTTAACATCTAATATTCATTTTTCTATTTCCAATGATGCTCTTGATATAGACTAAATATTTAAGATACTGGTACATGCCTGTACTCTTGCAATACAAGAAGAAATATCAATTAGGTATAAATTTAGATCGCAAATGATAAAATACAACTAATTCAAGCTCAGGAGGAACAAAGCCCTATTAAGCTTTTAAGAATTGTATGAAACATCCCAACAATACTCAGAGTATTCAATGCCTTTCAAATACAGATTCAAACCAGCAAATATAAGAACAAATTTACAAACTCTCAAAGAGGAACGGGAATGGGGGAGAAAATGGCAAATCAAATTTTTCATCCAATTATCAAGGTAACATATGTTTGCAAACATAACGAATTCGATTTTTCTGCTGTTACAATAAACTAATTTCTGCATTAATGTCAGCTATAGACATCAATATTTTCTTAGCAGAGCACATCATTGTCAAATAGATTCATTCAAACATATTAGTAAAACAGGACCAAACTTCTTTAAATCACTCCATAATTATGGAAGATAGGTATTGGTAAGGATCTCTCTCTCATGTGAATGTATATATACATGTTTATAAAATATTGTTTGGGTCTTCTTTAGCTTTATGAAATAAAGTATGACGTTACAGCAAACCATGTATGGTGGGGGGGAGGGGCGGGGGTGAGGGGGAGTCACGGCAAGAAGCAAGCAGACACACACACATTCACAAAACTGACCACAGGTTTCGGACGGGCTGGTCGGTGGTTGTGGATTTTAAAACCTCGCGCTGTCCTTGAAACGGAGGCCGCACACAGCTCCATTAGATACAGATCCAGTGCTCTTGATCTATTATTTACAAAGAAAAACCCTTCACTGCTTAAGTGCCCCCTCTCCTCAGCCTTCCATTTCAACAGCTTCAAACAACTTAGTGGGAGAAAAACACAGGACACAACAACTTGTGTTCATCACAATGTTCCAAGCAAGTCAGAATTCCACTTGGACAGAAAAAATACATATATCAGAATGCCCTGAACAGCGGATGTCGGCTATGCGACAATCAAATGAGAGGTTTGCTCCAAAATACAGATTGTTCGTGTTCGTTTCTAACAAGTGACGTGAGGTTTTATAATCCTTCTGTAAGAGATATTTCTCTTGGAAAAAGAATAGGAAGAATTTCAGGAAAACCATTTTTACCTCAATGATGTGAAAAGAATGTTTTCCAAATGTATATTTGGTATGAAATTCTTTAATTATCAAGTCTGCTCTTTGAGTCAAACGGCATTCTATCTAATTAGTAAGCTTAGATCTCACCTTCATGCTGAACTTTAAACTCTCTGAAGCCAATTAAAAACTATTTAAATGAATATTAAAAGGATTCCTGTGATCGTTTCTGACATAAGAGAAAACATGCTTTTCAGCAAAAAATAGGTTTACACAGCATGCCTGCATTTCACAAAATATTTGAATTGAGTTTTGCATTTAATCTATTACCCTTCTTCGATTCTGCCATCCAATGCTCTTCCTCGGCTGTTTTATCATCCTTGTTCAGGCATATCTGCCGCCAATACAGTTTTAACTGCAATTAGAACTGTTTTATTATTCAGTGCTCTTCAATTTTCAATAACTTATTAAGATTTACTGGATGGTACCCATTTCCACTTTCATTTCAATTCACTATTGACTTGGGCACATATGAGGATGCACCAATAAAAGTTGAAATTAGAAAAAAAAATCTTAGCCATTTCCAATTTGATGAAGCAAAGCATACTCAGACCACAGTCAACAGCAAGTTAAATACACACTCTTTCTCTCTACATCTAGGCCTTGAAATAGCTTTTTGAGATTTAATAAATTATTCTGTTTGCTTATGAAATTAAATGCTCCCATGCAAAGCCGTTACAATTAACACCACTAAATGTGTTAGGTTACACTGAAGAAATCCTCACAGTATAATTATATCAATGAGTCATTTAACTCACATATATTAATTCAATTTATCTTCATTTTTGAACTGTGGAGACTGATGGATTGTCATCATTAGAAATGACAAAGCTCTATGCTGGAGGGAAACACAGACCTGCTGAGGTTCTGACTTCTCGCAAGACCACACATCACTGCCTCCACTAAGAGCACCCACAAGTCATCAAGGGATGTATTCTCTGCTAAGGACCAGAAAGTCAGGGTTTCTGATCAGGATGCAAAAGAATGTCAACTAGAGTCTCTGGAACCTACACATCAGTGTCAATAAAGCAAATTCCTGTACGGAGATCACAATGGTAGTATGTTCTTAGCACAAGGACCATGACATATTTGGTATTCTCTAAACACTCCTTGGGAAAATGCTACATAACATGCCATTTTCCTAACCCTGCAACCTATTGATAAGCATTTCAGGTTTAAAACAAACAACAAAAACAAACAAAAAAACCCAGAGCAGTGCCAGAGAAAATGTATTAACCAAGAGAGCTCAGCTGGGGATACTGTCAATAAACAAGACATTACCAGGCAAAGCAATTCCATGATTGTTCATCAAGATTTTCTCCTGAAAACTCGCAGGATTAGAGGGGTCATTAATAAGATTTTTAAAACTATTGAGACCATACTTGACCAAGCTAAACCCTCCCTGATGGTCATCCTAGCTTTCGAAGAATGGAATCACGGTGGGAAATTCAAGGTAAAAGTGACTGACTAAGGCTGATTTTTTTTTTTTTTTAGATTTAACATCTTGAAATACTCGACTCAATTATTTAGTTTCCCTCCTCTCTTAAAAAATGAGATCCTTGGCCAGATAAAGTATAAATCCTTGGGTTTCAAGATGCCCAGAGTGACATCTTTTATCTCCAGTTTCTCTAATCTGGACAATGGGGAAACAAAGGAAAATTAATTTCTTTGAATGCTGGAGGAAGAGGAGAGAGACGGCAAAGCTCCCTGGGACTAGGAGAAATGGGTGCAAAGATACACAGGAATGGCAGGCCACAATTTCTCAAGGGGGCACACTTCCTTTCTCAAGGTCCCCTCAGAACTTCTCAACCTGGCCACTGCATCCAGTCCATCCACCTTGGAAAGAAGGATCCTTTCCTTACTCCCCTTTGATTTATGTCCTCATAGGCACTGATCAAGTTCTGGGGAAATAAGCACATCAAGATGCAATGAAAAGTGAGAAGCTGTTGATCTGGTCAAATTTAAATATTTCAGAATAACACACTGACAGAGAACTGGTTCTGTCTTCTCCACTGACTTGCAGGGAGGGATGGAAAGACCCCACAACCTGTCAGGGTTTCACTGGCTCAACAAGGCAGACCTGGATGGCTAGTGCTAGGGTGGAGTTTTTGGTTACAGAACTAAAAAAAAGACTCCTGTCACCCATGAGGCCCCTAATTAGATACTGCTGAAACAAAAATAAGGTAATTTGGTGAGAATGAAGGGAATCTGTTTTATAGGGAACTGTGTCGTCTAGAACCAAGAGTTGAAATTAACAATGAATTGGGAGTTTGGGATTAGCAGGGACAAACTATTATACATGGGATGGATAAACAAGCTCCTACTAACTAGCACAGGGAACTATATTCAATATCCTGTGGCAAATCATAATGGAAGAGAATATGAAATATGCATGTATGTATAACTGAGTCACTTTGCTACACAAAGAAACACAACATTCTCAATCAGCTATACTGCAATAGAATTTTTTCAAAAAGATGCAGGTGCTAATAAAAATAAACTTACAAAAAATTAAGAAGAAGGGAAGTCATTTTATAAACAACATGGACATACAAAAAGCATAGAAAAGGAAAAGCCCCTTCTAGTTTTGTTTTGTTTTTTTAAGGCCAAGGATCTGAATATATGGACACTGGCCAAACTCACCTCCTTTTACCACCTCCCATGCTTAAAATACATGATTGCTCACCTCTACATAAAGACAACTTGCCACCAAAACATTAGAGAGAAGGTGACAGCCCAGGACAGAATGAGCCCATCCATGGTTTTCATTAACAAACAAATGACGTTTTTGTGGAGTTTCAGCCTTTGCGTTTCATAGCAAATTGAGGAACACAGCCAAGAAAAGTCACCCAAATCCAGGAAGTGGGTTTCAACTCTACTAAATAAGCACGGCGACTCGCTATGCCCTTTGCACACGTGTTTGAGAAATTAGATTCACACATGCTCAAGCCCCAAGCTGCTGCCATGGGGAATTACAGGGTTAAGGGGAGGAGATTTTAGGAAGGCAGGTCTTTCTGAGTGTTTTGAGCCGCTTGCTGAATGGTAATGATTTCACCCCTGGCCAGTACTGGTTGCTGCTGGATGCCAAAGCGGGTGTGGGGGTGTGTATATGCTGGATGCCTAAGGAGAGGGTGTGTGTGTGTGTGTACACATGCCTGACTCTTACACTGACAAGATAGCTTTATAGACAACCCAGTCTCTACTTCTTTGCTAAATAAGCTCCTTGCAAACACACCCAGAGGCTAGCATACAATGGGCACATCCAGAAAATAATAAAGTAAAATTAAATTATGTCATGCCTCCACCATAGCAACACCCATGGGCTGTCTGGGGAAGGAGCAGTGGTGCCAATGTTCCCGCCACAGTGTGGAGTTGGAGCTCAAGTTTGCTCCCTTCAATGAGGCACAGATGGAAAGCATGTTGCAACCGCCCGCCTAAAGCAGACTGTGAAACTGGTTTCGGATGCGACCAAGCATCTTAGTATAGTCTGGACTGCGGTGTTTTTTCAAAACCATCTTGTTTTTGTCTAGCACCTCTGTTCAAGGAAGTTTGGGAGGGACTATTTCTCATAATCAAATAAAGTCTTGCATGACAACAGCCCCATTTTATAGACAGAAAAACAAACAAGCTCGGGGGATTTGGGAGAACGCATTTGAGATTAGCTGGTTAGGAACTTCAGCAAATGAAAAAGGAAAAGGAGGAAAAATTACTGCAGCCAAGGCAGGAAGCTTCCCTACATTTCACCCTTCAAGATTCACTCACTGATTCAGTCAGTACTGATCTGGTGTCTCTGCATACCTGGCAGTATTCTAGGCACTCCAGATAAATCAGAGGAAAAAAGTCCTTGCCCTCGGGGAACTTACAATCAGAGAGCGAGGTAATAATTTACAAGTGTCAAAGTGCTACCAGATGCCCTCCTGGAAGATCCTCATGGAATAATCTAGTCAGAGCCAAACAGAAACCCGTTCTCTGACTATTCAGCCCAATGTTTAATGCCAATTATTCTGCCCCAGAAATAGTTATTGAAAAGCCTGAAAAATCTAGCCTTTATCCGCTAGAGAAGAAGCACAAGTTTTTTATCACCCCTTTTTTAGTAGTTTTTAAAGAATCCCAAATGCTAAATGATGCTGTTGAATCACCTACTGATGAAGAGCTATTTGCACTGGAGGTCAGAGAACATCACAGACTTGGGGAACATGCAGTAACATTCAGATACCAAGCTTTTCACACCATCCTGAACTCAGAGTTGTTGACTATTTCATTGTTTGATCCATACACTTGGCCAAATTAATCTATGCTTTGAACATAAACATCACTGGCACTCAGGGAGTGACTGTTAGTTGCTCGCTCAGTCGTGTCCGACTCTTTACAACCCCATGGACTGTAGCCCACCAGACTCCCCTGTCCATGGAATTCTCCAGGCAAGAGTACTGGAGTAGGTACCCATTCCCTTCTCCAGGGGATCTTCCTGACCCAGGGATCAACCCCAGGTCTCCTGCATTGCAGGCAGATATTTCTTACTGTCTGACCCACCAGGAAGCCCCTGAATACCAGCTAACACTAATTTAATTTCTTCTTTTTGACCCAGTACATAGCGTTGTCTTTCTGGTACTTTTGTACTTAATTCCAGGGCTATATAAACTACAACTCCCCAAACTACTGGCACAAACTCAATGCTTTTAGCTACTTTTCCAACTATAAATTAGATAAAATATATAGATGTAGAGGTCAAGAGCAGCCATTAGAATCTATGTCATTCTTCACTATAATTTTAGGTCAGCCAGGCTTATAAGGAGAAGTTTCCTTTACCAAAAGAGTGTGTTTATTACATGGTTATCACTGTGTCTTAATATAAAACATACAGAACAAATGAAGCACTGAGATGTTCAAGAATTGCAGGAATTTATATATAAAAACATTATTATTAGAAAACACTTTAAAAAAAAACAACTTAAACTCCAAATAGACAATCTCTACATTTCTATAATTAAATATTTCAAAGCACATACTGGGATTAAAATTCTTTAAATACAGTTCCTGAAATTGATTTTTTAAAAACAATTGTTCAGATGTGATATCTGATGAAAAGGTACCACAACCTAGTTTAAAGACTAAAAGTTCATTATGATCTACAAAGATACTATTTTTCTAAAAATTGCAAACTTTACTCCTATGCAAATAGTTATCAAGAGATCTATAAGAACTGATTTCTCTAACAGAAGAGTTTCTTAAATGCAGGGATAGAAGTCTGCAATAACCATGCTTTAAAATGAGAATGAGACTCATTTTTTTTTAAACATTTTCTAAACATGTCTCTTTAGTGGCTTCAACGACTGTATTTTCAAAGTGTTAAGTACAGCAATAAGGAAGCTTCCCTGATAGATAGCTCAGGGACTTCCCTGATAGCTCAGTTGGTAAAGAATCTGCCTGCAATGCAGGAGACCCTGGTTCAGTTCCTGGGTTGGGAAGAGCCCCTGAAGAAGAGAAAGGCTGCCCACTCCAGTATTCTTGAGCTTCTCTCCTGGCTCAGCTGGTAAATAATCTGCCCACAATGTGGGAGACCTGAGTTCGATCCTTGGGTTGGGAAGAGCCCCTGGAGAGGGAAAGGCTACCTGCTCCAGTATTCTGGCCTGGAGAATCCCACGGATTGTATAGTCCACGGGTTGCAAGGAGTTGGACATGACTGAGCAACTTTCACTTTCAAGTATAGCAAAGTTAATCTCTGTGAAGTGTGTTACGGTCTTCAAGCCAGAGGCATGTTTTAAAAGAACGGAGGCTTCCCTGGTGGTGCAGAAGTTAAAGTGTCTACCTGCAATGCGGGAGACCTGGGTTCGATCCCTGGGTCAGGAAGATCCCCTGGAGAAGGAAATGGCAACCCACTCCAGTATTCTTGCCTGGAGAATCCCATGGACGGAGGAGCTTGGTGGGCTACAGTCCACGGGTCGCAAAGAGTCGGACACGACTGAGCGACTTCACTTTCACTTTCAAGATATTACATACTCTGATT
The DNA here is from genome assembly GCF_042477335.2 of Ovis canadensis. Taxonomy (NCBI): domain Eukaryota; kingdom Metazoa; phylum Chordata; class Mammalia; order Artiodactyla; family Bovidae; genus Ovis; species Ovis canadensis. The sequence continues at coordinate 48,858,076 of NC_091266.1, read as the reverse complement.
TAAACCATTGTTTAATTAGAATATAAAAATTATCAGAGGTAAAAAATAAAACAGCAAAATGAACTGTTGTAAGTGTTATGTTTCTAAAAACAGACAGTGGATGCCACTGCATTGTAGCCTGCAGGTTACTGAAGCCCCATGAGGTCTCACTTTCTACAACGGAACACTGAATGGCAAAGACGGCCCTTTGCAACGATGCCTAAAAGCTGTTCCCTGCCCTTCCATGAACATCTCATTTAAATCCCACATCCCTCCAGGTGCTGATGCCACTGTCCCTGTATTTTCAGAGGACAAAACGGAAGCTCCTAGGGAATAATTTCTCGAGATAATAGGGCAAGTGGCAGAGTCTGAATGTGAACCTAGGTCTTCGAACTCCTCCCAGTTCTACAACTAAAATTTCCTCCAGGCAACACTGCACAGCAGAGGTGCTCGATGGAAGATGCCAGTACAGCAGTTTGGAAGCTGGCTGTACACTCCCGCCTGTGATCAACGCATCAGTTTAGATGGCCTGCATGTGTGTGTGCGTGTGTGTGTGTGCAAACACTGTCGGCAGGGATCGTAGCGATGCGCTTTACTAACTATGGGGACAGTTGGTAGGTATGCTGGCACGATGACTGAAGATAAACTCTCGATAGCCTATTTATCTTCTGAGTTTTAAATAAACAGAGGCCGAATGCTATAATTAAGATCAGAAGTGCCTCTGAAGACCAGATGGCAAAAGGGAAGCGACACAAAAACGTTGCTGGCAGGGAACTGGGTGTCATCCCTAAGGTGGAGTGAGTGATTTTTAACAAATGTTTTAAACTCCGCTGCCTGGAGAACAGCACTGCCCTGCAGACTTACAGGTAGGCCCAAGGCGGGCAGCATCCCGCAAATGTGGAGGAAAACAAGGTCCACGACGCAGAAGCACACAGTGGGCACCAGGTCTCTACTCTCCTGGGAGCTTACTGTCCAGGCTGACCTTGCCGAACCACTCAGGTCGGGAGATCCTCGAAGAAAATGCAAGCCTGGAAATGCAGTCAGTGCACTGGCTTCACTGATGCCTAGAGGTCCCCACGGTCTTCCTCCCTTTCTCACTACTCAGAAAAACAACGGCATCTCCATGCCCTCAATGGCTTCCGTGTGAGCCCCTCCCCCCAACCATGGCCCCATTCAATCCCCCACCAAGAGCGATGGCCCCAAGTTTAACAGCCTGTGTTAGGAGAGCACTGGACACAAAGGGAGGTGTTTCCAGGTTCAGTGAACACTTTACTATCGTTCATCAGAGAAGAAACAAAAGCAAGCTCCACCCCCACCCCGGCCATTTACCTCGGGCAATGCAGAGGCTGGGCTCTGCCGTGCTCACCAAAATGCAACCTTTTTCTGGCCGGGGTAGGGACCACATTGTGTTTCAGGATCATTGTGCAAACAGGGGTTCCAGATTATTTCTACCTTCTATGAAAGACATTAACATAAAAATGGGATTCTTTTGTCCCCTAAGAAGATCCAAGAGGAAGATGGGAGGTAGGGGTGGGGGACCATGAGGGCAGAGGGAGAAAAAGACTCCCAAATAAAGACCAAGAAGGTCAGTCATTAGACAGACCTTAAATTATACTTTTCGAACCTTTATTAGGAAAATAGCCCACCTCTTTCTCTGCTTTAAATTTTTTATTAGGGTTGGCTGCTATTTTTATTAAGGAACCCAGGATCTACTTTGTGTAACTGCTTAAATTACTGGCTACCACTGCAAGCAAAATTTGATGGGTACAGGCTAGGTGTTTAAGAAACACCGTTTCACATCAACTGAAAATGCGAACTCTTTGGTTGCAAGTGATACACAGACCCTGGTGCCTTGCCCACAGCTTTCCACGGCAACACTGGGTTATCAGTCAACGGCCCTCGATTTTACTAGTTGGTCATAAGGCTGAACATTTCCCCCACCCCCCAGGGGATTGTGGGGGCGGGGTCTTGCACAGTTTACACAAAGTGCTAACATTCAAAATAGCACAAATCATACCTCCCTCCCTCCTCAGAGAGACACCTACCCACCCCTTTCCCCAGCCAAGTTGGATTAGTCACACTAAACATAGCCCATTCCCAATCAACTCTTCAAGCTTTGGCAGGCCTAGCCCAGCTGACATTCCGGACCAGTTTAACATTACATAATGAGAGCTTCACTCCCATCACGGGCTGCTAGTCAAAACAAACTTGCTGAACTTGACCCAGAGCACCAGCTCTGTCACAGGACATGGGACCACAAGGGGCAGAACCGAGTTCTCAGCAAACACTGAAAAATCACCGCTGAACTCCTGAATGCCTTCTTCTTGTCTGTCAGGGTTGCCCTCATATCAGGTACTGGCAGTGCCCAACCTAGACACTTTCTGAGGTTTATCATAGAAGGCTGGTATCAAACTTGATTTTAAAGGATCATTTTCATACATTTCTCCGAGTTTTAGACATAAGCCCAGAAAGCAACCCTGTAAAAGGATTCCCAAAGATGAGTTCCCTGGGAAAGAAGGTCGGTGGGGTTGTAGAAATAATCCTGTAGCAGAGACTAGTTAACTCAAAATGCACGTATGAACGTAAGATCTGACTTCCTACATGTTGCTAAAGCACATTCATCGCTGGAAGAGTTTCTATGACTCCCTAAGAGTCTCTAGCTCACTTCTCCCTCGTGAACCCCAAGCAGATGACTGTACAGTCCATCCTCATCACCATCACGAGCGCCTGGGGCATCTCAGAGACACTCAGCCTCTAAGAGGAAAATATGCGAATTCATACTGAACATACTCAACTGTACACACTGACCCAGAAGGAGCTTAAAATGAACGCCACTTAACATGAAAGGTCTGCAAAAATCAAACTCCACCTTGAATCAGAGGCTGGCAGGACGGAAGGAGAAAATCCGAGCGGCCTGGAGTCTGGTGGTCTTGACTCCATCGTTCTCTGGCTCCACGAAGTCATCTCCTCTCTCTGGGCCTTGGTTTCCCCAGGTTACAGAGAGGACTGGATGGCACAAGGAGGCCTGAGTTACCACTCGGCTTTGGCAATTCTAAGATTTTATAACTGTCTCTACTCATCCACCTACTCGAACCAGAAGGAACAAGTCTATTCCCTCTGCTTGGGGTCAGTGGCTCAAAGAATTGTTTGCATTAATACTTTGAGGTCACTCAAGTCCATTTCTGTGACCTGAGTTATTTGATCTGTCTGGCGCCAGAAGCCCAGGCGCATATATACAATGACCTTACCATCAGCCTACTACCTATTGAGCAACATTCAATTTGAACTTACCTGTGAGACCATCCCAGTCAATCTCCCCAGGCAACGTTTTTGCTTTTTTTCAAATCAAGAGGCCACATATTTTCTTAATCTATCAGGATTCTAATTAAAAACATTGCTCATCAGAGGACTGAGGGCTGCCTGCCCTATTCTAAACAACTCCAGCTTATGGCACTTTAAAATTACTTTTCTCTCCCCTTCTTATAAACTGTAAGAGGCCGGAATTGCCAGAGACTCTGCTCTGCCTGAAGCCTGGGCAGGGCATGCCTGGCAACCAGGTATGTATGTTACAGATCTTTGTGATGGGAACAGAGACAAAGATTTGATGTTGAACAAAGAAAAATGTAAATATGGTGAGAAATTCCCTGAGATGAGGAAAATGAATTTGGGGAAGAGGAGAGGGAGGGTGAGACCAAAAGGATGCTGGTCACGCAGAAGCAAGAGGTGAAGAAGCAGAGACGTGGGTCTGGCGGCATCTAGTCTGTGGTCAGAACCTCCCAAGCTCTGAAAGCGGCCTTGTCCACTCTGATCACACCCTCTCTTCAACATGGCTTTTCCTGAAAGCCTCATTATGGAGACCATTCCCACCAAGATGGAGGATCTCATCATGGAGGGAGTTCTGAGTTCTCCAGGAGCCCAGGAGGCAACTTCTGATGATGATCCCTCAGAAAGGAGGAGACCTCAGGGTGGGCAGGGACCAAAAGGGAGCAGAATGTCCGAGGGACTCAAGTCATTACTTCTAGCTAGAAGGGCGACTCCTTGCAGGCAAAGACTCAGTCCATCCTGCTCCCACCTCATCCCCAGCAGAGAATAGCACCTGCCCAGCAGTGCCTGGCGAACGTGCGCTGTCCCCAAGTGCTGCTGGCGCTCCTGTCTAGTCACTCTGGATGTTAAAACCTATTTTGCAAGCTTTCATCATTACAAGAAGACTATCCGCCTGTCCCACAAAGTCAAGGCTTTGTAACAGCCATCAGTCGGAAGTCTAATGTCTGAAAGACTGTCTGCAGCCCTGATTCACTTTTCCCTGTTGTTTAGCTGCTAAGTTGTGTCCAGCTCGTTTGTGACCCCATGGACTATAGTCCACCAGACTCCCCTGTCCATGGGGTGTCCCAGGCAAGCATACTGGAGTTGAGTTGTTATTTCCTTCTCCAGGGGATCTTTTCCCGACGCAGAGATTGAACCCTCGTCTCCTGCCGTGGCAGGCGGATTCTTTACCACGAAGTCACCAAGGAAGCCCCGGTAACTTCTAGACTCCCTTGAATCTGAAGCTAAGCTCATTAAATCAAGCTAAGATGATACTGTCTTGTCTGTCTTAGAACCTGGCCTGAGAACCGAACCCCCAGACAGCCAGAAAAGTAAAGACATCCTTCCTGGAGCATCACCTAGTGTTACAAAAGCCATGGCCAGATCTTCTGGCTTCATAACCAGGGGAAGAGCTCTATAAAGTTGAGATATTCAAGACCAAGCTGAATGGGTGGCTTACGGGGTATTCTTTAGGCCATCTACAAGTCCGTTTAGGACACTGAACCTTTTGTCCTAAAATGAGAAGATACAGTACACAATGCCGTGAGAGCACCAAAGCCACTTCTCTGAATGCTCTGCCCCGAAAGGGATGAAGACAAGCATCAAGGGGCAGCACCTCACGTCCAAGACTTTCCCCTAGCGCTTCTCTACGCCCCTCCCTGGCGTCCAGATGACATCCATTAAACTCAGGCACTGTTCCACAAGGGATCTTGGCCTCTGGCTATGAGAATAGCATCAAAAAATGGCTTGCCAACAACCCACAAATTTAAACAAGTCAGGATGGCAAGAGGGGGCCTCCCTGGGAATGATCATAGGAGAGAAGTCAAAAGCAACGTGGGTTCCAATGGGACACACAGACAGCCCTCCAAGCGGGACGTTCCTTCTCTTACAAAGGCGAATCCCTTCAAGAACCCACAAGGGTTAGGAAGTCATTCACGTGATTAGCTACAGTCTTAGAATGACACGGAAGTTTTGGTGGGGATGTGAGGGGCAAGGGATCTCCAAATGGACAGCATGTCTGACTTGGCCAAAGACATCAACTCAGACCCTTGTCTGAGAGGGGGGAGAGTGAGGCGAACCACATATGTGCAAGGGTACCCATTTTGTGTGTATAAAAGTGAGGGCATCATTAGAACAGAGTCCTAAAAACCAGGAGTCCCAGCCACTCTGATTCAGTCCTCCTGACATGGAAAAAGGCCTGGCTTCCTCCTGCCTCAATGATCCAATCCCTACAATGGAAACTCATGGCTGTGCTAAGGCTTCTTCTTCCCTAGCTCAGCATTACAGGTTGTGAAATGAAGCAGAAAGGACCACACACCACGTAAATATATGCTTCCTCCTCAGTCCTCACACCCACTCACACAAAAGACATACCATTAATAAGTACAAAAAAATGTCGGTTTCCTCCCAGAGCCATCTTGTGGGTAATCCCTCCCATCATTGGCAACAGCCCCTAACACTATTTGATTCTGAATTCAGACGGAGGGGGAGGTGAAAAGCGTGAAATCCCTAAGCCTTTACACATCTAAAGCTCACCCTCAAAAATGGAACTTTCCTCTTGAAAATCCCGTTTTAATCATTCTACCAAATGGACTTTTTTTTTTTCTTTCATTTGCGGGATCCAAGCAATTTTTACTGTGGGTGGTAAGGAGAGTCTAACTGTTTCTAATTATTTAAAAAACAAAACCACACACACAAAACAAAACAAATCAAAAATATATGCTGCCAACTGCTGAGAGACTCAGAAGCCACAACTTCCGGTAATGAAGATTTTTCTTCCCAACTATCATAAAGCAGCAGATCTGGAGAGCATCTGTGTATCTGCTCAGTGTTTCCCATGCACGATCCTGGCGAGCTAGGACCGTTCACATGTTAGAGCGGAGGCTGGCAGTGCACTGATGAGGTGTGCACCCTGGCTTTCCAAATGGCAAGATCTAGCCTTCACAGCCCAGCCCTAAGATTACTCTCCGTAGAACCAAGGGCAATTAAAAAAAAAAAATTATGCCACAGCTTCCTTTTCTTTAAAAATGAGGAAAATAGTTCTTAACTTTTGGGGGGGTTGGGGGGGTGAAATGAATTAACATATGAAAAACCACTTAAACTAGAGCTGGTTCATGGAAAAGCACTCAATAAACATTACAACTAGCTTAGGTATATACAAAATTGGAAAAAAATAGTGTTTCCTCTTATGATAGAGTAGCTGGTAAGTGTGAAACAAGAATATTTACAAAAAAACTGAACTCATTAATATCATACCCCGACCAGAGAAAGGGTGCATCCTTCTTTCCTTTGAATAAAAGAGATGAATTTTAAAATACCCACTGAGAATGAATGTAAGAGCTAATGTTGATAGGACATTAGCTTCCCTGGTGGCTCAGTGGTAAAGAATCCACCTGCCAACGCAGGAGATGTGGGCTCAATCCCTGGTTGGGGAGATCCCCTGGAGGAGGAAATGGCAACTTGCTCCAGTATTCTTGCCTGGAGAATTCCATGGACAGAGGAGCTGGCGGGCTACAGTCCATGGGGTCGTAAAAGAATCAGACACAACTTAGCAACTAAAGAACAACAGATGTTGACAGATGGACATGTACACCACCTTAACTCGGTGAAATCTCCCAACAAAGGAAGAGATATATAAAAATCTCCCTGCTTTACAGATGGAGAAACTGAGTTCTAGAAACTATACCATGCACACGATCACTCAGCCAGTCAGTAGCAAAGGCAGGGTTTGAATTCACGCTCTTAATCATCCCATTAAACAGACCTTGCAAGAACCATCAACAAGTGCCAAAACGCATTCTCTCTTCTTCTGAGGCAAGACAGCTCACGCCAAAGAGGATTGTAAGAATTACGACTTTATCATTACATCTGAAAGAGGGAATAACAAAGAGATCCTTTTTATAGAGAGGAAATCCACTGAAAAGGCCCAGAAGGAGGAGCTCAACATGACAGAAGGAGGAAGGCACTTCTCTGGGCTACCTTGGACCTCCATGTCGACGAAAGGGCCCTAATTCCACTCCCCGGGAGAAAGAATCCTGTACAGTCCTCCACCCCTCGACCTCCACTTTCTCCCCCTCTTGTTAACCGTGCCCAGAGGGTGGCAATACATTTAACTGCAGACAGTCGTTTTTGTTAATGGAATTCTAAGCCCATCAGTTTTCAGCTGGGAGGATGAGAGTCTTTCGCTGTGTTTTTCTAAAGCAAATATTTAGTGCTTTCATCTTTTAGTGCCCTAACATGCAATCTGTCACCCAAATAAGAAAAGGGGGAAAAAAAAAAAAAGAAAGAAACCTTCTTATGTGGATGTTGGTAGAAATGATATCATGTTTCCGACATCGATCAGACAAACGGTAAGCACCTCTGGAGGGAGAATGATCACTCTGTAAGCTCTTCTCTGGCATCTCCCAGAGTGAAGGCCCCCCAGCCCCATGGTTTACACTTGCTCCACGTGTGAAAATGACGCCAGCCCTGGCTTTCCACAGCGCCCCTGTCCTGTCAATCAGGATGTGGAAAAGCGTCTTGTGTCTGAGAGCTGTTCTATTCTCCTGGTTTCGTCCTGACATCCACGCTCGTGTTACTTTGTTTATTGTGGGATTTTTTTTTTTTTAATGAGAACCATTCTTCTTGCACCTGGAGGACATTCCTCTACAGAATCCTGCTGCCAGACAAAGGTAGTTTCTGATCAGCAGACTCACTCCTCTCAACTAAACCCTGGATGCCCCGACTCTACCACACTCTGAGGGGTTCCTTCAGCCTGTCAAGAGAGCAGTGAGGAGTGGGCATACAGACCAGAAAAAGGCGTGACATGTTTTAGAAGGTGGTTCTAACACTTTCTCCTGATCCTAAAGCAGTTTTCCATCCCAGAAAGCCAGGAGAGTTACAACTGTGTTTCTGGATGTTACCTCCCCTTCCCACCCCTATAATTTCTGCTTTCTGCTCTGGGTCACTGTTCCCACTTCTCAACTGGCTATAATGGCAAGTCTCCAAGTAATTACAAAGGCAGGAATCAGATTACGCCAGATCTCACAAGTGTGCGACTGCTGCCACCTTTCCCAGCAAAATCCACCGCAAAGGCACCATCAACTGTTCAGTCAAGTGTGACGTTCTGAGCTGGGGACCTTCGAGGTCACCTCTCCTCGTTTGCCAAGAGGATAGGCACGTACCCAGGATCTGCGTGTACCACACAAACATGCCTGCAGTTCCCTTTTCCCGAAGAAAGCAGAAGGGCTGACCACAGCAGGTGACACACAGCTCTGGCCTTCCCGCGGCTGTTCCAGCTTGTTCCTGAACCTGGCTGGGGAGGCATGGGTGATCATGGAAGCAACACTGTTTCTGGCTTCACCTAAGTAGTCAGACAAGTGAGGACAGTCTGGGAGAGCCACACGGGTCAACAAATCTGCAGATGACGCACCATCTTCATTTTACACATCAAACTGGTCAATGCTAAAGGAAATCAACCTTGAAGATTCATCAGAAGGACCAATGCTGAAGCTGAAGTTCTAAAACTCCGGCCACCTGATGTGAAGGGCCGACTCATTGGAAAAGACTCTAATGCTGGGAAAGATTTCAGAGAAGGAGGAGAAGGGGGTCACAGAGGATGAGACGGTTGGATGGCATCACCAACTCGATGGACATGAGTTTGAGCAAACTCTGGGAGGTAGCGAGGGACAGGGAAGCCTGGTGTACTGCAGTCCACGAGATCACAAAGAGTCGGACACGACTGAGCAGCTGAACAACAAGAAAGCTTGATCATCGGTCCTGACATCTGGGAGACAGTAACATAGATAATTCAAAGCAGAATACTCCAGAAGTCGTTTCCCTTCACAAGGCCGCCTAGACGGTCGGCAAACTAGTTAATAGCGTTCTTTGGCCACTGTCAGAATTAGCCCAAAGCATCCTACGGGTGTGGGCAAAAACAGCCAGCACAAAAACCAAACAACCCAACTCACCATGTCAGTCAGAGGCTGACAAGAAAGGTACTCTGGTTACATCTCTTGGTGGAGAAAGAGCAGAGCAAAAACTTAGAATCGACAATGAAAAGTCAGCCTCTGAATGAAAGAGACAGATCAGGTCAATGATACCTTTCAAAGGTGAAAACCATAAAAATTAAAAAAAAATAAACCCCACATCCCTTGTGACCTGAAAAGGGTAGCACAAAAGTGTGTGTAAGGTGACGGAACTGTTCTGTACCCTGACTGTAGTGGCGATAATACAAACTGATGCTAAAATTCACAGAACTGTAGACCAAAAGAAAAGGCCAATTTTGTTGTGTATGTTGAAATATAATTTTTGAAAACCCCACATGGCCAAGGAAGCCTGCTCCTAAGACCTAGAATCAGGGACACGGAAGCATACACAGGAAGTGCAAATCAAAAACTAGACAGCTGCAGGTGACCCCACCAAGCAAGACTGCAGGGAGCAGAGGTCCCCACCAGGAACCCGACTTGAGTCCACTCTGCTGCCCCCAGCAAGACGGGGTCAAGGAAACTAATGTCCCAGTCTCTTTAGAAGCCTACACATCACTACATCATGAGAGCTGCGAGTCCACGCCCAGACACTGCTGTCCCTGCCCCGCCGGGCACAGAAATGCCCCACCTGCCCTTCAGGAACTGCCCGGATTCCTGAAGCCAGTAAAAGCATCATCAGCAAGCTGCCCTTCCCTCTCGCCTCCACCCAGCTTTCTTCTGGGTTCTTATTTTTAAAAAAGAAGGGCAGGAAGAAAGAAACTTATCCAAGAGGCAGAGCTGTGAACTGGGATCTCCTGGATGATTATGAGTTTCTTGTACTTTCGGGTGGAGGGGCTTCTCCTTTCCCAGGGAAAAGAGCACCTCTCCTTGGCCACACTGGTTGCCGGAGAACCACCCGGGCCTGCCAGAAACCCGATGGGCAGAGTCCAGGCTGAGCACTCGGTGATTGAGCGCTTGCATGCTCCCTCTGACCCCAGCCCCGTACATCATGTCCAACCCAACACCATCTCCTGCCAGCTCTGTTTTTTGAAGCAGCAAGAGGTCCCCGCTGGGGACCAGGGGCTGCCACACAGGGGGCTCCGGCAAAGCTGGGCAGTCAAGTGACAGGTGGGGCTGGGAAACAAACGCAGCGGGCAGCACGTGTCCCCTGGTCACCCCGCCGCCTCCTCGCCTCCTGGACTCTCACTTCTTCTTTTTCTGGCGTCTCTAGTTCCTTCCTCATCCCCACCCTCCCTTATCGGAAGGAACTGGCTTTTCCAAAACAGAAACTTTCACTCTGAGCCCAAACAGGCCTGCTATTTAGACTTTTCCAGAGAAAAATGCTGCCGAGCTGTGAGCACCCTGGGGGTGGCGGGGCCCCAGAAGAACATAGCACACACATACACCCCAGGAGGTTGTTAACAAAGAGTTCAAAACTCCTTGGCCGGATAGAGGCCACCTCCTTTCCCCATCTGCGGCTCAAGCAGAGGCAGCCAGTCACTGATGGGGAAAGGACAGCCTGAGGAAAGGGTGGTCAAAACTTGAACCTGGCCTTATCAGAGAAGATAACACTTCTACCACCTTACTCCCCAAGCCAACATCAAAAAACTGTTTTCGGAACTACTACATTCCTTTAATGCAAACAGGTTTGAAGTGGGCATTCAGTGATGTGATGGAGAAGGCTGGGAAAGAGTGGAATAAAGAATAAAAGATGAGGTAGCGCCTAGAATCAGCTCCTGCAAAACTAGCAGCAGCAGATACCTTTTGGGTCAGGTGCATAGAGCTGGCTTGAAACCAAGAAACTAAGATCTTCCACTTTGCTGACCTGACAATCTCCTTTCAATAAAAACGACTAAACTAAGTTTCAGAGTCTGGGCTGAAGCGTGGTTCCTCTCTGTTCCCAAATTCCAAACATCTACTTCACTGACATCATCAAAGGAAAGTAGAGAAACAGAGGTATCACATCACGGAGAAACAGACAGACAGGCGGATTCGATAGAATGTCAAAACCGTGAGTAAAAAGCATCCCCTCCCTCTCTTCAAATACTGACCGTGTATTATGATCTGAGGGGCCCTGTGAGGTATAAAAAGTCTGAAGGTTAATTTAAACTCTCCCTTGACACAGCACAGCCCATTAAAGACTGACCTGTCACCTCACAGAATTGCAAAAGGGGAGGATCCCAAACCAATAAACTGTGTGGATGACGAGATGTCACGCATGGAAGGCCCGAGTCTCTGCTACTAATGACCTTCGTCACATGAGAAAACATGTGACTCACAAAGAATGGGGAAAAGGGAGGCGGTCACAGAGATAGGAGCAGTGATCCAGCCTGTGGCGTCCAGGCGGGGTTCAGGGGGGCCCAGAGGCTGGATGCAGGGCCAGAGAACGCCCCCACCCTCCAAGGGAGGGGGTCCTTAAAGCATGTTCATGTACACTGCCTGGGCTTCCAGGGTGGAGAATAGTATAAGAAGTGATCAATGTACATGCCTTCGGTCCAAGGAATGGTCAACAAGGGACACGAGGCCCAGAATAATCCCTTCCCTCTCTGGACCTGTGTCCCTGGTAGGGAGCCCTGTGCACGCAGTGGCCAAGCTGTGTCAACCCTGCAGGGCTCTGACTTGTGGCATGGGAAACCACACCACGTTCACCATGCGCTGGGAGTGTGGCTTCTCTGAGGTGTCAGGAATTCCAGTCAGGCACCGTGATGCCCACTTACACTCATGGAGCTGAATTTGGCAGAGGAAATCCACGCACCCATTTAACCTAGAAGAACTCAACAAGGAAGATCTCCAGAAAGAAAAACGAGAGATAACAAAATAATACGGGTGGTCCCACTAGTCAGTCATCCCACGGGGAGAATGACTCTGGGGAAGGGAGTGAATTTGCTGGGCGGCTTGCACAGAATGCTCCAGGGCTGTGTGTGCTAAGCCACAGGTCATATACATCATGGGGGCATGAGGGAATGTCCACAGCCATTCTTTGTTATTTTCAGCTTGCACTCTTTCCCGCATGAGATGCAATCAGACTGTAATAGTGGAACTTTAGAAACAGTGGGTTTGCACGGGGGCAATGACTAAACATACTGAGAGAGATCCAGTTCTAGGGTGGACATCGCTGGACATTTTACCAAGAGTCTTCGCAGGATACACAGGAAAGGGTTTCTATTACCAGAAATGCCAGACGGACAGGAAAGAACTACATATATAATACAAGCCTACCTCTCATTTTTTAAACACATCCTTTAAAAGACTGAAACCATGTCCAAATACTAATTTTGCCTTTCTGGAACATTTTACCTGTTTTCTCTCATCCTGCTTCTTTATGTAATCAGGAGGGGGAGGATGAACTAAACATTTTAGCTGGACAGAATACTTGGTAATCCAAAGTTGTAATGCAGAGACTAATACTTCCCCCTTCTAATGTACTTTGTTGTGTAAACCCAGATTTTCCATACATTAACATATTGAAAAACATAGAACTAAGGAAATGAAGCAATATCTATATATGTTTCAATGACTAATAAGCAAAAATAAAACTCTGGCCATGATGCCATGCTTTTTAGAAATCAGACATATAATAAGCCACAGATTCATAGGATGTGGTCTAATAAACCTAAGAAAAGTTTCATTTCCTCTCACCAAAATGGTTAACTCCCTGTCTATGTGACTAGCTTTGCAAAGTTAGCAAAAGTCTTTTTTCCCCCTTAAATGTCTAAGCTGAGAAGTTAATAAGCAAGAACCAGCAATAATGTGTCCTCTCCTGAACTCACACTCACACACACACACACACACACACACACACACCTAAAAATGAAATAAAATTAGGCTCAAAACCAGCAAAAAGGTAGGTCAGTAGACCAAAACATCAGAAAGGACAGAGGGTATCACCCTGCTAACCCCCAGCCCACTGATTAGGAAAAGTTCAAAAAAGCCCTTCAAGAGGAAGGAAGCACAGAATAAGGGAAGGATTCAAACAAAGACCTCTTTAAAAGTTTGTTTGCAAGCATTTCCGTGAAAATGGTATTGACTAAGCAATTACAGGAAAAAAAAAAAAAAACCACTTTCTTTCTTATCTGAATGCATTTATGCCATGGGTCACACCCTATTATTGTCACTATTAAACATGGTAATAGCCTCAATGTAATGACTTTGTGTGGTGAGCTTGAAAGTGGCCACGAATAGCTAACTAAAAGAAGTGACTCATGCCTGCCCAGGTGGATATTGACTTTCTTACTCATATTTACTAAACTGGTCTACCAACCTTAATTCCCTTGAGGAGAGAGCTAAAGGGTTAGAATCAAGCTGACTCGCAAGGGAGAGAGAGAAGGGCCAATGGATGGGTTAGAAAGGATCCCAGACGTGGTACCTATAAACCGAAGACTGGACTTTAGATATCCTGAATCATAAGTCTCCTCGCAGCTCCTGAGATGGCGGGGTGTTGAGCAGGACCTAGCCCAATCTCCTTTAGTGAGTGGAAGGTGATTGGTGGGGAAAGCTCCAAACCATGGACCACTGCCATGATCTTTCATTAATAGCAGTTTTACAGCTCTGCCCCTTTGCTGTGTAATCTTAAGCAAGTTACTTAACCTCTCTGTGGTACATCTGCGAAATGACAAAACCACAGCACCTTCCTCTAAGGGTTGTTGGTAGGTTTTCAAGAGTTAAAATACACAAATCCCTTAGAGAATTGCCTGGACCGTAGGAGGTGCTGTGTTAAAGTCTCTTTGATCAGGATTTCAAGGGATCCTGGGAGGTGCCCAGCGAAGGAGGCTGGGGCAGGGATTCTACCATCATCCCTTTTTAACAGACATAGGGATTGCATCACAGACAGATGAAGCACCTTGCCAGCAGAGGTGAGAGAATGCTAGACTCAAATCTGGTTCTGCCTCCTCTGATCGTGCGCAGTTTCCGCGATGCTCCCCAGAAACACCTGGAGTGCCCCTGAGCTGTGTGTGGAAACCACGCAGCAGGACTGCACTGCCCCACCAGAGGCCAGCCCACCACACAGACACACCGCCAGGGTGCGGCTCCCCTGGATCCTGCCAGACGCTCGTGCCAGACCCAGCTCACGGGCTCCTCTGGCCAAGTTCCCGCTCCACATGCCTCAGGGCAACTGAGGCTCACAACAGCTCATGTCGGCTCCCCCTGCACTGACGAGGGACTGAAGCACAGAGCAGGTAGGTAACTCGCTTGAGGTCACAGAGCCCAAGTGGTGTCTCTGCGTCTGGTCTGTTCACAACTTAGGGACTTAGTCCCCCATCTGGGAGGCCGGGGTAACTGGCTCTTCCCCAAGAGATGCTTCCCTGTCCTGAGGGCAAAGCTGAGAAACTGGCGCCAGCAAGCTGAGAAACAGGCGTCGGCGCCTGCGGATCTCGAGTTATAAGGAAGAAACTCGGTGTTTCTGTTTCGTTTTCTTTAACTCAGAATGGGTGCCTGGTTCTCCTTTATCTATCGTGTAACTCTGACCAAAGATTAATGAGTTACCATTTGCCAGGCCCTGGTGGAGGAATAATTATGTTCGGTATGGCCTTATCATCCATAGTTAGGATGAACAGAGGCGCTTATTAAAAGCCAAACCAAAGAGGGGCTGCTGAGAAAAAGCTCTTCCTTGCAGGCCAGGGCTGCCACACAGAAGTCAGCCTTCCTGCTCCATCTGACTCAGGCCAGTTAAAGACCCGGGCTGTATTCATACATGGGCCCCAGTGGTTCCAAGCACAGGGCTCATCAGAAGAGGTGGGGTGCGGGGGGGTGGTTCAAAAGACCCTAGACACATCTTCAGCTTTAGTCACATCTGGTCAGAGGGGACTAATCAGACAGGAAGAGCCCCAGAAGACACCGTGTAACTAACCAGAATTAAGACATAACATAGTGTACGAGAATAACCGAGTGAAAAGACAAAACTCTGTAAGGAGCCATTCCATGTTTTACAAATGTTTTGCAAACCATTTTTAAACTGCAGACACATGAATGACAAGAAAGAAATGCATCCAAATATTAAGAGCTCACAACTAGGTAAAAAAGGGATGTGCTGACATTTTCTCCAGCATTTGGATGAAACATTTGGATGTTTCTCTACCTGTGTCTTGTTTTCTTACAGGGCTATTTACTACTTTTTAAATTAGGACACGCTTTTCAGGATGATTTCACCCGCCTTTTCCCTCTCCAAAGGCAAGACGCACCGACAAATGTAACGTATTACTCTAGGCCTCTGCTGTTTTCTGTCCCTGCAGCCCTAACATGCTGCAGGGCAATCAGCACACAGTAGGTACACAATCAATGTTTATCAAAGACAGAGGCTCTACTAATTGGCTTTTCAAAAAGGAAAAAAGTCAAAAGCTAGCATGAGTTACTAAATCACGCACTGTTTAAGTTTAGAGAGTTAACTTTATGGTATTTATCTGCGTTGACTTCTGCTTTTCTGAGGATGAAAACATGTTCTGGATGTTCTTTATTCTTTGGGACTACTAATTTGAAGAGAACTGTCACTCCCAGGCACGGGGCAGTGTGAGGTATTGACATCGGATTGAATTATTTAAAGGAAATTAACAATGCTTCCTGTCCTTGAGAGCGACATCTGCCAGAAAAGCCATACACTGCTGCCTCGGGAAGCACCACTGCAGAAAGGGTGAACAGAGCCTGGCACCCTGGATGTGAAAAGAAAATCGATAAGTTCTAAAGAATGAAGAACAAAGGCCAAGTTCAGGTGATACCTTCTCTTCCACTGGAAGCTCTGAAGAGTCCTAGGAAATCGTTTCCACGGGGTCAAGTTTAACGGGATGACCTTGTTCATCATTCTTATGGAAGCCACGCATGATGCTAGACCATGTGGCTTCAACGAGGAGCCCACCGCCTTGGGTTCATGGCAGCACCTCCCTTCCCCTTGTCCTTATAAACTGGCACTGTTACGGCTATGGTAAACCTATCCGTGGTCAGGCCAGCCTGGCATCGTGGCAGCCAACGTAACGGTGATGTGACAGGACGCAGGGGCCACGGAGGATGGGTCCTGCCCCAGCGGGAAGGAAGCCGTGCGCATGGGTGGCTTCCGTCCAGAGCCCGCTCATCTCATACCGTCATTCTGCTCCGAGACCTACCTCCAAACACCAGGGCTCCCCAACCTTTTGTAAGGAGTGGCTCCTTTTCATGTCCCTGAAGACTTGAGTGCTGACAGTGAAGTCTGAGGGGGGGTAGAAGTGCTGACAGTCATGTCCCTGAGTGCAGCAAGGGAGGGGGCACTGCTGCCAGGAAGAAAGGGGAACAGAGTGAGGCTCGGGAGGGAGGCGTGCACAGTCAGCAAGGCATTCACGGCCCCCAGCTTGACGTCCTGCGCCAACCCCCGCTTCTCTACAAACTCCAGGAGGCAGAGGACTGCGGTGCCCCGCTCGAACCCGGAACTCTCCCGAGTCCTTGCCGGCCAGCTCGGGGACCCTGCCAGAGACATCTTCAACACAGCCTCTTCCAGGCAGCCTTTCTGGGGCATCCCTTCCCATTCTGCCCACTCTGCCCATCACTCCCTCTTCCTAGAAGCCTGCTGGCTAGCATTTTCCCTCTCTCTCAACTTACCTTACCGAATCATCCATTAATTTAAACCATGTAATATTGCTGCTATTGGGTTGGCCCAGAAGTTCATCCGGGTTCTAAAGAAAACTCCAAATGAACATTTGGGCCGAGTCAATATTTCTACCCTACAAAAATGCAGTTGCATAGGGTTCCATGCCAGAGCTATTTGGGGAGCTCTCTTAATACTGTTCCCTCTGCCAGGCTGCAACCTGAGAGCTGCAACCACACCGGCGTCTCTGGACCCCTTCAAGGATCTGGGAGCACCAGCCCCAAGTGCTCAGAAGTCAGTGCTCTACTGCTTTCAACTCAGCCAGAGCCCTGTGATGAGCGCTGCTTCTCTGCTTAGGGTTCTAGACAGGAACATCTGTGTCATTCCAGCATTCCTCACAACTACCCTGTGAGGTGGGTCCTGTTGTGCCCATTTTACAGAGGAGGAAACTGACTCAGAGACATTAAGGAGCATGCCCAAGGTCACACAGCTAGTAGACGGCAGGGTAAGGGGGACCAGAACCAGGTCTCACTCAACTCATACTGTTGTTACATAAATACATCTTCCTGTCCAGATGTTGACTATTGCTCTAAAAACGGGGTAGAGAATTGATCGGTGTTAAGAGCGACCTGGGGTCCAAGAACGGCTATTTCACAACAAGGAAATATCATTCTAATTTTTGTTAAAAAAAAAAAAAAAGACCTATGACTTTTTTGTTCATGATAAAGAATTATGTCTTCTCTACCCTAGTTGTTAAAAAGTTCTATGTGAAGGAAAATCCCCATGAACAAATTTTTTCACCCTTTTTAATCCCCCCCCCAAAAAACAGAATTCAAAATTAAGAATATGAGATTGGGCACAATACCCAATATTTTATGTTCTGATATTCACTAAATAGCAGAATGAGCATGGTGGGCACTGAAGACTAGGAGTTAGAAAAGCAATGGAAATAGCGGACAAATCTGTGAAACAGCAGCCACATTTCTAGAATAATTTACATGGTTCTCAGACAACTGCATCCTCTGATGGTGGGGGGGGTGGTTTCTCCAGGTGGATTAAACCAGCCAAAAGCATGTGAATACCCAAAATGAGAAGGGGCCATATCACCTGCAAACCGGTGCCTCGCCATTGCCCTCATGAGTTGCAACTGTCCCCGTGG
This sequence comes from Ovis canadensis, assembly GCF_042477335.2. Classification (NCBI taxonomy): domain Eukaryota; kingdom Metazoa; phylum Chordata; class Mammalia; order Artiodactyla; family Bovidae; genus Ovis; species Ovis canadensis. Next base: position 48,840,144 of record NC_091266.1, on the reverse strand, counting down.
CTGGACACTGAAAGTCACCACTGCAGGAAGCCCAAGGTCTGCCCCCAGGAAGCACAGCCCAAGCCCCAGAGGAAGCACGGGTGCCCAGCCCTGGACATCTCTGGTCTCCATCCGGGAAGCAGAGTCTCCCTCTCTGCCCTTCTCCACAGGGCTCGTTTGTAAACAGGAACGTGAGTCACGGTCCAGGCATGAGTCCATTTTCCAGATTAGCCTAGCTTTACAACCAAGGTCATCCTATTCTGCCCCCATCACAGCAGTGACTCATCTTACTGCCTCCCACCAAAGGGAACACGGTTTAGCCCTTCAGTTGTTCCTGAAAGGAACCCAGCAGTATGGGGGTTTCAATCCTGGTCTGCTTGCTTTGCTTCCTAACACAATGCTGAGAGCAAAGACGTAACATTCCTGAGGGCAAGCATCCCAGGAGTTTGGAAAAGAAATGAATCTAAGGATACCCCAGACCACATTATCTTCCCATGGCCTCTCAGGGTCTCCACTCCCAGAGGGGCTTGCACACATATGGGTATATGGGCACATGCACACACACATTTTCTCTCTCTCTCCCCCTTTGTACAGGATCTAATACTCTTCCTGGGAACCTCAGAGCCAAATTTGCAGGTCACGTCTACCAATCTCGTAGGATCTTCCAGTTTTGAAATTTGTGAGATTACCCTTACCCCCATCTTATCTTACAGGTCTATCTTGCTTTCCTCTTTATTCTAATTTCCTTCATTATTCACTTCCCATCTTTTTACATAATATGAAGTCTTACAAGCCACTTCAAATTTGGGGGGGGGTATAGGATTTCTCATAAATAGATCTAAGTGTGCATACAAACACCAAGTCATTTTGTTACCTTGAGAGAACTCTAAATGAGTTTTCCCCTAACAAATACAAGACTCTTCAACAAATCCTAAAGATGACACACAGACCTCTGCCAAGTTTTCCGCTCAGCATCCATTCAAACTTTTTCTGGTAACAGTACCCTGAATTATTTAGGAGGTATCACCCCAACTCTTGACCCATTCAGTTTGGATAGAGTGGACTCTAGCCCCCAGCTCCACAGATGGGCAAGTTTATTCAGTTCAAATGCACTCAGCCCATTACGCCCCCTGACCACAGACGCTGGTTCAGAGTCATGCAGGGAGATAAGGTCTCTCTGGACTTGAACCTGCCCCTATGCAACGGAGTCAACCTGGAGGAAAGCAGAGCCAAGGAAGAAGGAAATGGTGTCCTGGAATAACGTGACCCTGGATCCAGCCATGCCTGACACATGTTTCCTATAAACTTTTCAAGTATGGGTCAATACACTCATTTTCCTTGGGCCAGTTTGGGCTAGGTTGGAGGAAGGAGAAGGGCATCCTGACCAGAGAAACCTAGTCGCCTTTGTCAGACTGACCTCAATAATCATCCATCCACAAAGCAAGCAGTAATGTGGAAAAACTTGGAGATGTTCCAGGAAAAGTCAATGAAGGCCTCTGGAGTTTCATGATCCAGGCATGATGAGGGGATTGTTACAAGGCAATATACTGGAGATAAGTGTCCAGTACTTTTCAAAATAAGAATGACTGTGGCGTGTGGCTAGTCTTTGGACAGGGGAGTAGGGACCTTGCAAAAACCACATGCCTGCTAGAATTACCACTCGGCCCTTCTCCTTTAGTGCCTCCAAAGCCAATGGCTTCACCGACTTTACTGAGATGCGGTCTCCAGAAGTTGAGGCTGTGACATGTCAAGAAAGATGGCAGGCAAAGCAGGTGTAGGTTTCATTTTCCCTGATGACGTGGCCCCTGAGGACACGGTGAGTTGGCCAGCTCTGGACATGACGACATGGAGCAGAATCAAGGTGTATCACTAAAAGTTGGAGCAATAGTTGTGTATTCTACTATTTTGTTTCTTTATGAGCTTAAAGCCACCTTCAGCAGGTGGCTGGGCAACATTCAGAAGTTAATGTAACAGAATGGAAACCAAGGAGATAGAAAGTACAAATTGCTCTGCCAGGAAAAATAAACACAAAAGAAAAAGAGAGTATAGAAGGAGCTGAAAAGCATTTAAAAATCAAAACCCCTAAAAATACTAAAGCCTCCACACATACAGATTTTATATGAAATGTGTTACTCACACCAAATTTGGTCAACAGCTGTTGGCTACTGGGAGAATTCAGTATCCACTGCTTAAGCAGGAGGAAAAAAGCAAAAGCCTCCAATTTTGTTTCAGTAAAGTTTGGTGTGATCATTAATTTTTATGGGTCAACTTGTCTGGGCAATGGGGTGACCAGATATTTGGTCAAACATTCTGAGTGTTTCTGTGTTTTGGATGAGTTTAAACTGGTAGAATGAATAAAACTGACTGCCCTCCTTAATGTGAGTAGGCCGTGTCCAATCAGCTGAAGGCCTGAATTGAAGAAAGGCTGATCCTAACCAAATAAGGAAAATTCCTCCCGTTTGACTACCTTCAAGCTGAGACGTGGGAGTTTTTCTTCCTGCCTTTAGACTTGAGCTAAAACACAGGCTCTTTCTGGGTCTCAAGTCTGCTAGCCTTTGGACCAGAACTACATCACCAGCTCTCTTGATTCTGAGGCCTCCAGACTCAGACTAGAGCTAAACTATAAACTTCCCTGGGCCTCCAGCTTATTGAGTGCAGATCTAGGCACTTCTTGGTCTTCATAATTGCATGAGTCAATTCATTACTTACAATAAGTCTCTTTCTATATCCATCTATCTCCTATTGGTTCCATTTCTCTGGAGAACCCTAATACATTTGGGTTATGTTTTTTATATGTTTTCTCCCCTCAAGTAAGAGGGAAAGGATTATTTATGGGTCTCTCAAAGGAATCAGAATTGCAAAATGGAATGGGTCTTAGAAATCATGTAATTGAATTCTTTGTTGTTGTTGTTTCTTTTTTAATCCCTAAGTCTAGGTATAAAGGGACCTCCCCAGGACTATACAGCTAGAAAAGAACAAACCAAAAACCCAGGTTTTTTAAAAACTAGGAGGTCAGGGTTCTATGCATAACATGGAAGAGTTTTATTTTGAAACAGCAGCATCTCGGGAAGGAAAAACATCCATTTGAGAGAAGGACGTGGGAAGAACCATTCCACTAAAGAAGCCAACTAATAAAATGATAATTAAAAAAAAAAAAAACTGGCAAGAGGGTGAAATCCTCTTATCTCTTTATCATCCTTAAACAAGGATACAAAAAACAATTAAGCAACAGCAGCCATCCATCCATCCAACCAACCACACATACACATAAACTCAGAGGGTTCAGGTCTTTATGCTCTATCAATTATTGTCACTTCTGAAAGTACGGTAAGTTTGGTGTGAACTAATCACATTAGAAAGGTCTTGTCAAACAAGACACAAAAAAACTGTAATGGCGCTGGGAAAGCCACCATTTTTATCTTTAAAGGTGAGTCCAGTTTTTTCCCAAAGTAGCATGCCACCACAGACATGGTAAATGTACGTGACACTACTTTTCATGACTTATTTTTCTAAAATATGAGCATGTGAGTGATAAGGTGTGAGAGTCTGTGTGTGGTGTGTGTACAGACTGCCCACCAACGGGCGTGCAGAGGTAAGTGGGTATCCTCCAGTGGGGGTGACAGTGGCCTGCAGGAACGGCAAGTTCCCAGTTCGCACAGAGCAGCTCCTTCTTGTCAATATCACTTGTCACTTCCTGGTCAGTATCACTGGGCCACCCTGCTTAGAGCTGGCATCAGGTGAAATGTAACCATCACCCCTACACTCAAGGGATGTAGGAATGAAGTCTGCCTTAGCCCTCAAGAACTTCATCTTAGTGAGAAAGAGACTAGGGATCCAAACGGAATGAACACAAAAGGAGCCAATATTAAGTCCCTTCTTAGACTAGTCTTTTATCATCCTCGATCTCAGCAAAGAGACGGATGTAGGGCCCTATTTTCACTGCCACTTTCCCACCAACTAGCTGTGTGCCCTGTACTTCTGGGGGCTTACTGTGTCAAGTCATGTGAGGGCCCTGCCTACCTCCAATGTGCTCCAAATCTGCAGGGTGAGAAGAATGGGGGTGGGAGGGTTGGGGGGAGCATTAATTCCTCCCATCACTCGGAGTACAAATCTTATATGCCTGGATTTCTGCACATGGACACTGAGGCAATATTTATTATAAACAGTGACATCTAGGAGAAAAAACTTTCTTTTACCAGATAAAATATCTACATGGCCAAGGAAAAATACTTCAGCAATAAGGTATAATAAAAGGGAATTTGTAGCATCATTTTGAATGGTGTTTCCTGGTTTAAAGAAAACTTTGCCAACTTTTGTTTTCTGAGGGGGAAAAAAGTACTTCTCAATAACAAATATTGAGAAGATGAAAAAGAAACCCACTTTCTTATTATGGTAGAAACAAATGAAGGAAAATCATCTAAAATAGTTTTCGAAGAGCTTGGGATAAAGTTTAAAAAAAGAGTTACTTGAGTAATTTTGAATAAAGGAGATGCTTTTATTTTTTAGCTGAAATCAACACTAAAGTAGCCCAGAAAGTGAACTCAAGGCTTTCTGGGATGGTAATAATGTACAACAGCCAACCTTAATAATGGAAAATTAGCCAAGGCATGAAAAAAGTAAATGAAGTTCTAACAGACATCGCCGGAACACTAAATGAAGTCCTTTCTACAGCCAAACTAATTCCTCGGACACCCATGCGCTAGCAGAACACCAGTGTATTGCTCCGGTCTGTTTCCTCAGACAGTGATGAGGTTCCGTGGTGACCTCAGCAGATGGAAAACCGAAGCTTCTCCGTGCAACCTCCATCTCCATCACTTGCATATGGAATTGAGAGATTAACAGTGTAATCTCTCCAGACAAGTAAAATGTCAGCAAGCTCATGAAAAACCATGCTCATCAGTTACTTTGGAAGAAAAGGACCTGATTCACAGGTGCAGGCGTAGATCGCTATGGAAGAAATAGAGGCAGAAGCTCAGGTCCAGAATGGCTGAAGGAAGCTTTGTGCATCCAGCTAGCAAATAAATGTAATAACAGGCTACTGATGAGATTTTTGGTACAGGGTAGTGCCTTCTCCCAGAAGAGCCTCTGGGAAGGGGTGTGGGTCCATACTTTGCCCCTGAGGGCCATAGACAGTACTGCGTAGAATCAAGGGACCAAGACAGGGAGAGAGTTTGATTGGGACTGGCAGTGTGTACTTGGTAATCCTCTCTTTACAAACCAACATACTCTCTAAAAAAGATAAAGCAAAGCACCCCAAAATGGAGCTGAGAGATTTTAAAGACAACACAGAGACCAGCTGTGCCTGGGGAGCCAGTTACCACTCAAGAAATTTGGAGCGCTTTGCCCCAAAACAGAAAGCAGTGTTGATCAATAACCCCCTCCTCCCATATCAATAGGACCAAATGTTTTAAAATGCAAATAACAGGTTTCTAGAAGAACCCTGGAATTTCTCCTGGAAATGTTTTTATAGTTCACATCTTGCTAGTCGTAGGAGCCCCAATTAAATGTCTTCTCTTCTCACTGATTATTAGCATTAGATAATAACATACTATTTTCTGCTAATACGTTTCCTGACAACATCAAACTCCAGAGGGTCTTCATGGTGCAATAACTGAATAACTGTGGAAATGAGGACTAATTTATGAGAAAACATTATTTAAACCTGCTCAGTGTTTATGAAAAACAACCATTTTGGCTTAAATGCACTATACTAATGGCCTAAAAACTTATTAAATTGAAATAACTTAAAAAAAAAAAACCTCCCCAAACATTATGAAAAAGCAGGAATCACACTGCAAGGCCATAAGGTTATAAATATTCAAAAACAACAGACACTCACAGGTAGGACCCACCCATGACACCATCTCATTTAAAACGAGAAGGTACTTGAGAATTTGGGGAAAGGCTTGCCAGCTCCATTCGCTAACATCTCTGGTTCCAAAATCACACTCGCCTCCTAGTTGTCCTCAGAAAGAATCACACTATTGCTAATCCTAACTGTTGTCACTGGGCACACACCTGGGACAACCATGGTGTGCTCCTGCCTGGACTGGGGTGATGAATTCTCTCAGAATTATGGTATTTGGAGTTTCTCAGCTTAAAAGGGAGAGAGCTGGTGTCATAGGATAAGAGATCTGAGATAAATTATCCCATGCTACTCAAGTCACGCACTATCCTTCTACCCCAGATGCTTATATCTTGAATAAACACATCAGTAAAAATCAGATTAAAGAGAACCTTGAGAGAGGAAAAAATAAGTCCTAATTGCGGGTGTGTGCGCGTGTGCATATGTGTGTGTGTGTAGAAGACAACAGAGACAGGACACCCAGGTGGCGGTGCTGGTAGTAGAGAACCCACCTGCCAACGCAGGAGACGTAAGAGATGAGGGTTGGAATCCCTGGTTCGAGAAGATCCCCTGGAGGAGGGCATGGTAACCCACTTCTGTATTCTTGCCTGGGAAATCCCATGGACAGAGGAGCCTGGGGGGCTACGATCCATAAGGTCACAAAGAGTCGGACTCAACTGAAACAACTTAGCATGCATGCATGCAATATCTTTAAATTTCTGAAGCTTACCATCAACTGATACATGGATCAGTAAAATGTGATCTAGCAACACTATGGAATATTATCTGGCTATTAAAAAGTAATGAAATAGAAACAGATGCCACAAAATGGATGATCTTTTTATTCCCCAAACTTTAAACATTTTTATTTTGTATTGGGGTAAAGAAAATTAACAATGTTGTGGTGGTTTCAGGTGAACAGGGAAGGGACTCAGCCATACACACATGTATAACATGGATGAATCTTGAGAAGACCATGCTAAGTGAAAGAAGTCAGTCACCAAGGACCACATATATGATTCTATACATGCAAAATATCAGGAAGAGACAGATCCATAGTGACAGAGAGTAGATGGTGGATGGGGGGTGAGTTGGAGGAAGCGGGGAGTGACAACTAATGGGGACACTGTTTCTTTTGCAGGTGATGAAATGTTCTCAACTTCACTGTGGTGATGGTTGCAAAATCCTATAAATATACTAAAAATCCAGGGAAGGCAGTGGCACCCCACCCCAGTACTCTTGCCTGGAAAATCCAATGGACAGAGGAGCCCGGTGGGCTGCAGTCCATGGGGTTGCTAAGAGTCGGACACGACTGAGCGACTTCCCTTTCACTTTTCACTTTCATGCATTGGAGAAGGAAATGGCAACCCACTCCAGTATTCTTGCCTGGAGAATCCCAGGGATAGGGGAGCCCGGTGGGTTGCCGTCTATGGGGTCGCACAGAGTCGGACACGACTGAAGTGACTTAGCAGCAGCAGCAGCAGCATACTAAAAATCACTAAAGTGCACCCTTTAAAAGGGTGAACTGTATAGTTTTAAATTCTGAAGTTCCAATTGACCTAACTACCATTATCTTATCTCTAACTACCTTCTGAGCACATTTTATTTGAAGCAAATACTCAACTCTGGGCAACAGGCAGGGTAAGAATTATTATTCCCATTTCACAGGAAACAGAGGTCCAAAGAGCTTCTGTTTTCCTTCCACTGGCTGCCTAGGTTTCCACAGGGTGCAAGGAGGAGTGTGAACTATGGGGGAGTCTTAGGTCTTATCAACTCCCCAAATCAGGGAGGGATTAATATCCAGCTCTTGCCAGATGTCTAGAAATTTATAGGGCTGGGTCATGCAGACAGGCTATTAAACAAAAGACATTGAAAAAATGGCACTTGGATTACTGGAATGCAATTCATAATAGCATGAAATTCAGGTTAAACCATTTAGCTAAAAAAGGAGGGGGGGAGTCATCTCTTGAGTTGATATCCAGAAGGGTGAAAATATACCCAATTAGATGTGGCCATATAATTTTCACATCAAACATCTTGCGCTCCCAAAGGCAACTAATGGCACAGCTCACTGCGGATTTTCCCAAGTTTTCAGGAGCAATGACAGCCCTCTTCAACAAAGCCATTTAACATAACAGAAGGTTAAAGTAGGAACCACAAACACTTGCTTTTCTTAATTTACACCTTTCATTTACTTCCCCAGAAATGTCATGGAGGAGCCAGGAAATTTATGATGTACTGTCAATAGATGGTTCCTTTTAAGAACAGGATTTAGAAAGCAAAATATGAATTCTAGAAGGTAAGCTGGAGGTATACTAAGAAAAACAACAACAACAAACTTTTAGTATTCCAGGAGAAGCAAGATGACTTGGTTGGGGCTCACACTTAATTTTAAAGAAAAGGAAAAGGAAAGTCTATTAGGTGAGTGGGAGGCTGGTAGGTTTTGAGAAATCCAAGTGTAATGACTTCACATCATCTATCCCAATAACCAGGTACGATCGAAATCCATTGCTGGACCACAGCAAACAAAACACAGCTCACAGGGGCTTTTCTCTGCATCACTGGCTTTTGGAAGTATGAGAAACTACTAGCATTTAAATCATCATGCTTGTGTAGTTTTTAACCATTTCTTTTTTTAAAAAAATACTCTAGTAAACCACTAAGATTTTTTTAAGCCATAAAGTAATTGGAAAAAAAAAAAAAAGACAAAACATACATTGGCAAGTTGAGATGTCATTCATTTTAAAGATATTCTTTCTTCTACCTTGGTGTGTTTTTTACTTTAAGGAATAACAGAGGGAAAGCTGCTCAATAAACACTTGTGTTAAAGCAGGATTTCTCAACCTCAGCACTACTGACTTTTTGATAGTTCTTTCGGTGGGGTGCGGGGGGCGGGGGGGGTGACAGGCGCCTGCCTTAGCAGCATCTCTGGCCTCTACCCACTAAATGACAGCAGCATCCCCCCGACCCAGCTGTGACAACCAAAAATGCATCCAGACTCTGCCGAATGCCTCCTGGACAGCAAAATCACCCCAGCTGAGAACCAGGGAGCTAAAGGTAACTGGCCTGAACACTTCCCTATAATGAGGGCTGATGCAGAGGCCCTAGCTTGACAAAGGACCCAGATTCCTCCACAACAAAATTGGCCAGCTCTCATCCAAATCCTCCCACAGCGATCAGTTTCAGAAAGCCAGGAAAATATGATGATCTGGTAAACATCCCCAGGGACCAGCGCACAGCCTTCAACTATGTGCCAAGGCCCCACAGTGCCCTACAAGTCTTGCACGAATCCTTAACACTGGCATTTACAAATGGGTGAAGTGACAGTTCCAGCAGGAGCGGTATGTGTCTAAAGGCCGGGCGGGAGCAAGCACTTGTTGTTTAGTCACCAAGTCATGTCTGACTCTTATGTGACTCCATGGACTGTAGCCCACAGGGCTCCTTCTGTCCATGGGATTCTCCAGGCAAGAATACTGGGGTAGGTTGCCATTTTCTTCTCCAGGGGAGCTTCTCAACCCAGGGATTGAACCCTCATCTCCCAGGGAAGCCCTAGGTGCAGGTACAGGTCTCTTTAAAATGGCAGAGCTGCAGTAATCTGCTGATCTATAATAGATATCCCAGTCATTCAAGAAAACCCAAACTACTCCCTGTTCAGAGTAGAGGAGTCTGTTGGTAGCCAGTCAGCAAAACAATGATATTTTTATCTCTGATCTCCTTAATGAAAGAATCCAAAGTACAAACTAAAAAATGGAGCCCAACTCTTAATCCATAAGTCCAGAAGGTTCTGCATAATTAACTCTAGAATCTATGAGATCCCAGAGGATGTCTGTGTTCAAGCAAGAAGAGGGGCGGCACCAACAACCTCTTGGCCCTTTGGAGGATTAGTTGGCCAGCCAACTGCCCTCAAACCACCACGGATAAGCATTCCTTTGCTCATCACCCCTGGGTGCAAGAGGGCACAGCAGTGCAGGGGCCAGGGGGCCAAACCCCAGACCCATTTCAAGACCCTGGCGCCTCTGGTCCAGAGTGGAGAAACGCTGCAACACATCGTTATTCCCAGGGTGTGGTCTGTTTTCTGGACGCCGTGCCAGCAACTCCTGCTGGGAGCCGTCCAGGCCACGGGGATGGGTGGCCGTCTGACAAAGTGACTCACACCAAGGCCGACAGGTTGGAAAGGCTGGCAAGAATAAAAAATGGGAGCGGGAAGCAGCTCCGCAGGGAAGAATTCAGAACACCCTGTGACCCATTTAAACCCAAACCCTCTCGTGATCATCATCTAAACCTAGGTTTTGGGGATGGACACTCCCCCACTGACAACAACAGCTCTTTCTCTACAGACCCCAAGCTGGTGAGGAGCCCGGGAACTCTGCCTGTTGTCAGGCTTCTAGACTGGAAAGGCACCTGCTTGAAAGACAGTGAGAGAGACTTCCCCGATGGTCCAGTGCTTATGGCCCAGTGCAGGCGGGCGCAGGTTCGGTCCCTGATTAGGGAACTAAGATCCCACATGCTACTTGGTGTGACCAAAAAAAAAAAAGAAAAAGAAATAAACAGACTTAAAAACAACAGAGAGATCCATGAGGCAGCCAGCCCTGCCTGGTGACCTGCAACTCCCTTGGAACCCCTCTTAGCACCATCTCACACAAGGCTGAGCCCTATGAAACGCGGCTGGCTGCCAGCATCCTAGTAGCCTTGTGGCCCTCAACAGTGTAGTTACTCTAGCTCAGGGGCCAGGTTCCGCACTCAGCACTTAACATCTGAATTCATTAAGTCACCTTGAGAACCCTGGTTTCACATTTTTATCTAAGACATCAGAAAGGTCTTGGACCCACTGGCAATCCTTACATCGTTACCATGACGTGCGAGGGGAAGGACCCTGTGTCTTATTTCTTTTCATCCCAAAAGGGAAACCAAGAAATAAGAGATAGCTAGAGATCAAGGCAAAAAACCAACCTATGATCAGCCACCAAGTCACCACAAATAAAAACATCTCATATGCCACTGCTCGTCTTCCAAACATGAATGACATTTGTATCGGCTCCTTTTATAAGTTTCTAAGTGAGCGGGTGATCTGGAAGGCACTTTCCCACGTATTAACAGCAATGTGCCTGAACAGTCATTCTCTCTGGGGAGCATGTCTGAAGATAGTGGCAACTCAACCCTGCTCCTTCAGGCATCCGCATAGCCCCAGGCAGGTCCCCGACCCAGAGGAGCCCACTTATCTTGGGAGGGAGGGCCGTCTTCCATGAACTACACCAGGGTGACCTGCCTGCTAGAACCTGAGCCACCTCCGCCATCGAGATCCTTAACGCACCAGGCTGGCGTGGACAAGTCTCCATGTCAGTCTGGCCAGCTCACACCAGACCAGCCCTGCTGTTTTAGGCTCGGCTTCCGTTGCAGCTCAGGCACCAGTGTGGTCTGGGCCCACGCCCAATCCTGACACTGATAACATTCCTCACAGCTGCCACACCAGAACAGAAAAAGTAAAAGATTCCTCCCTCCGATGTGTGAACTAGGGGAGGAAAGCAGGGGAGGCCCCGGGGAGAAAGCCAAAGAGAAAAGGAGACGTTTCCTGCAACTCCCTTGGAGGCCCCCTTAGCACCACTACCTCCACATCTGTTCCAGCATCACAAAAGACAGATACTCAAGCTTCCCAGGCCCTGGGTACCCTCAAAGCAGGAATTTCCCCTGGAGGTGGAGGCCAAGGAGGCAGCCTTTAACTCTCTCCCCATCACCACTGGAGTTCCCACTGGGCACTCGGAGGGAGGAATCCATTCATCCCAGGTTCCACTACCAATGCCAGCATGCTCGTCTGCCTGCTTCCCAGAGTTGTGTATTCATTTCAAGCAAAATGAATTCACAATGTCCGCTTGGGTTTTTCCATCTTCTGGCCTCTTGCAGCAAACAAGGCAGTGAGGCAGAGTTGAGACAAGTGAAAGGACACTGGATTCCAGAAGGCTGAGGCTAAGAGGCCACCTCAGGCAAGTTTCCATCGTAAGTCCCTCACTTTACGAAGTGAAAGGAATAACAAAGACCGCATGGTGTATGAGTCCGTTTATATACGTCTAGAACAGGCAAATCCAGAGACAAACATACAGTAGTAGCTGCCTAGCACTGGGAGGAATTGGGGGAAACGGACAGTGGCTGCTTTTTTATTAAAAAAAAAAAAATGTTTAGCCACTGCAAACATAGGGCTTCCATCCTCCTCTGGATTAGTCAACTTTAAATGTTGTCTATTGGATTAGAAGTAAAGATAATCTGGAAGGTCCTTAGGAAGTATCTAGGTAAAGCATTAACCTGCTTGAGACTCAGCCTGCTGGTACAAGAGTAACAATGTTATCTACCCTAAAATGTCACGAGGATTCAATTTCAAGGAGGAGGTAAGGAGCTTATTAGCACAGCACCCAGGACATGGTAGACACTCCATAGAATGCTCCTGTGTACGCTCCCACAGGAAGCCTCAGAGAGAAACCCCAGGTTCTAGAGAGAAGGACTGGCTGCTATCTTTGCCTGAACTCTGTTTCTTTTTTTTTTTCCCCCAGCATTCTTTCCTCACCTTCAATATTAAGACTTTGACCAACTTAAAAGACAATAATAATAACTGCCAAAGTTTGGGAGCTCTGTGAAAGCTGTACCTGAAATGCCATGTCCTCAAAATATGCCGCGTAACTATTCCTGCAGGGTTCTCCTTCGCCAGAAAGTCTTGCCCCTATTCACCAGACAGGCCACAGCAAACAGCACAGGGACGATGCCCAGGATCACGCTGGCTTTTCCAGGAGGAGATGTCATGACCAGTTCTTGGCTCCAGACAGGCTAACCCCTTATGATCTCCTTTACAAGGGAAAGGAGAAAAACTAACGAACAGCATCGAGAAGACACCAAAAGGCTAAGATCTTCACACCACCTGTTGAATGCTAACTTCAGTAAGTGTTTTAAAGACCGACTCCAGCTAATCCATCCTAGGAAATCTTACCAGTCAGTCATTTGATCCAATGGGAGCCAACATCTGTGTATATGATCTTCCTTTCCTTGTCTCACTGATTCGTCTAGAAACTAGACCAGTTCATCCAGACAGACCAATTAGAATCCTGTCCCAGAAACGGGTCTGAGTCAAGTTAGGGCAAGAGCCCCCACAAGCCTCCAACTAAGGATGAAAGCCTGTGACACCACTCATCCTCCAGAAGCAAACAGAGACCCGAGGGTGGATGTCCCCTCGTGGGACAGTCTCTCAGCTGCCCTTCAGCAAGCTCCTCCTCTGCCTTCCCACAAGTTAGTTATGGCAGTCAAAGAACTCCCCTCTTCCTTGTTTAACCTTGTTCACCTTGGGTTTCTGATACCTGTCACTACACAGCTCCATTAAAGGCAGTTTGGTTTTTTAAAAATATTTTAAAGAAAGGGAGAGATGAATTAACTTTGCTGTCATACAGAGGTAATAATGAATGGCGCCAGAAACCTTGGCCAGCCCATCTAGCTCCAAAGTGGTGGCTGGTTGACTCCCCTACAGTATACCAACCACCCTTACTAAAATCCTCTGCCCTGAATAGGACCACAGGGCATTTGGAGAGGCCCTCCATTGGCCCTTAGAATTTTCACAGAGGTTGTCTCCAAAATACACATGTGCACACTCAAAATCACCAGCAACACAGAAGGCTCCTACTCCCAGGTAACTGCCAAAATGATTAAACATGGACTTCTCCTGGCCTGTGTGTTTGTGAGAACATCGTGTGTGTATGCGTTATATGTGTGTGTCCCATCCCACACACCCCACACAGCACTGCTCTATTACTAGACATGATGGAACACAGGGCTTCTACATTGTAGAAATGAGTATCAAAAAACAAGGAAGTCAGCTACAGAATTCATGCTTAAAACCTGCAGTGGGGAGTTAGCAAATGGAGCTAGCTCCCCAGCACAAAAGGCTACATCAGTGTTCCTTCCACTAACATTCTCTGGTAGATGGTTGAGCCCTTGTGGATCTCAGCGTCAACCAGTGGGCGTGGAAACAGGTGAAGGGGATGCCCTGAGTGAACTCTCTATGTGCCCAGTGGGCACACAATCCCTCAACATGCAGAAGACCAGATGGGTCCAGTCTTCAAATGTGCCCCAGTTTCATTTCTGAATCATGTCTGGGTGTCTGTGGCTGTTTGCATGGCCCCAGCACACCCTTCTGGAAGGTTTCTTTGACTTAAGCCAGCAGGAATTAACAGTCTTCTGTTACAGACACGCTGCTCCCTCTGAGTAGACACACCACCGAACCCACCACACCCACCATCCACCTCTGAGGGGTCCACCCCACCCTAGGTGCACGTTCTCAGCCATGTGCCCAGCCCCTCCCTGCTGACTGGACCGGAGGCAGCATCTTCCCCAAGGACAGCTGAGACTGGACAGTGGCCGTCAACAGCCATACACACTCCAGCCAAGCCCAGGACAGGGGGCCAAATTCTCCCTCCTGGTCTTTTTAGGGGGTTTTGTTTCCTTAATAGGGAACTCAGAACAAACTGAGAGTCAAAGGCAAAGGGATCTAGAGCAGAAGACCACGAGGTGAAAGGGCTGAGACGAAGGGTGGACGTGGCAGTTAGGAAGATGACGGGGCCTCGGGCAGCGAGCACGAAGGTGCAGAGAGCAGGTGGCCCGCAGATGGGGAGGGTTAAGAGATGACACACAGAGATGCGAGAAGACAGGCCAAGGGCTGAGCAAGATCTCGGAGTGGAGCAACTCCTGCCCTGCCTCCAGCAGCCTGGGGTAAGGCAGGCCCCCACTCCCAGGCCTGCCAGAGCCAATGGCCAGCAGCCCCTCTCCAGCTGCTGAATTCCGGTCTGGGTCTACCGGAGGCCAAGCCACCGTGTCAGTGTCTCTTCCTTCTGGTTCTCCAGTGCAGCCTTAAAATAAAGCCCGCAAGACTCATGGTAACCAAGCTGCATTCCTTGTTCCCCAAGCCCACTTCCTCCCCCTCTTTCCCAGAATCCTGGACCACTCGCAAGGGCTTCTGGGCAATCACCATTCAGGTGAGCCGGTTTTTACCCAAATAAACAATCCCCTGTCAACTGTCAATAGTGAGAAAGAGCAGTATAGTGCAGAGGGGCCTGAAGATTTCGTGTACAAAAACACTTGTTACATTTTGTTCAGAAAGGGAAGTTGGTGTAAGCTTCATTTTTTAAAGGGGAGTTAAGTCTAGACTGTTCTCACATGTGATAAGTGGTCTCCCAGGACTGTTATCTCCTCAGTAGGTTTAATAAGGCACTTAGGACAAAAAAAGACTAACTTTCTGAAAGTGACTTCAGAGTTTAACTGAAGTCCATAAAGTTATACCAAATACCATGGGGGAAGACGTGTCCCCAGTTAGAGACTTCTAAAGGGTACCCAGAGATGAAAGGGAGAAGAATTTGAGAAGGCTAGTCCTCCAAAATTATAAGCTCTGTCCACTGACTCTATTTTCCATTTTACAATCACAGCAGAGGACACAGATCACTGAATCTCTAAGTTTCCAAGCTATAAAGAACCAAAAAACCCTCATCATACATAACCTCTATTTTTCTTTTTTAAAACCTATGAAATAAAACATGCCAAGACTTGCCCAGGGTCACACGGCAAGTTTCTGACAGAAGCAACACAAGGACTCAGGCTCCCTGGGTCGGAGCCCAGGACTCATTCCTGTCTGCCCTGGAATTTAACTTTCAACACATTGAAAGTTTCTGTGAAATCTAAACATAATTACATCAAAAGCCTAGCACTACTTATGAAATCTAACAGAAAAAATATATTGCTTCTCAGAAGCTTCACAAGAAAGCCTTGGCAACAGAGAAAAATTACGGTTGACTATTTCTGGGGGGAAAAGAGGTACAAAGAGGTTTGTGGATAATAAAATCACTTCCAACCCAAACTGACCCACATTTAGAAGTCCAGACCCAATTAATCTGACATCAGTCAATTCTCTGCTGCAGTACAAGCATTTGAAAATTTACTTTGGGCTGAGTATTACCAGAAAACCCTTGCTGCCAGTGGTCTGCAGTTCATTTCTTTGTATGACAACCTCAACACCCAGAACTCCAGTCCTTCTGGAGCCCATCCTACAGGCTCTTTGCTGGTAGCTTTAGTTCAAGGTCCTCAAAGTATATATCATTGTCCAATTCACGTAATATGTTAATAACCGTGGGCTATTATGTTGATTTATTCAAAACCGCTCACAGCAGAAGTGCATTCTCTTTGGGCCGTTCTTCCACTGTATGTTCAAATGCATCGCATTTACAGTAAGGTTAATGCAAGGTGCCCGTTCCTCCCAATAGAACATAGAAGAACGGGAGTACATTAAATGCTCAGATACCGCCTTCTGATGAAGCCTCTGTAGTCATTGTTCCCATTCACGCTGAAGCCCAACCCTTCCAACGGGGTGACGGGCTAGGACTGGAATGCAGACTTACTTTCGACAACGCTTATGGAGAAGAAGCTTTGCATGGCAGCCCAGACTCTTCAGCTATCAACACAAACACCTCCCTTTAATGGTCAAAAACAAGGTGATAACATGGAACTGCAGAACCATCATTAACAGAATCCTGCAGAATTGGTCCACGTGATCTGTTAAGTGTGGATCTTTGGCCAATCTTGTCTCATGATTGATCTGCATTTATCCTTTCAGTGTGGCTTAAAACTCGGGTCCACACAAATCCTACACCTGTACGTGATCGAAAGTGGGCTCGAAAGCTTCTTACGTAGCATTCTTTCTTCTCAAAGTACAAACAAACAGGAATAGCTTCTCCATACTAAGGCTCACATTGTTCCACCATGTTTACATTTCTGAAATTTAGATGCATGTGATAGGCAGATAAATTTTAACATAGCAGTGCTTCTTTACTCTCTGAAAATCTGTTATTAAAGGCAAATCTTACAACTGATGGTGTAATTTAGAAAACACGGTACTGCAAACAGTCATTCTCATGCATTTCTCTGGCAGGTGTTTGCCTTCATGCACCTACCTAAACCAAATAATAAGAATTGGCATAGCTTTATACGGAGGCAAAAGACCTGCTCGCAAAGCCCTCCAAGTATTAGCAGCACTCCCCTCCTAAACATTGGGTGAAGCAACATATCCTGTTTGAGAAGCTGTTTCTCCATCAGCCACCTGACTCACAGCACCTCTCACTCCTGACTACAATCCATGTGGGAGGCAGTCGTCATTTCCCTCACTTTACTGATAAGGAAACAGATTGGGAACTTTCCAAGCTGACACAGCAAGGGGGCAGCTAATCAAGGAGAAAACCAACGCATATCCATCTCCACATTTCCCTGGGGGTCTAATGTGGCTAAGACTCCACACTCCCGATGCAGGGGGCCCAGGTTCCATCCCTGGTTAGGGAAATAGATCCCATATACCGTAACTAACACCCAATGCAGCTAAATAAAAATAAATTTAGAAAAGGGAAAAATACAAAGTGTGTCCATCTCCAAAGCCAGTGCTCTTAACCACTAGGTTCCACAGCCTTGCCCCTTCAGAAGCCAGGGTTAGCCCCTTTCTTTACAGATGAATAAGCTGAGGCTCCATGTTAAGCCATCAATACAAAGATAATATAACTGCAAATGAGGCCAGGTAGTGGGAGCCAGGCACTGCATGAGTCTGGAGGCGGGAAATACTTTTCCAATGTACTAGGCAAGAAATAAAGGATGGTCCCAAATGGTAGCCTTAAGGTAATTAATAAATGAGATGTGTGTCCTTTACTCCACATACCATGAGTACTTGGGATAGTTTCCATTTCTATGAATGGATCTATGGGTATCTTCTCATCTCTGGCCTTGACCCCACCCAAAATATTTCCCAACTGTTTGGATATTACATTCCATACTTCTAAATAAGAGGCTACTTTCCTCACATTCAAACAGGCCTCCTGCCAACCCATGAGGTTGCTGGCCTGGTAAATAGCACTCACACCGGCCACACTAACCACCTGCCTTACGCTGGGTTCCAGAGTAGCCGGTACCTGAGTGGACACAGCCTCTGGGAGTTGGAGCCCTGCCTGACCCAACTTCCTGGTTTGTAAGTTCAATGAGAGGCAGGTCAGGGAACCTGGCTCCACCCACTGGGATGGCCAAAAAGTCCATGCAGGTTTTTCTGTGACTTTGTACCAAAAACGCAAACAACTTCCTGGCCAATCCAATACTCTTCTCTCTCTAGAATGGGGATAACCTATTCATCGTTCACTCAAAGCCTTCTTGTCACTGAATGAATATGTGGTGAAACATGAAGACAGAGCATTATTTAGATCAACAGTTATTAGAGGTAACAATAGCAATAAACAAGTTTAATTGCACAGCCTACTACTCAACACATTCTGGCTAGACACTTATTTATACTTCAGCTGAAAATCTAGGGGCCTGCCTAGAGAGGGGACAAAATTTCACTTGAAGGAATGACAGAATATTTTCCCAGGCCCTCAGCTGCTTCATTAATGCTTGCCTTATTTGGGGAAAAAGAAAAACTGGCTGAAGCATCCGTGGTAGTTTTATATGCCGTGAACTGGCAACGTTTTGGAACAAAAAACAACTTTTGCACTAGGGTACTTACGGCATCATTATCGCATTTTCCAAGCCTGGCTGCCGAGCTGCCAGGGAGAGAAGGAAGGAGCTGGAGAACAGTAGGACCTTCACCAGCGGCAGGCCTGAAACAAGGGGGCTTTAGAGTAAATCTTGGTCCGTGTGCACATTTATGGTGAAATAACCCACGTGCATTTACCTTATAAAAGTGTTACAGGTAGGCATACTTATGTAATTTATTTAATGTTCTTTAACATCCATGCTTACTTGGGTTTCATACAATTTATTAAGTTTTCAGTCTGGCCTGCAAAAATGGGAAAAATAAAAGCAGATGTGAATGGACTCCCCCATTTAAATGTTCACCAACCTCCTGCAAAGCCTAGATCCAGCTAGGAAATACCTCAGCTGCCACCATTTAGAGCCTGTCCTGGCCAGGGCCCTCCCTTCCACCCAGGGGAAGCCTAACCTTAAAGGTACAAGGGTCTCTGCAGCTGAGGCGAAGAATAAAATCCTCCAGCTTGGAAGACTGGTAAACATCCCAAAGGAAAGGGAGATGAAAAGCAAGATGGTGGAGGCCCAGCCAGATCCAGCCAGTCCTTAGCAATCTCCCTACCTCTTCCTTCCGCCCAGGAGCCCCCTAGACTTGTCTACGTTAGGAATCTCACAGCCTTTCAGTAACTTTCTTAAACCTGCGTGGGTGAAACATAATCCACCCACCCAACAAAATAGATATCACACACTTGGACATGCGTGCACACACATCCATGCATGCACAGATATGAACACACACACACACTCTTCTGCTCTGTCTCATCTTCCTGTACTTGGCCCTCTGGTTTAATATTTACCAAATCTCTTGGCATGTTTCCCTTTCTGCTAAATAAAAACCCTTTCATTGCTCTTTCCTTAGCCCCTTTTTCTTTCTCCAGCCTCTGACTCCTTGGGAGAGGCTCAGAATCAGAATCCACTGAGGGGTCTCAGAGAAGCCAGCCAGGAGGAGAGGACAGATTAGGAGGGAGAAGCAGCAGATTGGATTCAAAAGCTTCAAGTGACAGAATCAAAACACTGTCACATCCAGAGTCATTTCCTTCAGCTCGCAGGGTTCACCTAGGGTCCGACCACGCAGGCTCCGCATCCCCTCCGTTTTCTCCTCCTGGATCCGAGGCCTCCGGCAAGAGCAGGGAGAACCAGGGCCGTATCACAGGCTATCCCACCTGAGCCCATTCACCAATACACACTGCTCTGTAAAATGTCATTGCTTCATTGTTTAAGAAACTGGGAGGAAACAAGGAGTATGTTTTTGGCCCAGCATAAAAGCAGCTTAAGAGTTTGGTTTGCGGCCCTGAAGCCAATGACTGTCAAAGGGGAAGTTTATTAGTAAACACAAGCATTAGCCTGTCATCAGAGTCTTTCTCTCTAGGGTCAAATTTATATCTCCAAATAATACTGCCCCAAGAAGAGAAGACATGGAGACATGAGGGGGAGACGGAATTGAGGGGGAATTGGTTCGAGGCACTAAGAGCTATTTCTTAAAGCTGGGCTGAAGCAGCCTATCCCCAGAGAGATGGCAGGAAGTGTGTGACTTCATCACAGAAACACTGTCCTAACTGTGAGCATGGGGGTCAGCTAGGGGAGAGAAGACGGGAATGCAGAGTTCCCAGGTCCGGAGTTCATTCAGCATTGTCTTCCCTGATGTAAAATGAGAAAAATGAGAAATTTTACGCACAGTTCCCCCAAATTATTCATGGTCTATGAGTGTCTATAAACACACACACACACATACACACACACACACACACACACACACATTCATCCCCCTCCCCCCCACCTCTGTTGTTAGTATTTAAGAAGAAGCATCACACCCCATTTATTAGTCAATCTTGGGTAGTAAAGAGCTCAAAATGAAACCCCATTTATTTATGAAGACCTCAGAGTGTCCCTTGGGTCCCAGACCCCAGGGGAGTTTAACAGACCACAAAGCCCTGACCTCCTGTCTTGGTCAACCCCTTCCCCAGCTTATATAACTCAGTTGCTATTAAAATACCTAATGGGCCCTTAATTGGGTGGATTTTTTTTTTTTAACCTAGATGGCATACACTAAATAATCTGGTCTGGGAAAGACTAAACTTCACTATTATCTGTGACCCTCTCACTTGCCACACACCTCTCCCCCGCCAAAGCATAGGGAAACGAAAAGAAAATAAAAACACACTAGGGCCATAAAAGAACCACACAAGAAACAAATGGGACCAAAGGCAGTAAAAGAAACCCCTAACATCAGGAAAACGTTAACTTATATTCCTACCAGGTGATACCTGGCTTGGAGGGAAATGTGATGTGGTCCACTTTCACCTGGCTTCATATGGATGTATTTTGCGGGCACATGGGGACACAGAGAGATGAACTAAGTCGCTTCCAGTCTTGGTGCGAGGCAGCCAGTTTCAAGATGGCATGGCAAGAGTGAGTGGCGGCTGGGCAGAGAAGGTGGGGGGTTTGAGGAGGGTCAACTGAAGGTGCCTCTGGAGTTCAACCAGTGGAGGAGACTATAAAGGACTCACTGGATGGCTGAGGGTCAGTCATCTTCATAAGATTCGTTTCTTCCATAGGAGAAACATTTCTTCTGAGCAGTACGTCCAAACTCTTTCAGCCATGGTGTAAGTTTAACCTTTCCCTCCCCATACCCTCCCCGTGACCCCAGCGAAAGTTTTGTAAGATGAGTCTCCTGCCCTTTGTTAACAACAAAACAAACAGATACAGAGTGATGATATTTGCCCCTTTCCTCCTATTTCTTCATGTCATGCTTCCTTGCACTTCTCGGCCACCAGAGATTCTTCTAGAAACACAGTCTAACTCTTGGGTAGGCAGAGACTGAAAATACAGGGACTCTCAAACAGGCAGGTAGTGCCGACTTTTAACTCTTCACCTGCTCTTGTATCCACTGGCTGACGAACTGGGAATCCCCTTTGTCAGGAAAAAGCTCAGAATGGAGACTGTACCGTGCCAGGGAAGAAGCCATAACTGTCAGAGGGGGACAAGGAAGAAAAAGCGGGCACTTAGCTCGCTGCCCTCTGATCTCAATGGAAGGGGCAATTTCCTAGGTGACACAGTTTTTGCTCTCTTCCAAAGTCTTGTCCAAAGACCACAGGGAAGACTTATGATTTAGATGTTTCAAATTAGTGCCTGCAATGATGATTACAAACACTCATATGACTATCTCGACGGAAGGGGAAAGTGAAGACTGAAGGTTTACAAGTCACCACAGAGGTTACGTCCATCCTTAATTGAAGCAAGTACGTCCAGAGAGTGGCAGTTTGTCCTAGTCAGCACCCCAGGTAAGGACACGGGATCTCGGAACACACTCCATCCAGGAGGGGCAGGTGGAATCGCCATCATCACTGTACTCTTCATGGAATGACTGGAGAAACGCAACCCACTCCCCCCGCCCGCCGTAGCAACTGGGAGACATGCCATCAGTTTATCCCAAAAGTCACGTGACTGCCTCCTGAAAGAAGTTTAGACTTCTCGAGGACTTACCTTACCTGGAAGGGGGATGCCTTTAGATCCCTGAATAGTGGACAAAGAAAGAGGGTAAATATACAAATGAAGTTTGACGATGGCTTCCCAACATCTCCTGAATCTGTGACATCGTCAAAGAGAGCTTCCTTGACGACCACCCTCAAGACTTCATGGTTTCCAATCGAGCTATGTGAGATCTCTCCTGGATGTGAACTCTGATGAGGCTCAGGGAGGCCAGGGCTCCCCACGGCAGCTACAAACTCCTCTTCACGCAGCAGCTGGCCCTTCCACACGACCCTTCGCCCAAACCAGGGTGGCAAAGTCCACCCATTCCCCATGGTGACTTAGGGAAGCACCCTCCTTCCAGCACCATCTCCCCTGGGTTATTTTGGGCATGATCACACGATGTACCAATTTATGCTTCCGCATCTAGAAACACAGTCTTCTGGGAAAAACAGCCTCTTTTCGGTGTGGCCGGGGAGTTTGGCCACAGCTTGTAATTTTGGCTAAGGAAGTGATTTCCTGTCTGACAGGAAGCGGGAGCCAGGGCTGACTTTAGCTGCTACAAACCTCTGGCTTAAAAGTTAAAAAGGAGAGAAAGGCAACCACTTCCACTTATCAGGGAGTCAGAATCCGAGTCTTCCAAGAACATGAACTCCTCCCTTGACCCCTATTTATTAAAACAAGTTTATCTAACAAACAACCCCAGTGCCTTCTGTCCTGAAAAAGTAAAGCTTGGTCTCTGCCTTTGTAACAACACAGTCCTTTTAAAGCTTCTAAGGACATAATTACCAGTTGAGTTTTGAACTTTGCCCAGATAAAGGCTGATATACCAGGCTTCACTGTTTGTTTCTCTCATCAACTAAATTCAAATGTGAATAGAAATCTGGACTTCTCTTGAAGCCAGTTCTCTAAGATATAGTTACCTTTCCCCCTTTCTTTATCACTAAGTTTATCCGTATGGGTAGCAGAATATGTTTTTTTTAAATAAAATTTCAACCACTTGATTTTTATTCCATCGAGGCATTTTTAAGAGCAACAAACACTAACAGGATACTAAAATTCAAATTGTTAAAAATCTACACTGTCATATCCACTGGGGGCAGGTAACTTACAGGTCAGTTATCTTTAAAAATTGATAATATGAAAGGCTAACATTCAAATTTTAAAGGAAAACACCGTATTCTCCCTACACACACACACATACACACACACACACTTATCCAGGATCATGGACTTGAGTGGCAGATGATTAAGAAACAACCCACACTTTTCCTACCACTTACAGACATGTTTAACAGTTTCTAAATAAAAAAGTGATTTTCTGTCTTTTTTTCTTCCTTCTCAAAGCAATTTCCGAGCCAGCCTTGGGCAGTAAACAGTTAATATTCCACTCTCCCCTGCTGCCTTGAAAACCAAGGAAACAATTGAGACATTGTCCAGTGAACAAGACTCCCAGGGACTGACATTTTTGTTTATGTCCCAGTTCTCAGCCTGTCAATTTCCACTAGGCTGCCTGACCCGCACCAATACGGTCCGCCGTGAGCTGAAAGGGCTCCGCTTCATTTATTTTATTAAAGCTTCGGTGTCTGTTTTTGATTCAAACTCCAAACCTCCCCACCCCCGCCTTTTCCCCAGAAAGTCGCCTCCTAACTCAGAGGCTGTGTTGCAATTCCTTCTTAGGACACGTTGCCAAGAAAAGTAACAAAATATTTTCGAATACCAATGTTTGCCTGGTTTTGCCAAAAAGGGTGGGGATATGGGGGGGGGGGGGGGGGGGTAAACCTGAACACATCGCCGGCCCAGCCTTGAAAGCCTCGTGTTTTTACGGAGTCTTGAAAACATTCCACTGAAACGTGTCCATAGGAATGGATACCTACGGTGACCTAACATGCAAACTCTGGTGCTTAGAAAACATTTAAAAATCCACAGATATGTGTGCAAAACCCAAACTTCAGGTTCAAAAACAAAAAGGGTACATCAATATTTTCCTCCCAACTGATGCCACTGCTTGACTAACTGGACCAACTCCAGCCCTGGAGCTCCCTCCTTGTCGCTGCTCCCCAGTCCTCTCCACCCTCCAGTGACCACCCCAATACTCCGTCTGGGTGTGTGTCGGGGGTGCTACACAGCTGGTACTCTGGGGCTCTGCTCCTGACACTTTATCTCCATGAAAAGTACATAGAGCAGCAACCATTTCCTGTTTGCAGAGTGAGCATGAACCAAATCTCATACGGTGCAGCAGCGACGGAACTCAACAGCATATGGCATTGTGTCGGGATTTACTACGGAATAAAGAGAGCAAAGCTCTCCTGCTGCTTCATATCAAACCCTGTCACTCTGCGCCTGGAGGTCTCTCTCTTTCCCACTGGCCCAAGCCCATCTCTCTCCATGGAGGTACCACACACACACACACACACACACACACACAGTCCCAGACCTAAAACCTGGAACTTTTACATGGAACAGGATACTTGAGAACTTGAAAAGTCTCATGGAGCCACCTCCATCAACCCTCCTAGATTGCTCCTCTTTTCAAAAGCTGACCAGGAAGCCAGAGGACCAGGCTGGGTTACCAGCTGTCCCAGAGTGAAGTCCCTGGTGAAGTCTGTATTGCCCTTGATCCTCAGGCACCCTGCCCAAACTCTGCGTCTAAAACCACATTTTCCAACTAACCATCTATATACTGTTCTTTTCCTTCTCACCCTCTCCAAAAACAGCGTTTGGCTACCTTCCCATTGCAATTCTTTGTTTAGAATTGAGGATTCCCCACCCCCTTTTCATCTCTGCTCTAAAGGGCCTCTTCAGACCCTTTCAAAGCCTCCTCAGCCTCCCCAAGTTCAGGTCATCAGACACTGAAATAAATGGTGATACTCTTATGGCATATTTGAATGTAACAGGCCTTTCTCTCCTGATTGGAAAAAGGAAGCCTGTGGGGCAGTCGCAGGTTAGTACTGAGCCAAGGTTGAAAGACAGAATCCCTAAGGGCCAAAGGTAAGACTGTAACATTTACAACCATTATGTTCTTCCCCTCTTTTAAGGCACTAATGAACCAGCCTAGGGCACAGACAAGGCATTAACTCCTTCCTGCCAGAAGCTTCCATTTGCCCTGAGTGGTGAGCATCACAGCTCTGGAACCTTCCACCGGGCACCGTCTTCTCAGGCCTTCCCCGATCACCCCATCCAGAACAGCCCCCAGCCCATGGTCCTTCTCTGACCCCTCCCTATCTGGCTTTGTCTTCTCCATGGCTTCTACCATGATCTTAAATGACTTTGTTTGATCTCAGCTGGAAGAAGAGCAATGAATAAGAGCTTGGCCACCTTCCAAACTAATATTTCAATGGTCTGACTTTCTATGAAGAAGCCACTTCCTTCCTTTCTGGGCTTCAGTTTCTTCATCTGTAAAACGTGTATACAATGATGCCGATAATAATAATACCTATGTGCTCTCCAAATGGTTGTTAAAGATTGAATAATACATGTAGAATCTGGTGCATAAAATAAATGCTCAAAATATTGTTATTATATTAATATTATATATTAACATCTTTTTCATATTTATTTACTGGTTTTGGTCTCTATGCTCTCCCCATCCATCCTGCCCATAGAATAGAAGCTCCATGAGAACAAGAATTTTTTCTTGCTCACTGACATAATTCTAGCCTGCCTCCTTACCAGTCATCACTAAACATTTTTTGGAGGTTGGGAGAGAGAAAGAATAAGGGAGGGGGGAAGGCAAATGTCTTTTTTCAGCTTGGGCAATCAGTAACCACTCTAATTATTATTACCTACTCATAGTAACCTTCGTCAACTGACATAAAGGGGCAAAGACAAGAAGAGTTCATTGGTTAGGAGGTCTGTGGTCTTCAGACATACTGAGACAGGACATTTCCATCCTGGCCTCCTATCTTCCTCCCACTTCCTGGAGGAAGAAGAGTCAGGGGGATATTTGAAAGGGCCTCTCTGCAGAGCCCAACACAAGGGCCAGATTCTGGGAAACAGACCTCAACCAGGCATCCTCCTCTGGCTTGCCCATCTCAAGTGACGATGATTTTCCAAGTGGTAAATGAATCATGTCAGACCAAAAGCCATTTTAAATGTACATTTTGTTTAAAAAAAAAAAAAAAGTACTACAGCACATTTCATTTATTAATTATGCTATGGATTAGGGATCAAAGTAGTAGAAATCTCAGTGTACTCAAAATAAATGGCTTTTGTGGTTACCTAAATCCTCGGAGTCCTGTGGAATGTAATTCCTTAGGCAAAAACAGCTTCCCAGACTCCCTGCCTCCCTGCCCCCCAATAATACAGAGGACGGTGATTACTCAGCATCAGACCTGCATGATGCAATGATTTGGGCTTTTAACATGCTAGTTCTATGAAACATGGGACTCTCCCTTTTAAACTGCCCTCCTAGTAATGGGTTTTTAGTTTCTAATATCGAATCTCAAATCCTTCCCCTTTTCCTTTCTGTCTTCCACAATCACCTGCTCTTTCTTTCCAATTAGATTCAAATTGAAAATAATCCATAAAGAGGTTAGAACTCAAACAAATTCCAACTAACTTCCAAGAAGGCAATGGGGTGTAATATTAAGCACACAAGCTCTGTGGTCAGAAAGATCTGGATTTGAATGTTGGCTCTGCCACTTACCTCATAAAATTTACTTCTTTAAGCTTCGGGTTTTTATCTTTAAATAGGGATAAAATCACCTACTTCAAGGAGGGCTGTTGGGAAGACTGAGGAGGTAAAATAAAGCTCCTGTCCAGGCACCAGTACTTCATCAATATATGACCAAGAGTTATTTATTAGCCTCGTACTTCCTTGTTTTCCAGATATGGGTCCTGGCCACAGTTTCTTCATCTTGCCCCCAAGTGAGTTGTTTTAATCGCATTTGAAGTCAGGTTTAAAAATCAATCCTCTCACTTAGATTCCTACCAAAGGAAAATAATCTCCTCAGATGTGGCGGTAACAGAGCAGACACCCAATCAAAATCATTGTTCCTGCAGCAACTGCTGACAGACTCAGAGCTCCTTAAAGCAGGCACAGAAGGCAAGCACAGAAGGCAAGGATGGCAAACTCGAGGGCGTTCAAATCGGAAACTTCATTATTTAAAAACCAATTAGGCAGCTTTAAAACACCACGAACTGGGATAAAATACAATCATCCCCCGCTATGCGTGGGACTTTGGTTCCAGGACACACACACACACACACACACACACACAGCCACACGCATGGATGCTCAAATCCCTTACAAGAAATGGCGCAGTATTTACATATAACCTCACACATCCTCACTATATTTTAAATCATCTCTAGATTATTTATAGCACCTAAACACAAGTAGATGCTATGTAAATAGTTGCTGCCAAGCAGCAAACTTAAGTTTTGCTTTTTGGAACTTTCTGGATTCCCCCTCAAATATTTTCAATCCATGGTTGGTTGAATTCACAGATGCAGAACCTCCAAGTATGCAGGGGTGACTGTATTTCTAACACATAATCAAGTCTCCAACATATATAAAGAGTTCCTATAAATCAATAAGGAAAAACTGATTCTTTAAAATGAGCAGAAGATTAAATCATGCAAGCCACAATGGAGACAACAAACAAATGACAAGATAGTCAACCTCAGGGCTCAAAGAAACAGATATTAAAACATCGTAAGATGTCACTGCACACCAATTAGATGGGCAAAAGTTTTAAGTCTGACAAGTATTGGTGAGACTCGGGGAAAGAAGGTACTTATACAGGTCATGAAAATACCAACTGATTCAGTCACTTTAAAGAGCATGATGATACCTTGTGAATTACAACTGAACATCAGCATCTTATGTCCTACCAATGACTACACGGTCTGAACCTCAGAGAAACACTCACACGTGTGCCTACACACACCTACTCAAGAATGGTTCCTGCAGCATAATCTGTAACCTTAAAAACTGGTAAGTAATCCAAGTAACGATTCAGAAATGGAAAACCTGTGGTATGCCCGTACAGTGGAATATTACATAGCAGTTAAAATGGGTGAATTAGACTGAGGTGTACAACAAGGGCAAAATCCATAAAAATGTTGAATAAGACAAGCTGGAGAATACTATGAAAAATAAAACCAGTTACTTAAAATTTAAAAGCTACTAGCATTAATTGTAATACATTCTGATTTACACATATATGTGTACAAAAGTGTGAAACCGTGGACTGCGAAGACATCAAATTATAACCACAGTAGTTATGGATGGAAGATCAGGGACTAGGGAGGGGAACACAAGTTTGGCTTGGTTCTTTTAAACACGAGGGCTAGGATTAATAACTGTTACTATAGATGGCAGGTACCGAAGTGTATTTCTTATCTTATCCTTTTACACCATGAAAGAGTGAGCATACCTCACACGAAATGGTTGATGGCCTGAAAAATACTCACAAAAGCCTTCCATCCAATGTAACTTACTAAACAGATGTGTAAGCTACTCTCAAGTTCAGACACACACCCGCCTTGTGTAAGGGAGAGTTTTAATATAATCTGAATGAAGGGACGGAGCATCGTGATGCAACTCTCCTTTTGTTGGTTCTTTTCTTTTGCCATGAGTTCATTCTTGGTCCTCCTAAAAACCCACAAAGCCTCATTTCCTCATCAGCAATCAACAGCATCTCAAAGCACAACATGCCTCCTAGTTTCCTGAAGCAGCCACCAGCCCAGGCTGTGTCCTGGTTGTGTGCCTGCTCCAGACAGAAGCAACATTGACGCCTACAGATGAGAGCCCCAGCGCTGTAGTCAGACTCCTACATTCAAATTCCAGCTGGCCACTCACCCACCACCTGTGTGGCCTTGGATGGATCACCCACCACCACCACCACTGAGTCTCAGTTCCCCACCTGTAAAATGGGATAGAAACAATTGCTAACTCACAAGGTGTTGTGATGATTCAACCTGACAACCATACACATTACTCAGAACAGGAAATCAGTAAATTAGTAAAACAGCAAAGTGACTGGAACTAGTAAGTGTTCAGTAAACCTCCAGCATTATCATGATCTTAAGCACATCTCTCCATTTCTCAATGCATCCATTTCTTAAGTAGCACAATGAGGGCTCTGGACCAAAAGAACTCCTGAGTTCCCTTCCAACATGCCAAGTCCACGAACAGCTCTGGGATTAAAACAAAAATTCAGGAATAGGAGGGTGGGCACGAGACAGAACAAGGCTCTGCTCTATAACATGCAAGCCTATTGGAGGTGAGGCCCCAAGACATAGCTTGCTGAAAAGTTCTCCAAGCCCCTTCCCTTGGCTTCAGTTCCAGCCTCTGGAATCACACTCCTGCACCTAATAGGATCCCGACAATCCCCACCCTTGGCTCCAGATCCAGCAGATCCCACATTGCCAAATGAAACCTTTGGAGGAAACTCACACAGGCATCCAGACACCGGAACAGTTGGCCAAAACCACCCCTGCTGGCCTCTGGATGTGGTGCTGGCCACCGCTGGAACCCCGGCCCGCTTTCCCAGGCCAATGGCCCGCCCTCCCTCTCCCTGACACATGCCCTCTCCACCCACTCACTTATTCCACATGGATGTCCAAACACGCACTAGCTCAGCATATGTCCTTACTGCCTCGCAGTGGCTTGTATTTTTCATGCTCTAAAGCTTAACCATGAGATTGTTGGCGTGAGAGCTGTGATCACTTCAGGCCTGGACTCATAAAGAATAAATTAGGATGAAAGTCATCACAGGTATGCACCAAAAAAAAACCTAAATAAACATGGAGTTGGTCTTTTTTTTTTAAGCCTCCCTTTCAAGATAAAAGGTTAGATAGCGTTAAAGTTATCATCCTCTTTAGACACATCTTTTTTTTTTTTTTTTTTTTTTAATCAGGCAACTTTTTCCTGCAGGATGGCAGGACAGGAGAAATGTGAACTTCACCCCCAAAGTCCATTGTTTTATGACTCTCTGTGTGTACTGCCAACGTAAGCAGGTGTGATACCCCCAAATGTGGGCTGAATCTGCAGCTCACGCATAGCCCACGTCACGTCCTGCAAGACCGATTGTTTGGGGAGGGCAAGAAGAGCTCCTAGCTGCGGGAGGAACTGAGTGAAATTAATCAAGACGGCTGAGCCACAGCCCAGCTCCAAAGCCAAGATTCCTTTTCTTAGGCACATTCTCATTTCTGATTCAGATGAAAAATGTTGCTCTTTCCCATCACTTCGGAAAAAAACGTTTCAATGGTGAATCAAAAGAATCTCCATGGTAATGAACATTTGATCAGGCTCTGATGGACCGAGTAGAGGGCTCAGTTTCTGCCACTCTTCCCCCACAGTGGACTGCCTGAAGCAGAAACGACAGCTGTGACACCCCGATCATCCTGTACTGCACCCTGCTCCACCCAGATATTAATCCATCGGTGCCTTCTTTCCCTTGGAGCTGTGATATAAGGCCTCAGACTCTCTCTCAACACAGTGCTCCAAGCAGACACTACCCAGCCTCCAACTAGGTACAAACACTGCACTCTTCTCAGTCCTTGGAAAAACCTTTTTTTTTTTTTGGGGGGGGGGGGTCTGGTAGAACTGCAAGATCTTTCCTTGGTTCATATGTGATATATAGGAAAATGGACAGAACAATTATAAATAGTAAGGCTGTAATAGTCAAACAGGAATAAACAGCTGTATGCTCAGTTTGTCAGTAATTACCCATGATAAGAAAACAGTGGTTCTAAAATAATGAGTGTTGATATGTAGAGAAGACCACTAGCACCTCCTTCTTTATGATGGTGAAGATCACATTTTTCCAACAAAAAGGGCCACGCTTCGTACTATTAATTAACTGGCTGTTCCTTAATTATCCCAAAGATCAGAAATAAGAGCACTTTAGGGCAAAGATGATTCTGTCAAGTAGGAGTCAGAAGAGAAAATTCTGTGAAACTCAAAATATGAAAATAGGAATTTCATGAAAATGCCTCAAGTTCATTTTCAAAATTCCCCATGACCACAGGAGCAAAGCATGGAAACTGCTTTCTTTTTTCCCCACACAAGCCTCTCTCTAGAAATTGCTTGTGAGAGAAAACTGCATATAGCTCCCGCAGGTGAGCAGGAACCAACCCATTCTTAAAGAAGGCAAGCATGTCTCCTTCATACGGGCCCCTGTTTACAAAGCAGCAGAAGAGTCAGTGTATGCTCTAGCATGTCTAATTCAAAAGAATCAAAACCTGAAAACACGAAACAACATTTTTATAAGTCTAAGGCTTGGAAAACTACAGTGGTTAGAATTCCTTTGGTTGTAAGTATCAGAAAACACCTCTAATTAATTGGCTTCCAAATTGAAAGATTCAACTAGCTGGACAGTCCAGGATTAGAGCTGGCTACATAGAACTAAATGGTATTATACAGACGTTCCTCCCACACACATCCTAACTCTCGCACATCACTACAAATAAGCACTCTCCATTCAGAGTGTGTGTGTGTATGTCTGAGTGTGTGTGTCCGAGTGTGTGTGTCTGTGTTAGCTGCTCAGTCATGTCTGACTCTTTGCGACCCCATGGACTCTAGCCTACCAGGTTCCTCTGTCTGTGGAATTCTCCAGGCAAGAATACTAAAGCGGGCATTGCCATTTCCTTCTCCAGGGATCTTCCTGATTCAGGGATCGAACCCAGGTCTCCCGCATTGCAGGCAGATCTTTATCATCTGAGCCACCAGGGATAGCTCCAAAGACCCACAGAGTTAGAATGCTCTGCCTAGTGGAGGCTCCAGAGCATTTCTGCTTATTAAGTCACATGCCTACCCCTTGTCCAATCATGTCTACCTGGACCAACCCGAATAGAGGAAAGGTAGTTCTCTATTCTTAGGGGATGAGAAGGATGCTGCCAGCAGGAAAAATAAATAAATAAATAAATAAATAAATAAATAAAACAAAACCACACACACACAACTGGCATAGAGATGAATGTGGACTCTGCTCCATTTGTTAATATTTGTTAATATTCGGTTTCTTAGACTGGAGGGTCACTGCGTAGATGCTATGTTTAATTCCCAAAAATAACTTGATAATTTAAGAGGAAAGTGTAATAAAGACTGTGCCAATAAAGCGCTTTGTGGAAACAGAATGGGAAGGGCTTTGAGGCAGAAAGGAAGGAAGATGTTTAGCTATATTTTAAACATGGAAACGGCTTCTCCCATTCAAACACATTTCTTCCATCTTTGACAGTGTCTTCTCGCCTTGGCCAGGACAAATTTGGCTTATGGGCTCTGGTGGGAGCAGGCTGCTACCTCTTCCCCAAAAACTATTTTCTCTTGTGTTTCCCCTGCATCACCCTAGAGGCCTGCCCTAGAGCCTCTCCTCCCAGCCTGCTCCCCTTTCTGTTTAGATTTTATGTTCTCCCTCTGCCCAGAAAGGCTGATTCTCCCTTGAGTGTGAAAGAGCTGGGGAAAACACTTCTCTCAGAATGTTATATGCATCCCTGAGTCAGATCTAACTTCAGGAGCATCAGAAAGGGGAAGAGTCAGAGGTCAGGTCCAAAGACAGGTCTCGATAATGGGGGCCCCACAAAACCATGGTCTCTGGGGGCCACGGGGACAGTTCAGTCCCAAGATCCGTGGCACAGACCTTCCTTCCTTCCCTGGGCAACACAGTGTTTTTGTGAGCAAAATAGGCAGCCTACACCCTTGAGCAAGGACAAGAGGCCTTTGCCCCACTGTACTTTTGGCACATGGTGACCCCATCTCATTCAAGCCTATCAAGCAGTCTCAGTGATGCACTTAATCACTGCCCGGATCCACTCGCTGTGCAAGCTTTGGCTGGAAAACGGATTGCATCACACCTGCCAGAGCGCCTCACAAGTTTCTTACTGCAGACAGACCATGGCTGGACAGACTGCACGGTTGCAGAGATGGTGGGGCTCGGATGCAGGACAGAGGGGGTGACCCAGATACCAGCCACATCCCGCCGCACTGGCAAAGGACTGATCAAGGGGGGGCTCAGTCAACCTCCATGCGCCCTTCTGCCCTCACCCTCTCTCCTCCAGCCAACACCACACTGGAATGATGGCAGGTCCTGGGCCCAATCCACTTGTATACTCTCCATCCTGAGTCCCTGAACCTCCTCGTCCCACCTTCTAATCAGGTGGCAGAGCTAAGCACCTGCTCACAGACTCACCATGTCTTCTCTTCAAAAGACAAAACCTATCCTCCAGATTTTCAGTAAAAGCACATGACACGATCTGTTTTAGGATGTTCAAGGCCATCTCGAACACGGGAATGCAGCATAGGGACCAAGGAAGTAAGACAAAGGTGGGAAGTGCTCTGGCAACACCCTAGTGAGTGGTACCGGCAGCCTGGGCTTCAGTGGTGACGGCAGAGGGGCGAAAACTGTTTGCATCCACAGATATTTCAAAGGCAGAGCTCATATGCTATGTGGATGGATTGTGAGCCCAAAGGACAGGCCCGTGGACTGAAGGCGGGGTGTGAGAGAAAAGACGAGTCAAAGACAAACTCCAAGATTTGGGACTCGCACAACTGATGAACGCTGATGATCTTGACTGTGACAACGAAGGCTGGGAGGAACAGGCTTGGTGGTGGGGAGCAGGCGGAAATGAAGACCTAGATTCTGAACAAGCTAACTCTCCCATGTCTGTCTGACATCCAAATGGACATCCAACCAGGAACTCGGGGGGAAGAGCCCAGGCTAGACAAAGAACCTGGATAACTCTCTAAATGTGGTCATTTCTGCCCATGGAATCCTGAGCAACTCCACTCACTCACAGGATTTTCACATCCTTATCTTCTCAGGTGGCTCAGGGGTAAAGAATCTGCCTGCCAATAGAGAAGACCTGGGTTCAGTGCCTGGGCTGGGAAGATTCCCCTGGAGGACAAAGTGACAACCCACTCCAGTGTTCCTGCCTGAAGAATCCCATGGACAGAGGAGCCTGGCGGGATGCAGTCCATGGGGACCCAAAGAGTTGGATGCAACTAAGCTCACCCGCATAGCAGCACATGCAAAATGGATAATAAATGAATGAATAAATGAATAATAAACTTTCCCTTCCAGACCCCCCCTAGGGTCCCTCCTTTCCTAGTTTCCAAGAACATTCCAAGGGATAATTCTGAAATCCAAGTGTTAAAATTTTATTAACTGATTAAAAGAGATGGAAATCTGACTTGCAAGCCATTAACAAGCCAATCAGAGAATCACTTCACATACCCACATTGTTGAAAATATTCATTTCCTATAATATATCATTGAGTCTTAGATTTCACAAGCTCTCTCTTAAAAAAATTCAGGCATCTTAGAATAGGATTCCTGAGCACCAGTCAGTTTAAACAAGAGTGGAAAGAGACAAAACCCTCCAAGCCCAACCTTCTGGAGCTTCTGTGTGAACCACGTTTACGCAAATGCTAGTGGGCTGATGACACAGGCTCAGTTGCGAGTCAGAAGGTATTAGGGTGGCTTCTGAAATTAGAAAGTAGACCTGTGGGCAAGCCCTGGTGCTACCACGATGCACCATGAAGGTAACAATAAAGGTACACTTGTTCCTGCCAAAATCAACCCCTGTCCCTCACCAGAAACTGCTTTGCTGCTTAATTAATGAAGCATCACAATACAAGGGGAGAGAGACACCTGCAAAGACATAAAATCATGGGGTTCCTTGACTTCAGGAAACTTACAATCTTGTTGAAGGAGCAAGTCCCATGCATAGCGTGAATCAGCCAGACAAGAAAGGACAAGCAGGACAGGCCTGGTGCCAAATGCACACTTTTGTTTTATTTACTGGAAACATAAACACAGGCAAATCCATGAGTTGAGCTCGAAGTACATCCACGTTAATTTAAAACAGGCTCCCACGCTGGGTAAACAGAGCGAGTACTGAAACTGAAACAGCTTTCCAGAAGATGCACCCATCTTAGCCCTGAAGAGCCAAGAAGAATGCTCCAGTCAAGCTCGCTTTAGGGACTCCTGCAGTTTCCAAACACCCAGAGGAACCAAGAACCTGCCCTGAAGAAACCAACTGCATAACCCAGAGCTTCCCTAGACCTCTCTCAGGAGGGAACCTTTTTCCTAGCAACCCTGTTAACACTCGGTGACACAAATGTCAGGAAACACAAGCCCAGAGCTGCTAGAGGTTTTCACCCAAGCACAACTCACAGCACTTGGAAATGGTTGAAACTGATTGGAGGCTGCCAGCCTCTGCCACACTCACTGTGGACTGATCTTAAACAGGGAGGCAATGGCATTTCTAAAAAGAAGGTATGTTTTCCCAGAAACACAATCCAGGATGATATTCTTAACAAGCTCATACACAGCATCAAATAAATAATATTTGCCTAATATACACTATTAACAAAAGAGAAAAAAAAGTTTGATGATCCGACTTTGTTATTGTTGTTGTTTAATTGCTAAGTCGTGTCTGACTCTTTGCCACCCCATGGACTGCAGCCTGCCAGGCTTCCCCGTCCTTCACTATCTCCCAGAGTTTTCTCAAAGTCAAAAACAGAGCTACCAAAATGTAAAAAACTACAATTCTTTAGGTTTGTAAAAGTATACTCCAAAACCTCTAAAAATAGCCCTAAATGTGCTTCATATATTGTGGGGTGCTAAAAAAGTGTTTCTATAAGTATCTTAAATGAATATATGTCATTCTGTACAACCATGATAACATCAGCTGACTTTAAAACCTACTAGCTATATGAGAAGCAATCATTTTTGTTTGCTCATTTTGAAAGTGAGAGGCCTTAGGGAGGTTGACTTGGGCTGGGCTGGCTGGGCTGGAATAAGGGCATATCCTTCCCAGGAAGCCTGGACTTTTGCTTTTGTTTAATTCCCTAGACAATAACATCATTCTGATCATGGTAAATCTAACTCTCACACTCTGAGGATGGTTATTAACACTGAGACCTAGCAGGAAGACATTTGCGGCTACATATCAAGAAATGTTTTAAACTTTTGATCTTTTGTAACTATCTTCCTAGCAATTTATCCTAAGAAAATAATACAGGATGGGGGTGGGGAGGGGAGGGGGCCACACAAAAGATGTTCATCACAGGTTTATTTAGAATAACCGAAATGAAAGGAGATACCCTAAAGACCCAACAATATGGCGTTGACTAAACTAAATAGGGATACAAACATAGTATGGGGTATTATGTGGTAATTAAAAATCCTCAAGAATTTTAATGACATGAAAATGTGCTTAAGCAATTTTCATTTTAAGTAAATCCAAGGTTGAAGATACTGAGCACTACCAGGAGCTCAAGAATGTTAAAAACAAATATAAATATTAATACACTCACAGGGAAAAGTCTAGAAGGAAATATACCAAATATACCAAACAATTTGTAACGTAACATCAGTCTGGCAAGATTAGGGGTTATTTTCCAAAGTGTCTACAACGAACATAAATTTTATGAATGAGGAAAGCTACAATTAACAATTATTGTCACTTATTTTAGAGGTAGGATTTTTTTTCAACCAAAAATGAGTAGTTTTCATACTTAAAACATTTTAAGATCAGTCCCTGAAGATGTGAGTCACCATGGAGGACAGTCTTGAGCAAACTTGGTGATGAGGGAAGGATGTTTCAGAGTTCCATCTTAGTCTTAAGATGGGTTAGTGGAAGAAGCTTGAGCGGGACTCAACAGCCAAACACAAATCAAGTCAGCATTTCAAGGAGAGAGACTTCAGTGCAATACGGAGACAGACCTTTGAGTCCATTCTGTACCAAAGCAAACGGTCTGCATCAGAAGATAGCCAGGTGCCCCATCCCTGTGTCTGAAAACAGTAAGGCTGGCAGAGGGACTTCTGAGTGGTGATTAAACAACAGAAGGGACAGCACTGGGTGACATGCCTTGTGATCTGAAGGTTGTGAAACTCTATGATTCTAATCTGAAGAGGACACAACCGAGCTTACACAATCCTTCTTGGTAGAATATTTCCATTGCCATAGTGGTCAGCTGCCACACCATGAACCCAAACCTCAAAACTTCAGAACTCCTCACTGTTGAGTATTTTCCGGAAAGAGATAGGAAGCTTAGACTTCTAACCACAGACCGTTATGGACCATCTTGGGGTTTACTCCACTCCCTCCCTTTAAAGTATACCTGATCCAATCCACCACTTCTTCCCCAAAACAAAGAAAACTTGGTTGCTGGTTCTCAATATTAGCTCCTCATAGTGTTCCTTATTAAAAAAAAATATTAATATTTGTGCAGGGCTCACTGGCTTGCTTTATATGCTTAGACAAAACATATACCTTTAATCGTGGTTCTGTGAAATGGGAAAGTTCTGACTCAGCTGCTGCTAGGAAATACATCTTAAGTATTCTAGAAAGTCTGGTTGAGTCACAGAGAAATGGACTTATTAAGAAAAAAGAAGAGGTAAGCGTCTATGAAGTGGAGGAAGAGGAGACAGCACACGGAAAGGCTTCTAGGAAGTGAGCACATGCAGCCTCACATCGCCTGAAGCTCACCTGCCCCCGAAGCATCCGCCCTCCTTTCCCACAATCAGCGAGTCCTCTGCAGCAGCCACACCCAGAAACCAAATCCCTCGCCAAGCTCATGGCCCACTCTCCAGTGAAGCCAGCGGGGCTCCTTGAACAAGCCTGCCCTGGCCAGCTGGTGCTCCACCCAGTGCTTCCCTGGCAGCACCCTGCATACGCGTTGTGTCCCACTGACCTCTTTCTCAGCACCTCTGGGGTCAGTGGAGTTAAGATGATGGCGTGCTCTGGAGCTGCTGCTGCTGCTAAGTCGCTTCAGTCGTGTCCGACTCTGTGCAACCCCACAGACAGAAGCCCACCAGATTCCCCCGTCCCTGGGATTCTCCAGACAAGAACACTGGAGTGGGTTGCCATTTCCTTCTCCAATACATGAAAGTGAAAAGTGAAAGGGAAGTCACTCAGTCGTGTCCGACTCTTCGTGACCCCTCGGACTGCAGCCCACCAGGTTCCTCCATCGGTGGGATTTTCCAGGCAAGAGTACCGGAGCTAGTCCGCCTTATTTCACAACCTGACTCCCACAGTTGGGCAAATACTTCACCTCCCTGTACTGAGTTCTCTCTCTGTAAAGTGGGGATAATACAATTTCTGAAAAGCACCTGGAACAATGTCTGGCATGAAGGAAACGTCCCAGACTTACTTGCTTTCATTGTTATCATCATTCATCACTGACTCCACTTTCTCTCTCCATCTAGAATAGTTTTTCCCGCACACAGTGGGCAATCATGAAATATTTGCAGGATCCATGAATATGAGCCAATGACTGAATCAATGGTAAACACAAAAGCCAAGGGAAAGACCAATTAGAGCTACTTATCTAAATTCTGGAGAAGGAAAGCGAGATGTCTCCACCCTTCCATAAATACATTCTGAATAAACGGAAATCTAAATTTAATAGATAGTCAACATTACTCGATGTCAATTTAATCCATTAAATTTGAATTGTAAATTAAGTTTGAAGTGCTCGCATTTCATATTGCCACACTGCTCTGTGGGGTCAGGAAACCTGGTATCTTAATCTCTCTAAAAAAGACAACTCAGGGAAATCCCCAGTGGTCCAGTGGTTAGGACTTGGAGCTTCCTCTGCCATGGCCTAGGTTCAACCTCTGATCAGGGAACTGAGATCCTGCCAGATGTGCAGTGTGGCAAAAAAAAAAAAATACAACTCACTCAACTATACTTCAATTTTAAAAGGAGACATTTTTCCAAAGAAGGTACGTGAAATATACCAATAGGTACACAAAATGATGCCCAACATCCCTAATCAGAGAGATATAAATCAAAACGACAAAGAATTACCTCCTCATACCTGTTAAAACAGCTGTCAGCAAAAGTCAAGAGATAACAAGTTTTGGTTAGGATATGGGAAAAAAAAAAATGTTCTATATTGTTAGCAGGAATGTAAATTGGTGCAGCCATTATGGAAAACAGCACAGACAGTCCTCAAAAAAATTAAAGCTGGAACTCCCATATGATCAGCAAACCCACTCCTGGGATTCTCTGGTGGCTCAGCTGGTAAAGAATCCACCTGCAAAGCGGAAGACCTGGGTTTGATTCCTGGGCTGGGAAGATCCTCTGGAGAAGGGAATGGAGAAGGGATCCTCCAGTATTCTGGCCTGGAGAATTCCATGGACTGTATAGTCCACGAGGTCGCAAAGAGTCAGACATGACAGAGCAACTTTCACTTCACTTCACTTCTGGGTGTATATCCAAAAGAAACAAAAACAGGATCTCCAAGAGATGTGCACTCCCTTGTTCACTGCAGTGTGACGCACAACAGCCAAGATAAGGAAACAAGCTACGTGTCCATCAACAGACCAACAGATAAAGGAAATGTATCACATACACCAAGTGAATAGCATTCAGCCATAAGAAGGAAATTCTGCCATTTGTGACGACATGGAGGGACCTTGAAGGCATTACGCTAAGTCAGACAAAGACAAACACTGCATCAGTCCAGTTGCTCAGTCACGTCCGACTCTTTGTGACCCCATGGACTGCAGCACGCCAAGCTTCCCTGTCCATTACCAACTCCTGGAGCTCGCTCATACTCATGTCCATCGAGTCAGTGATGCCAGCCATCCAACCATCTCATCCTCTGTCATCCCCTTCTCCTGCCTTCAATCTTTCTCAGCACCAGGGTCTTTTCCAATGAGTCAGTTCTTCGCATCAGGTAGCCAAAGTATTGGAGTTTCAGCTTCAGCATCAGTCCTTACAAATGAATATTCAGGACTGATTTCCTTTAGGATTGACTGGTGGGATCTCCTTGCAGTCCAAGGGACTCTCAAGAGTATCTCATGGTATCTCTTACAAGTGAAATCTTAAGAAAAAACCACACAGAGAGTCCACCAGGGACCCAGGGGTTAGGGAAAAATGGCGAGACGCTGGCCAAAGAGTACAGACTTCTAATTATAAAAGGAATAAGTTCTGGAAGCCTAACGTACAGCATGATGATTATAATTAACAATACTATATCATGTACTTGAAAGTTGCTAAAAGACAGTAGATCTTAAATATTCTTGCCACAAAAGAGAAATGGTGTTTATGTAATGGGATGCAGTCTCAGCAACAGAAACAGTCATTTTAGAACATATAAGTATATCAAATCAACACACTGTACACCTCAAATTTATACAACATTATGTTGACGGTATCTCAATAAAGTTGGAATAAAAATTTTTTAGTTAAAGACAACTCTTCCACCCCAAACCTTCTCCCCACCCAGTATTTCCCATTCAGCAAATGGCATCCCCACCCACCCACCTTTGACCCTCCTTTCTCCCCTTACTGACAGCATCTGATCCATCCCTCAGTTCTACTGACGGCCCCTCCCTCCAAATCTGTCCACTTCACCTTCCCCACTGGCAGCAGCATAACCCAAGCCAAAACCCTCAATGATTTCACAACGGCAGTTGGGATGAAACATCAAATTGTCACCATATCTTACCCAAGTCACTGTCTCCATGCCCCATGACCAGCAGCCATCGTAGCTGGCATCCTGCTCCTCTCACAGCCAGCCTCTCTCTTCTTTAGGACCTTTACACATGTTTTATCTTCTGCCTGGAATATTTTCTCACCTCCCATCCCTTCTCTCATACCTTCACCTGGTCAACTCCAACTGATCCTTCAAATCACATGTTAAATGCCATTTTCTCAGGGGGACAATCCTGGCCTGTTGATCCTCACCAGCTTCTCAGAAGACATCCTAGCTCCTTGATCACATACCCTCACAGGCCTGGTAACCCCTCACAGCACCCAACACAGAGCCTCCCACCCAGCCAGGGGCTGCGACAGTTCTGCTGGTCTTCAGTGTCCAGGACAGAGCCTCCTACCACATAGCCACTGCCGCCAAGCATCCGACAGCACAGGGAAGAATACAACCTAAGTAACACAGCAAAACATCCATGTGTGCTTAATAACGAAGAGGAGGCTCTCCAAGTAATTGGTTGCTATTAACTGGAACTCAGTACCCCTGCACCCCATGCCCAAATTCTTCAGAAACAACCAAAGACTCAGCATGCCCTCTGAGCTGAAAACGCTCAACTCAAACAGCAGACACCCTGTCTGAAGCCCTACCATCAGGCTATATTTCATAAGAGCCTTCCTGCTCTCTTTCAGCATTTAAGCAGTAACAACAACAAAATAACAGAAGTACACACTCCAGTCTGGCGGGCTCTGCTCTTCGGGATTCAGGCAGCTTTCTCATCCCACACCTCCATGCTCATTACACAACAAAACACATAAGACTCAGAACCGCTAGAAATACACCCCAAGGTAAAATCTCCACGTCTACTTCAAAAGGAAACCCCCAAGACACAATGGTAGGAACTTCTGAAGCCTTTTGCCATTTTGTAAGATACATACTATACCAAAATACCACCATTTGGGGTACAGAATCTTTTTTTGCTGGGTACAAAGGAAGTTAAATTAAAGCCTTTGTATAGCAAAGATACCTGGGGCGGTGTCCAGAGAGGGGCTCCTCGTAGGGGCCCTGGGAGTGGGTTGGCCAAGACTCAAACACCACCACTTAGCACAGCCCAGCTGCCTGGTACTCATTTTGGAAGAAGGAATTTTTAAAAGAGCGAAGAATTAAAAATATAAACACCACAGAGAAAGAAACAGGAGCAAATTCTACAAAACAGAGTATGGGGAAGCTGAGGGAAGGAGAGGATCTTGTGACTTTAGAAAGTTCATGAATTTCTGTGGGAAAAAGGAAGAATAGAAATCCAAGGGAGAAGGAGAGAGAGACAGATCTGTTGTATAAATTTCTTCTTTTTGGACAGTAAAAAAAAAAAAAAAAACACACACACACAGTTAAAAACCATCACCCTTGGGGGATCATTTCTACTCTATTTTGAGCATAGAGTAGGAGCCATCAGATTATAATAAACAAGATGTTGTATTGGGGGCTTGCTTCTTCATATAAACATCATTCAATCAATTGAACTCCACTTGTTAAGAACATTCATTCCACACATCCTTTTTTTTTTAACAATGTGGTAACCCACATACCACATGAGAAAAAAATCCAATCAGATTAAAATACGCCAACAAAACGTTTTAAATTCCCAACTGAAAATCCTACCCCCATGAGTACTACAGCAAGTTATTTTCCTAGCAACCTGTGACAGATATAGTCCCTAATGATTACTAACAAACGCTGAACGAACACTTCTCTAGTTTCAAAATAAAAACATTAGAAATAATTATGAAACAGCCTGGCGCCAAAATTACAATAAATCCAAATTTCGGAGAAATTAGGAAGCAATCCTCAGACAATTATTTTGAAACAGGTCTGATGAAACACTGTGATGTGGCAAACTTATTCAAG
Source organism: Ovis canadensis (assembly GCF_042477335.2). Taxonomy (NCBI): domain Eukaryota; kingdom Metazoa; phylum Chordata; class Mammalia; order Artiodactyla; family Bovidae; genus Ovis; species Ovis canadensis. The sequence continues at coordinate 48,797,983 of NC_091266.1, read as the reverse complement.
AGAAAGAAAAACGAGAAAGTACGGAAGAGCCCAGTGATGGAGAAAAGTTAGCCATTCATCAGAGAATCTGAAGGAGAGCCAGAGTCTCCTGGCCAATGCCGAGATATACAAAGACCCAAATGATGCATCAGCCACAATCCAGAATGCTCCCTGTATAAATACAGACACACCGTACCTGCCAAGCTGGTTTGGGCTGACACACTGCCCTGCGTTCAATGAAAAGGTGATCATAAGTTTATACTCCCAAGGTACACGACTCCTCAATCCCCCAAAAGTCTATGTGACCCAGAGGTCAACAACTTCCAGACTTTCTTCCCCCTACCTTTCCATTCTCCTTCTACTAACCTCCTCCCCACCCCCAATACCTCTTCCTCCTCCGTCCTGGTGTCTCGTGAAGACTGCAGAAATGCACAATGACAGGGCTGACGCATAAACTAAAGACACCATTCCAAGGCCACGAGCATTAAGTATTTCATCTGGTTTCCTTTTTGCCCAAGTTCATGGCTTTTCTCCTCTCTCCAGCTCCCAAAGCCCACTCTCACCACCAACCCACTATACAACCTCTATGCAGTGTCGCTCCTAGGCCCCCAGGAGCAGATAACACAAGATCGGATTACAGCTGCCAGCTGTGGCTTCTATCGACAAGGGTCTCCCTCAGAAGGGTGGGGTGGGCTCCACAGTGATTGCTATGGTCAACACGCCTCCTAAGCCACAGCAAAGGAAAAAGAAACCCAAGTCCCTTCACTGCGCCCCTCGCCAAAATCCACATCAGCTCTGCAAAAATGTTTTACCAGCTCCTCGGATTGTTAACTCGTACACGTGAAAACAAAGTGCCTAGGGCCTAAGTTGTGGCAACTGCTCCTATGGGATCTGGGGAGTCAGAGGGACAGAGGGAAAGAGGGCAATCATTGACCTCTCTCCCAAAGGACAGATCCCACTCCTGCACGGGGATAACACTTGGACCTCCAGGCCACACCCACCAGGGGGCTGCGGCCCCTCTGGACCACTTCTAAGAAATGTGTCTTCTCTCCAGACTCAAAGAGAGAAACATCTCCAAGAGCTTTTAAAGATAGCATCCCTTTCCTACACTTCCCGGCCCACCCCCAAAAAGAAATGGGTGACTTCTGCCCAGCACTTCCAAAAGCAGAAAAATAAATTTCAAACCTAGACCCCCATTGGGAAATTCACGGAGGCAGGAAGAGTGAAACAGACTGGCTTCCTCACTGTACCCTCAAGGACTTGTAAAACAATCTTTGTGGATTGTTAAAATATGGTTTTCTTTTCATGGCATTCATTTTTCTGGGAGAAACCTGCATGAGAACCCCAAGCCAACAACTTCTTTATGCCTATGACACTGTCTTTGACAGTGAGCCAATTTAGAGAAAGCAAAACAGAACAAGTCACAGAGAGTTACTTTTGACTCCCTTAGGAGAGAACAGTCCACTAGGCCCCAAAAAGAGAGCTGAGAACTGGGCCCAGTTCCCACTCTGGCCGCTAACACAGCGTGTGACGTTGGGCAATTCACTTAAGGCATCTCTGGACCCGTTTCCTTTTCTGAGAGTAGGTAGGACCTAGCTGATCTAAGGTTACTTCCAGCCCTGAAATCTTAGCGTTGTAAGAGCATGTGTGATTATGAGCATCCGTTTTATCGAGGGACTGGAGGAAGGAGGAAGCTTCTGGAAAATGTCAACCTTCTTTCTATGTGCCTCATTTAAGAATTCGTAAGACCTTTTCACAAACGATGACTCAAAGAAGTGGTTTTACAGAAATCAATTATTTTGTGAGATATACACACATACTATACACATACTTAATATTCATATAAGAGGCAAAACTCCTTAAATAATATATGCTCAATTATAACAAGTTACAAAATAAGGAGGCAGTTAGCCTGAAATTTGACACAATGTATCTTAAGATTTTTCTACTTAAGAAAATTATTTTGCCATTTTTAGAAATTAAAAGTAACACAGAGGCAAAATATATTAATGGATAACATTTTGTGATACTTAAATAAAATATACATGAATTGTTTCATGCTTTGCATAATTCTACCTGTCATGAATTCATTATAAAAATATATCTTCCATTAATTATTTCAAAAGTATGAAGTCCAGCTCATGATAGGAATATATAGAAGAAAATACTCTAATAAGGCTGAGTTATCTTCTCAAGAGGTTAATTTATAAACTCCACTTTCAGAATCTACAAAATCCGGAGAAAGTGCATTAAAAATATATGCAGACACATACTTTATGTTGCAGTCTCTTAGTAGTACAAACAAATATTTTCTGTGTTAAACCCACACACTTTCAAAGCCACGGACGTACACATTAAATTTAATTTAAGCCTTTCCAAGTTCATGTGTACTCTACGTTTCCAATCAGCCCAGATGAAATCTTTCTGATGTTAGTCTAGATTATTCCTATCCAATAATTAGGATAATAAATTGGTGAGTGTGTTGGGGGTAGGGGATGAGGGGAATAAGATTGGAAAGTCTCAAATTCAGGATTTCCCTTTTGAGTTTCCTAATTCTTTGCAACTCACCTCCCCTAAATGACTTTTTCAGCAAAGATTTGGGTACATTTTTTAAGTTGCTTCAATATCTTTTCCAATCTTCCCCACACCATGGTGATTGTGCCCTATTAACTGGAACCCACAAAGCTAGATTCTAACCCAATACTGGGTGAAAAGGGTAGTGGGAACATTTCCAGGTAGATACCAATCATTAAGGTCCAATAGCAAAAAAACAAGTGCCTTCTAGATACAAACCATATCCAAGAATATGCCCCCAAAGAACTATTTTTCACAAAAGAGAAACTGATAAACAAGGTCTGTTATCAACAAAAGAACATTTTATCTCCCCACAATAAAAGAAGCAAACATCTCTGTAAGGTCACTTACAACGATGTGGGCTGGCGACGGAGAGCGAGCATCCTTGAGGGCTTGTCTGCTCTGGAGGGTCCCCGCCTGGACATCAAGCAGTGGCCATTTCATCTGAAGATACTGGAGACAGCAAACAAAATGAACGTGGAAAACGAATTTAGAAAAGAAATGCAACACAGCTACCCCCAAGAGTCTTAGGATACATGATGCACAGATCAGAAACTGCAAAATTTAAAATGTGCAAATAAAGACACCAAAAAACGCGAAAGCAAGCAAATCAGGGGAACACTGACAACAGCAAAGTCATGCAGCACTGACAGGTTCTTCCCTGGAGTTCATGTTCAACAGGTACATGCGTGGAGCACCAATATTATTAGCAATTAGTTTTGTCTTTGTATTCAAACTACATGGCCTGGGATAAAATGATATCACTGATACCACCTCATTTGGAGAAAACCAATGGGGAGAGGGGAGAGGGAAGAAGAGAAGGGAGACCTCTCTTCTAAAGAAATAAAGCTAATGAAGTCTCAAGCCATGGATACCCTACTCAGTCGTTTAGTTGAGTGCAACTCTTTGCAACCTCATGGACTGTGTAGCCTTCCAGGCTCTTCTGCCCATGGAATGGAATTTTCCAGGCAAGAATACTGGTGTGGGGTGCCATTTCCTATTCCAACAGATCTTCCTGACCCAGGGATCGAACCTGAGTCTCTTATGCCTCCTACATTGGTAGGCAGGTTCTTTACTACTAGCGTCACCTGTGAAGCCAACAGATGTGCCCAAGGAGACCATCAATTCCAAATCTGCTCTTTCAACAACCTTCATTTCTAAAATGCCATCATCCTTCACCTTCAAGAAAGCTGAGTATATATGTGCAGCTGCTCTTTACTAGAAGTTACTCAGGTAAGGTGAGCATGGAATTCCTCATCCAATTCCAAAGTGTGCAAAACAAAAAGTATTTCTCCATTAAGAGGTGCACAGACAGGGCGCAATGCAATTTCTACATTCACAAAAGGCCAAAGAAATTCTTAAATCACACACGTCTTACCACATAGAGAAAAACAAAGGTATACACCAAATGGGCCCTTCTCTATCCTTCTCTGAGACAGAAAATGAACACGTGACATTAGAGCAAGTGCGCTGCTTCCATCCAAAGTGACACCTCACCTTTCAGAGAACAGCCACTTGATCCAGCTCCCCATCGTGCATGTGGGGGAGCCTGAAGGAGGCAGCCTGTCTAGTCACAGAGATATTCAACACACATGTAAGCAACTTGCAGGCATCTGACGTTTATTGGTGACTTTACACCAGTTTCACTTCACGAACAAGCAAAACTTAAAGACACGATGCTAAGGTTTTTAACAAGGACGTCCACACTAGCCTTTGTACCTCCAAAGGTCAATTGGAGATGGCGCCATCTTGGTCTTTCCAGAGGCTAGTTTTATTACTAATTCTATAGAAACTTTTACTTGAGCAACACAGATTAAAGCTTGTCTCATGCACAGACTTCCTGCGAAGCATTATGTGTTTCCTCAGAGAGCCTAGGCTCACGTGAGGGGGCCAACTCACCACAGGTAAGTCAGGACAGAATGTGGCGAGGCTCTGACAGGGACTCGGGGAAGGTGGCCAGGGAATGCCAGGAGAGAAGGTGCATTTCTGAGGAAAGAGACTGAGGTGAGGAAGACTGAACAGAGGAGGTCTTGCCAAGTCAGAAGGACTCAGACAGGAAGAAAAATGGACAGCAAAGGGAAGTCCAGAAAGAAAGAAGGGTTTGCTCCACTCCCACGTGGGATGTTAGAGCCAAAACTATCCACAAGCTTTTCCATGGGTTCCTCAAATACATGACTGTCCCAGCAAATTAAAACCAAATTTGGTGATACCTAAAGCTAGAAGACCTAGCCCGGGAGCTACCTGCCAAACTGAGTTGTCATTTACCCAGCCTAGATCTAGACGGAGTTGGAGCAACTTCTGCCACTTCAGAACTTTCACCTAGAAGCCTCCTGTGGTGAGGAAATTTGGTTACTAGTTCTGGTAACTCACCACAAGACCTTCCGGTGTCTCCTCTATAAATGAAGTTATCAGCTGTGCGGGGAGTGGATGAGGGGCTGTTGGAACTTCTAGGATTCTGGGCCCCCAGACAAGAAATGTCAGCAGGCACACCCCGCCCAGTGACCCTTTCAATTAAACCATTTCCAAACATTTGTCCGGAAGCAACATCATCCCAAATTAAGAGCCACTGAAGTAAATGTTTCCATGGTCTCCCTCAGCCCTATAACCCAAGCCAGCGGGCTATGGGAGTCTCTTCTTCCTGGTCTCACCCTTACTTCTTCCCATTCTCACTTGCCACATAAATATATGGGCCTCACTGGTCAAAACCACTCAATAGAGTCATTTCCTTGAGGCCAACCAAAATGGACATCCACCAACACTCACCTCTTCATCACATAAAAGCCTGTGAAGAAAAACGCCAAGCCGAGTCGCCACACACTTCCACCTCCCTCTGCCCTCAGTTGAGAGGTTTGGATTCACAGATGAGCTTCTGGCCATCTGCAAAAACTGATCTGATTGAATCCAAATACCAGCTCCCCAGACTGAGGAAATTTAGGCTTTGTTGGAGGTGACAGGCCAGCCCTAAGGACCCCACCCAAGAATGATCATACCCATAATGCAATATTAATGTGGGGACTTATAATTCTTACTTTACATAAAAGCTTCATTGTGCGCCACATCCAATCTCCGCGGGCTACCTGCTCCACATACTTTTATGAGCCTACATTTCAGCGCTCCGAGCCTACAATACACATAATTTTCAATTATGTTAGGGCAGCCCAGGATCACTGCCTATATAACATTACTGGTTGGAGGAAATGAGACTCGGCCCTGCTGCCCAGAGAGAGCTAACCAGATCCAGATGGTGGGGAAGACAGCCCGGGTCCTGCCGACTCTAGCCACTCTGCAGTGACAGCCCCAACCTCTCCATCCCGCTGTAACTCGATCCCACAGAATGGCTGGGTCCCCAGGAGGCTGTGCCCATCCCCTGGGCCTTGACTGGCACTCAGGCTGACGAGGTTCCTTTTGGGGAAACTAAGTATTAAGCCAGGAGTTTTTAAAGGAAGTTATTAACCTCCTGCAAAAGTGATGGGTTTCCCAGGTTCCTTCATCTTCTACAATTGGTCCTTATTAATAGGGAAAATAAATAAATAAAGGGAAGAAAAAGGAAATTAGGTACTATTATAGTCTCGAGGAAAATCTTTTCCTTCCTGGAGACATGAAGCAGCAGGAAATTCTATTCTGTTGGGTCCTAAAGGAAGACCTGAAGGGGGAGTCATCTCGGACTGACGGAAGGGCTGGATCGCCACGCCACGTTTTCCCAACAGTTCAACTTTGGTTTTATATCCTTTTGGGGAAGGGAAAAAAAAGTTCCCACCATCCCACTATAAAAACAACACTGGGCTCCAGGCTCCCTTCCTTCTGGGCTGCTCAACGTGGAAATTATGAATTGCCTACAAAAACATTAAACTTTTCAACAAACTGCAATCAAATGGGGCTGTGGGAATTCCTGCATTGAAAACTGTTGAAATGGAGTCTACTCGACTTTCATTTTGTAAAAATAAATAAATAAGTAAATAGGGCCATCTTGGCTTAAGCATTTCATCCTTTGTTTAATAATAATGTTCTGGTCATGGCCCATTAGGGTTTCCCGCCTGCCCCCCCACCATCACATTTTATGACATATCTCAAGGAGCAAGCTTTGGACCTGTGGGCAAAGTCTTGAATACATATACACACCACCAATGGCCTGAAAGGAATCAAGGTGGTTTAAAGGCTTGTCGAACTGTCAGCAAAAAGTAAAGAAAAAGGCACACAGCTCTAATTTCTCCTTCTCCACCCTCCCCAATAAAAAAGGAAAAGCAAAGGCAAATGGGGAAGGTCTTCGAAATCAAAAGCTACCTCCAGTATCTACGTTCCTGGTGATGAGTAGGTACTCAAGTGGGCCTGATAGGGTCTGCTTCCAAAAAGGCATCCCCATCCCCATGAGTCCCAATTCCATGACAAGGATGGCAAGAAGAGGGTACTTTTATCACTCCCTTCCACTGATGGACGGGCACACGGAGACCACCCCTTATTTGTTCAAGGCAAGGCTGGCAAACTTCTTCTATAAAGGAGTGTGTGTGTGTGTGTGTGTGTGTGTGTGTGTGCAAGCATGCACTCAGTCGTGTCCAGCTCTTTGCGACCCCCTGGACTGTAGCCTGCCAGGCTCTTCTGTCCATGGAATTTGCCAGGCAAGAATACTGGAGTGGCTGGCCATTTCCTCCTCCAGGGGATCTTCCTGACCCAGGGATCGAACCTGGGTCTCTTGCGTCTCTGGCATTAGCAGGCAGATTCTTTACCACTGTGCCACCTGGGAAGCCCTCTCCTATAAAAGGCCTGATGGTAAATACCTTAAACTTTGTAGCTAGACTCTGCTGTTGTAACACAAAAGCCACGACAGGCAATAATACATGTATGTGTTATGTCATGGCTATGTTCCAACAAAGCTTTGTTTACAGATGCTGACATGTGAACGTACTGTGATCTTCCTGGGTCTTTTCCTGGGTCAGGAAATATTATTCTCCTTTTGATCTTTTTCAACCATTTAAAAATAATGAAAACTGTTCTCAGCTCACACGCTGCACAAAAGCAAGTGGCAGGCAGGACAGCTTTCTCCCGTGGGCTGCAGTTTGCCATCCCTAGCTTAGGGGCTGAGTGTGCAGACACCTGAATCATGTCAGATGGAACACATTCCTTCACTGGGTCTTAAAGGCAGACAGGCACACGCCACCACATAGAAAAGCACGTTCAGTGGCCCAAAAGCAATGCTGTGGATGAAGCGTCACTGGCAGACTCAAGCTGGAGGGGAAAAAGCTTGGAAAGCCATCTGAGCTCTCTGGCTGTGACTCCCAGTCACAAGGTCCAACCACTAGACCACAGTCTCAACGGGAAGAACCATCCCTCCTTCCAAAATGGAAGTCCCAAGGCCTGAGCAATTCTGACTGGAAAAGGTCCACGTGTCCAGATGTTCTCAGCCAGTTCCCAGGAGACCCTGGCGATACATCACATGTCAGGAGTCACCACATAAGACCACGGGGCAGACATCCCGCAGGTCAGGGTGCCGTGCCCTGGAAGCTTTGGGATCGACTCTCGAGGTGCGGATGCTCCTCTCCTGCAGATTTTCCATGCATCATAACGCTGGAATCGAGCCCCTGCTGTGCCAACCCCATCTGCCACCAAGAGATGGCATCAGTCCCTGGCACGGGCAAAATGCAGGGTTCAGTGTGGGAAAGGGGCACCGTGAACCTGGACAGATTGTTCAATGGAGATGAAGCCGGTCTCTTTTTGGAAAACAGTCCTTCCCATAGAAGGACTATCACCCAGAAAAGGGCTTGATTTTTACATTTTGAAGTCCTTGCTCCCCTCTCCTGGCCTGATATGCATTCTTTACCTAAATACAAAAATCAACCACAACAAAACAGCCTCTTCAATCCAAGCCTTTTCTCAGTAGGGGTGCTTTTTCCTAAGAAAATCCATTTTACAAGAATTCAAATTAATTGGAAACCATCCTCATGGCAAATTTGGACTGCGAGGTCTTCCTCACTCGCTAGTGCCAGAAAGCTGTACATGTCGTGTTTCTTATAAAATGGAAAGTCAATACTCTGCCTAAACACCCCACACTGAAAGCACTGCCAGCCATAGCCTATGACATGCAAGTTCACTCATCCTTCCTCCCCTGTTAAGGCAACCTGCTCCCACCTACCCCCTGCAGGCTCATCAGGGACCAGGCCAACTCTACGACAAAACTTTGCTCTAGAAGGTAAAAAACATGATTATGTTCTCATCAATGAACTTTACAAAAGAAAGGCTGGTGGCTCAGACGGTAAAGAGTCTGCCTGCAATGCAGGAGACCTGGGTTCCGTCCCTGGGTCAGGAAGACCCACCCCCCCCCACTGCCACCGGAGAAGGAAATGGCAACCCACTCCAGTATTCTTGCCTGGAGAATTCCTGGCGGGCTACAGTCCATGGGGTTGCAAAGAGTCAGACATGACTGAACAACTAACACAACACACCAGAAGCCACTCATCCTAAGAGGGAAACAGGAAAACAGTGAGACAACAGAAAGCCGAATATTAATGCTGATGGCACAGACACGCTTCTCCAGGAGCTCGTATTGTGAGGATCACCCCTAACCCACATCCACAAAATTAGGTCTGTTAAGGAACAGGCTCGGCTGTCACTCCCTAAACCTATTTCATTTCTCAAAACTGTAAGATAGAAAGTCCAGCCATCTTCTCTCAATAAGCAATTTTGCCCTGGGGATCACAAAACCCCAATTTATCCAGCATGGTTAACATATACGAATCTGTGATTAATTTCATACTCTAGCCCACCCTCATATCGGTACCAAAAGGTTTCCAAAAGTCAACAGTGATCATATATACCTAACAGTGGGAACTATGTGAGACTACTTCAGAAGGCTTTGTATCCTGCAGGGTCCTCGAGAGCCCCCATTATAAAATTGGTCTGCTTAATGATGCAGATGCAGAGGGCATAGGAGATTAGGCTGTCCCGTTCTAGGTTAAGACAAAGTCTAAGAATCTCTTCTTTTGGAAATTCACAGAGAATCTAAGATAGAGGTTCTATTTAAAAGGCATTATTTGCCTATGAAGCGTAACAGCACAGAAGAAAATTCAGGAACACGTGATTGCTACTGGTTGAGAATTAACACAAGTATTATGTTAGTACTATCGTTAGCTAGGAAAAGAAAACCAAAGATCTCAGAAGGTTGGGTATATTCTGAATTTGGAAAAGGAGAAAAGCTTTAAACACGTTCAATAAGAAGATTGACTTTTTCTTTTTTTCTCCCCCTATCTTTCTCAATGACACAGACATAAAGGAACTTAGACATGTTTCCCTTAAAGTCACAACCCCATTTCTCAACAGAAAAACAATATGGGGGAAAGGGCCAAGGGGTGGGGAGGGAAAGAGTGATCAAGGCATTTGGGCAAAACAATGTAATAGCTCTAGCTCTATGGGCCATTGGTTATATATTTTTTTAAAATGAAGTATAGTTGATTCACAAGGTTGCCTTAGTTTCTGGTACACAGCAAAGGGATTCAGTGTGTGTGTGTGTGTGTGTGTGTGTGTGTGTGTGTGTGTGTGTGTGTGTGTGTGTGTGTGTGTGTGTGTGTGTGTGTGTGTGTGTGTGTGTACACTTTCTTAGATTCTTTAAATCCTTGTTGGTTATCTATTTTATATATAGTGGTGTATATCTGCGCATCCCAATCCTAATTTATCCCTTTCCCCTCTTCCCCTTTGGGAACTATAAATTTGTTTTCTATGTCTGTGAGTCTATTTCTGTCTCATAAATAGGTTCATTTGTATCATTTTTCTAGATTCCATAAACAAGTGATATCATATATCTGTCTTTCTCTGACTCACTTCACTTAGTATGATAAGTAGATAAGATTCTTTAAATAAAATCTTTAAACTTTTTGCTCCTAATCATAATAACTAAAGGGTCCATATTAATAGTATTGCTTCACATTCAGAGAGTATTCAGAGTTCATAACCACACTCGTAACAATCCTTTGAAATAACATTTGGTCACCAAGATGTTTCAACCACATCCTGACCTATCTTTCAACTCCCCTCTACCTTCTTTGGGTTTCTTATCACCTGTGAGGCATCCTCACCTGACTCTAACCAGGGATCAGCGTCCCAAAGGGTACAGCTAAGGGAACATCTCAAGGTGTCCTCAAAGGAATAAACGAACCTCCACCATTTACCATCTTTCTTCTCCCCCATAGGTCACTGGGCAAACATTCAACTATATTCCTCCAAGGCCACCAAAAAATTATTTCTACAAGAGTTGCTGAGGACACAGATAGTAATGGAGAAACAAAGCTAAACAAACAAATAACTAACAAGAGAAACAAACAAAATCCAATAACCATAACTTGGGATTGCCTGCTTTGAACCTCTCCAACTATTCAACTTAGGACCCTAAGATATTTTTGCACTTAGCAACAGTGGTTTTGCAGACAGGTTATGGGCTAGCGGCTCATGGAAGTACAAGTAGCTCATGGAAGCACAAGGCTGTCACCAGGACCTTCTTCTCAAACCCAGATGGGCCCCTGGGGCTGGGGCGAGGCCTCCCTTCTACTTTCCAGAAAAAGTCAATCTGAAAATTATGACTGTGTGCTCCTAGGAGTCACACGTTGGGATAGAGTCTGGAAACCTACTTTCCAGACCCAGCTCTGCCGCTAGCTGGGCCATCATTCCAATTTCACTTCTTCACCGGGCAACCTCTTCCCCATTCTGGGCCTAAGTCCACAGCAGGAAATTGAGGAACATGACCCCCCAAATCCCTTCTGCTCTAACATGTGGATTCCTACAGCATTCACGAAGCACATGCTTAGTGTACAACGTGGGCTACATATTCTGAGGCCTAGAAAAGCTGTCTAGGACCCAGCCAATGAAACAAGAGGCTAATGAGCAGTACAAGGATGAACACAAGAAAGGTAAGAGGAAACATCATGAAAAAAGATTTAGTTCTTGATGGTGACATGATCCCTGGTTCATATACCATGCTGCTTTGTTTAGAAACTTTTCTCCTGACCCACTCCAGACCTGCTTAGTCAAACCACCTGGGAGGGGACCCAGGAGTCTGTATTTTCATTTTCCCAACTTGCCAAGTGACTCCGGTGATCAGTTATTAGCATAAATTACCAGTGCTAAAGCTCCAGTACTTTGGCCACCTCATGCAAAGAGTTGACTCATTGGAAAAGACTCTGATGCTGGGAGGGATTGGGGGCAGAAGAGAAGGGGACGACCGAGGATGAGATGGTGGGATGGCATCTCTGACTCGACGGACATGAGTCTCAGTGAACTCCAGGAGATGGTGATGGACAGGGAGGCCTGGCGTGCTGCGATTCATGGGGTCGCAAAGAGTCGGACACGACTGAGCGACTGAACTGAACTGAACTGTAGTGTCGATAAAGAGCTCACTAAGCGTATGCAGATTCCACCTTCCCTTCCAAAGACTCCTGTAAACATCTAAAATGATTGTCACTACATCCTTTTTAAGCATCAAAGCAGATAATCTCCAAATCCATTTCAAAAGAAAGTGAGGTGGAGAGAAATTGAGTGACTTCATCATGCACCTACTAGAGATTCTGAACCAGAATGTAATGTTTTGGGTATTTTCAGGCCAGAACTCAAAATGAGACTTGAGTAGAATGGGCAATGGGTGACCCAGGGGAGGGCATAGTGGGGAAAAAGGGTACAGCCCCCACTTCTACACAGAGACCAGCAGGAAACCAGCCTCAGAGAGACAGGGTATCACTCTGTCAGGACCAAAAGTCCCCACCAAGAGCATCTATGTTACAGTCTTCAACCAGCTTCAAGACTGAGTTCCCCACAAAAAAAGCCACGGGTTCCAAGAAATGTCAGCCCTGCTGCAAGTACTCAAGTCTCTGAGCCATGGGTCAGAGGACATGAAGCCACTGGAAAACACGAGAGGGGAAGCCCTGGTCCTCTGACTCCAGGCCGCCCGGTCTTCAGCATCACGACAGGCAGCTCATTCCCCACGGCCTCCAGATGGCGGCTGACAAACAACAAAGGCTCGCGTGTCAGTGGAGGGGCCTCACACTGAAAGAAAAACTAGAGACGACCTACCTTTAGACAGAGAAACATTTACAGTCTTCTCAAGGCTAGCCACCACATTTTTTATTACGGTTTCTTATGAAAAGGCCAAGCAGTCCTGTTGATTGTAATGTCCTAATTACCGCCTGCTCCCTTACAAGCACGAGGTGGCTGCAGGCATAAAACCAGGAAAGTAAGTTGGAAGTCCCATACTTGGATCCAGAGCAGATCAGGGTCCAAGTAGGGCCATCAAGAGGACTCAGAATATGGAGCACATTGAGCTAAAAGGCCGCACCAGGCCTCAGCTGATGGATGGATAAGTAAAATGTGGTATATCCACACAATGGACTATTACTTGGCAACTAACAGAATAAATACTGACTCACACTACAACATGGATGACCCTTGAAAACATGCTAACTTAAAGAAGGCAGACAAAAAATGTCACATATGGCATGATTCCTTCTATATGAACTATCTGGGATAGGCAAATCCATAGGGACAGAGAGTAAATTAGTGACTGTCAGGCAGTACAGGTATACAGGATAAGGGGGTGACTGCTAGTGGGTACAGAGTTTCTTTTCAGGGCAGTGAGAATGTTCTGGAAATAGTGATGACATTGGCACAGTCTTGTGAATATACTAAAACCCACGCACTGTTTACTTTAAATGAGTAAATTTTATGGTACATGAATTAGATCTCAATTTTTCTAATTTTTTTTTTTAAAAAGTACCAAGTCATTTGACAGTTTTCAGATTCATTTCAGGAGACCAGCAGGGCAGGAGAGAACAGACACATTTACACAGACTCCACCCATAATGCCGAAGAATGAACAGAAAAACAGGTGAACCTATCCTTTAAAAAAACAAAAATCGTAATCTTCCAAAGTTCTGTGGGACTCAAAATTTGCACATGTGATTTTGGTTGGTGTCAAACCCTTGAGGAGGGACTGCTACAATGGCAGGTGAGCGAGACTCCATGAGAGCTGTATCACCCTGAATTAGATACCCTGGATTAGAACAGCCTGGGAGAGAGGAACAGAACTGTGTGCTGTTTCAAGGCTTGTGGCTAAAATCAAACAGAGCAGAGCAGTTGAGTCAGCAGAACCACAGGGAGTTCAGAGACCTGAATCCTGCTGTCCATCCTCCACTATCCCCGATGGGGCTGGTCACTGAAACCTCAGTTTCTTCATCTAAAAAATGGGCATGGAATTGCCCGCCTAAAATCTGACAGACCCCCTCACCAGCTTTCTTCCTCACCAGCTTTCTTCCTCACCAGCTTTCAGAACTCAAAGGATAAACGGTGTAAATCAAGTAAAAGAGTTAACATAAAATTCAAGAGAGTTAAGATTCAGTTATTTTTTTCCCCTACCTGCACCAGGGATTTAAAAGTCAGAAGTTACAGGTCTACCGTGGAAACTGTTAAGAGACAGAGCCATGGGATGACCCTTGAGAGGTAGGAAGCCAGACAGTAACAGGGTCTTGGTGACCTGGAAGGGTTATTTTAAATGCACGCATGATCAGATCACAGCAGATATTAAAATGAAGAACGCTGAAAAATTCCTTCCTTTCTCCCTGGCCGAGAGCTCTCAAGACTTGGGTTTTTCTGATTCGGGCCTTCTCCCTATAATTCCACATTTCTTGACAAGAACATCCAAAGTCCTGGCAACCAATAAGCAACCAATTAAGGCGCGTTAGTCAAGTTCACATAGGAACCAAACGCAAGACAGACCTCCGCTCCCATCCTCAAACTCCAACCGAAACCCTGAAGCAGCCTGCGTTCCCTTTTTATTTTTTTCCCCCTCTTGTCACATTTGAAAGAGGTTGGTGGCTCCAGCAAGGTCTCCCTGTCCGAATTTTTACTGTCCGATTCTAGCTGTGACAAGCATGTGGAGATGCTTCGTAACGTGACACCCAGGAAGGCGAAAGGTCAAGCAACGGCGCTGGTTCTTTTTGCCGGGGGAGGAACGAACCCCGGGGCCAGGGGGGAAGATTTAGTGAGGCTGACCTTCTGGAGGCCCCCCGACCCCCCTGCACGCAAGTCTTGCTGCCTCAGCCAGAAGCGGCCTGCCACTCAAGTATCATCTTGCTGTAACAAATTACTCCTAACCCAGGATTACGGCTCTTTCCAGATCCCTCCTAGAGAGCAAGGAAATAAACATTCTCTCCCAGGACTCAGCCCCAGTTGTTTCTCCTGTTGGTAATCCCCGTCTCTATTTGCTGCCCCTACAAGCCAGCGTCTGGGAGGTCTGCGAGACCATTCCGGCCCACTCTCCTTTCAGACACCGGCTGAATGTCTCAATTGTCCATTAGGCGCGGCGAAAGATGAAGGCAGGCTTTCTGTCCGGAGAAGCCTCACACAATAGTTCCTTTGCCCACACACTTCTCGTCCGCCGGCGGACTCCACTGGCCGGAGCCCAGTCACTCAGGGAAGTCCACACCCCACATTCCTTCCCTCACGTTCCTCACAGGGACGAGTGAGGACAGGTCGCCATCAAGCCGCTCGGCTCAGCTTCGCGGCAGAGTGAGGACAGGTCGCCATCAAGCCGCTCGGCTCAGCTTCGCGGCATCGTGGAGAAAGACGCGGGGCTGCTCCCACCCCCGGGGACAGCATACCACTGGGGGGCTGGGGGGGGGGGGCCGGGGGCGGGGGTAGGTTCAATATAGGGAGAGAAAGATCTAGAGAAAGTGGGGGGAGAAAGATCTAGAAGGGAGAGGCAGGAGAGGAAGCTTCAGGCCCGAGAAACTGTCTCTGATCCCAGCCCGTGGCTTCCTCTAATAAACCACCAGGAGGTATTTTGAGGGCAATCACCTCATTCTGGGAAGGAAATACAGTTGTCCGCTTCCCGAGGCTCCCGTGGGGCACCAGGACAGGCCAGTCACTCGGGACACGGCGGGCTGTTGTGTGTTTTCAATTGTATACAAAGACCAGAACATGCCAAGAGGCAGAGGGAGCAGAACAATGGATGTTATAATCAAAGTGGGTGATTGGAAGAGACAGGATCTCAGGGCTGTTTGACAGGGACTTTCTCCCTGGAGAGACACAAGGATTAACATACTCTGAGCTGGGAGAGAAACTTTCCAAAATAACCCAAAGGCACTGAAGGGACAGACACACCTCCATCAAAACTTCAGATGACAACAGAGAAAGGGAAGTACCATATGATACCATTTCTATGTGGAATATTAAAAAAAAAAAAAAAAAGACACAAATGTACTTATCCACCAAAAAGAAACAGACTTTGAAAACAAACTTAACGGTTACCAGAGGAGAAAGGCAGGAGGAGAGATCAATTAGGAGTTTGGGATTAACATATACACGCTGCTGTATATAAAAACCGAGCATCAAGGACCTCCTGTATATAGCACAGGGAACTCTCCTCAGTGTTCCGTAGTAGCCTACATGGGAAAAGAATCTGAAAAAGAATGGATATGTAAACCTGTAACCGAATCACTCTGCCGTACACCTGAAACTAACCACACTGTAAATCAATGATAAGATAAAAACTAAATCTTAAAAAGAATCCAGACAACAAAACAAATTCTTGTTCCCAAAAAAAAAAAAAAAGGAACACAAGGCAAAGAAATGGAGTTGGGTGACACAAGTCACTCTGAATTGAGCGCCACCTTCACCCTCCCACCTGTGAGCCCAAGCCGACCACCTCCCCGTGCTCAACAGGGCCACTGTGTGTCTCTAAACCAACTTGTTCTTTGCTTTTGTGGTTTTAGGCTTTAAAAGAACTTGGCTGGGGAAGGCGCAGTAACGATCTAAGCTAACCACTTAGCTCATTAGTATGTCATCTGGACAGGCAAAATCAATTCCAACAGCATCAAGTTTGGTTATTCCCTCCCCCAAAGGTCTGCACTATTAATAGCAAGAAAGTTTCCCAGGCTTCAGTTTATTTGTAATCCCAACCAGCCCTGACCACAGAACCTGGCCATCTCCACTTCGAGAGCTCCCAGAAATCTGGGAGAAGAAAGTTCAGGGCTCAGCCTCTGACAGCAGCACAGAGAGGTGGGAGGCAGCTGAACTTAAGAGACTTCCGGTCAAAGGGGGCTTCATCTCCGAAGAAGGGCTGGGTGGTCAAGGCGAGGAGCTAAGGACTGTCTCTCTACCCATCTAACAGTGTCTGTGTGCTCTCTTCTAGCCTGAGCTGACCCTAGGGACAGAGGTCACCACTCCTCCCCATTGTGGAGTCAGCTGACAGAAGCTTCTAGAAGAAGCAGTTTGGTTCAAAACAAACCTAAAACCTCACTCAGACCAGCAGAGAGCTGGAATGCCTGGTTTCAAATCCAGGATCTGCAGCTTAGTACTTTTAGGATCTTGGACAAATGGCTTCACCTCTCTCAGCTTCCTGACCCCCGATGCAAAATGAGGATAATGGCATGGGAACAGCAAGATGCCTCCCTCTTAGGCTGGGTCTGAGTGGTCATGCGCCACTGTAAACTACACCTTCCTGATGTGTGTGATAGGAGGCCAGTGGGGTTTGAGTTCATGGAGCGAGCAATCTCACTGCAGGGAGTAAAAGAGACGCATGAGTTTTGTGCAATAAATGCAGGAAGTCAACAGAGAGGCTGGTCGCGTTGGGAGCCTGACGAACAAACTAGCTGACAACGACCCACCATTACTGTCCACACGCAAACGGGAAAGTGAGAAACTGTTCATTCGAGTATTTAAAATAGATCCCTCCTTCCTGCCTTTATGTACCCTGGCAAAGGGCTTTGCCTTGAGAATTCCACTGCGCTGTCTCAATTACCGGACACCCAAATGAGGGGAAGCCAAGTTCACGAGGCCCCGCTGAGTGCTCCTCAGGTACAGGTGACTGTCCAGTCATCCACCTGAAAGGCCCACGGGAGTCCACCCAGCTCGCTCTGCAGACACAGGGGTCACTAAGTGAATCACACGATGCCGCCACTGAAGAGGAAACAAATCCAGCACATTCTCTTGAGTGACAGTC
Source organism: Ovis canadensis (assembly GCF_042477335.2). Taxonomy (NCBI): domain Eukaryota; kingdom Metazoa; phylum Chordata; class Mammalia; order Artiodactyla; family Bovidae; genus Ovis; species Ovis canadensis. The sequence goes on along the minus strand of NC_091266.1, from coordinate 48,780,462 downwards.
CACACCATGGCTTTAATGTCAAAGGACCCCAGAAGCCTTGCTCTTGCCTCCACCAAGTCGCCTTGCTCCCTTTCTTCTGGACCACTGAGCCCCAACTGGGTTCATCGAATCTACTACTGTGAGGACTTAGAGCAGCAAAACAGGGGTCATGGGGGCTGCACACACTCAGACCAAGTTCCTAAATCACATTCAGAAGCAGCTCAGACCTGGGTTCAAACCCCAGCTCTGTAACTCCATTCAGCTCACCAGAGTATGCACGGAGTGTCCAATGTGGGCCAAGTGCTGACACTCAAAGAAAATTTGAGTTCTTTAAAAAAAGATATCAAAGCACACCATCTAAGTAGGGTGAGCTTGGGCTAATCATTTCATTACTCTGAGCATTAGTTTTCTCATCTGTAAAATGGGAATATACTCAAAAGCCTATCTCCCAAGTTCTCGTGAGGATCAAATGCTTGGCACAGTGCCTGGCATATGGCACGTGCTTAGTAAATGCTATTATATCATTACAAGCACTAATATTGCTATTAACATGATCAGTATCAACAGAATAAAACCCCTGGAGCTATTGCACAATTCTAAACCATCCAAAAAAGTAAATCCTCAGATACTATCTTAAGCTTTAAAGGGAAATGAACACTTAGCTCGAAGTAAAGCAAAGTGACCGAAAACACCCCTAGTTAACCAGCCTCACCTCTCCAGATTATTCCCACCCCCATCCTTCAATTCATTCACTCCCAGCCTTCTGGTCAAGTGGAATTTTTCTGTTACCGCGTTTGGTCTTCTGCATGTCTGGTCTCCAACCGGGTATACCAAAGCTCAGCTGCAGGCCTGGTGTTCTAAGCCATTGCATCTCCTCCCTCTAACTGACCCTCAGACTTAAAGAGAGTTCTTAAACGTCTGCAACCCCAGCAGAATTCTGATTCTTCCCTTTCATGCTCTGCAAACAGCAGACACATAAGGCACAAGCTGGCCCACAGACAGGGGGCTGCCATGCACTAGGTCAGGCCCAGCAGCTGCTGCTCCAGGGCTACCAAGAAACCACACAAAATCATCACCCAAAAGAGGCTTTACAATGTGCATATGAAAGAAAAATGACTAAGGAAAAAAACAAATCTCAAAAAAAAACAAAAAACCTACTGCTTTTCTCCCAGGCCATGTCTTGATTTTTTTTTTTTTAACTCCTCTTTCTTTGGAGATGTCAATAAGATTTACAACCTGGTCCATTAAAAATATTGCCTAAAGAAGGGATACACCATGGGGAAAGGGAAATTTGAAGGCCTTCCTGGTGCCTCTGGCTCACCACAGTCGGACAGAAAAACAAGATCAGCCATGGGCACCCTGGTTCAGTCCAAAGACCAGAGTGGATTTCCTCCTGAGCTGACCATGTACTTTGAGAATGGTCAGAGCAAAAGTCCAGGCTGTAAACGAGCCGAGTGAGATACAAAGATGTCCAGAACGAACACATGGGGAGTTAAGTTTTAGGTGCAGTTTATAAAGAGTGGGAAGGGGAACCAATTCTGGTGCAGGAATCCCACTAGTAATAAGTGCTCAGTTGCTCAGTTGTGTCCAACTCTTTGCAGTCCCATGGACTGTAGCCTGCCAGGCTCGTTTGTCCATGGGATTATCCAGAAAGAATAACAGAGTGGGTTGCCATTTCCTACTTGAGGGGAACTCCCTCCCCAGGGATTGAACCCACGTCTTTTGCGTCTATTGCGTTGGGAGGCGGATTCTTAACACTAGTGCCACCCGTGAAGCCCAAGGGAATCCCAGACCACCACTCAGACCCTCAGAGACTTTGGGAGGACACCTAGCCTCTCTGAGCTCCAATTTTCTCATCTATCAAATGGGAGGCACAACAGCTCTTTTGATCAGAGACACTGTCAAATCAGGACTTCATGTGGTGGCACCCAGGAGATGATTAAGTGCTCGAGAAACAAATGCCAGCTCCATGACCATGATTGTTACTACGAAGCTGATGTTCGTCACATTTGGGGATTTTGGTGATACTTCAGGAATGCTTTCTTCACTCTTATCATCCAACGCTACAGCTGGTCATCAGAAATTCACTCTCTAAGAGGTAGAAATAAACAGGGAAGACGTGTGATAGGAAAAATGAAAAGAAAGCAGTAAGTCAGGAGGAATCATCTCCCGTTTGTGTTCTTACTACAGGAAATGCCCTCCGTCAAGTCCTTACCCAGTTTTTCAGATAAGTTTTCAGGAAACCGAGCTGGGAGAGCCCAGGCAACCAGCCCAAGGTCACAGGATTTGGAAGTGAGGGTCAGGAGCGCAGGAAACACGTGTGTGTGTCTCTATGCCCCTGTGCCAAGCGCACACGGTCTCTTTAAGCCTCATTTAACATTCGACAAATATTTATTGATGCCGGAGCCGGGCATTATGCTGGGTGCCAGAGACAGAGGAGAAAGATCCACAGGGCCTGAGAGTCAAGTGACCTGGGTGTAAAATCCTAGCTCTTACCCAACCTGCTGTGTGAAGGTGAGTCGAGATTTCAGCTCCCCTGACCCCCAGTTACTGCAAAATAATTTCCCTCATCTACCTCCCTCATGGGGTGAATGTCAAGATTCCCCTAAACCAGTACCTAGCTGCCTGGCAGTTTCTAGCCGAGCTTCAGGATTCAGTCAAGATTGGTTCCCTGGGATGAGTGCATGGATGTTTAACAGGGAGGGGATGTGTGCACACTTATAGCTGATTCACTCTGTTGTACAGCAGAAACCAACCCAACCTTGTAAAGCAATTATCCTCTAATTAAAAATAAATTTAAAAATAAAATAAAAAGATTAGCTCCCTTCCTTCTTTCCCCACAATCCCCTCCCGTCTCCGCAGACAAGCCCTGGTTAATATATACTATAAAATAAAGATAATAGTAAGGTATCTGAAAAGCACTTAGACTGTAAAATATCATATCAAATGTTATAAAAGCAATATTGTTATTAGAGGAACGGACCAGCCCAGCATCCACTGGCCTCACTGCCACTGGGAACTTGCTATTCGCAGAGTTGCAGCAAAGCACCTTCCCATCAGGTGAAGCCAAGCCAGTCCTCCACCCCTGGAGGGGAGGGAGGGAGGGAGGGAGGGAAGGGGGAGGAGGGAGAGGGATGAGGGGAGGGCAAATGGGAGCTGAGCTGTACAGGATGCTTGCATTTCCAGGCAGGAAAGAGAAGCACAAAGCACTAGTACCAAACTGGATCCACACACAGCGAAGGGGAGGAGAAGTAGGGGGTGTCTGCATGCTTCTTTTCAGCTGGCTCGCCATCTGCCTGGCAGCCATTCCACCTATCTCCCCAGCCCTGTATCAATCAAAAGAGCCTTCCAGGCCCCTACAGTAGGCCAGGCACATTCTGGGTGACCAGGACCCTCAGATAACTTGGTATGGTGGCATGGCTGCCCTCCAAACTCATTATCTTCAGACCCCAAAGAATCATTAGTTACAAGAACACAATACACATACTAACTTTTAAAAAGCTCAACCCAAGGGCCACAGCACTTCCCAGTATTTTAAGAGGCATCCATCCACTCACCACCTATTACTGCTGCTTTTAAAGAAGGGCAAAGGTGACATCTCCGCCTGTCGCTGGCTCAAAGGTCACAACAAAGACGCCAACAGAGTGCTTCTGGGTTGTCAAGTCTTTAACATAACGTCAACCTGCCTCCCCCGATGCCAGCCACAGCGAAACCAACAAATACAGCAGTGGTTTACTTTTCGTTAAGGGGCAGGTGTCAAGCCCGGCTGAAATCCACATTTACAAAAAAAAAAAAAAAAAAAGTTGGCTGTCCATGTGATCACGTGCATCCCTGAAAAATCAATATAGCCAAAACACTCGTCTACTCACCACTTTGAAAAAGAAAAAGCAACCACCCTTAGTAATGCTTTTTCTCTAAGTAGTGGGATCATGGACCATTCTTTCTGGTTTCTTTATATTTTCTAACACACCATTTTACTCCTAAAGAAAAATGTTTAAAAAAAAAAAAAAACCTATTTTCCAGTAAACTAGCAGATAGCTGCAACTTACACAGGACATAAAAGGTCAAAGGGGCCACCATGTCTGGTGACATTCGAACTGGTTATGTTCGCTGGGGTCAAGTCACTGTATCGCTTCCCCATAAGGAAGCGATAAAACGGGCCCCTAAAACCACCAGGGGGCCCGTCCGATAAACCAGGGACACAATCTGGTATAGCTTCCCCTGGAGCCTCTTGAGGACTTCTTCAAAGGTGCCTCAGTCACAGGGAGAACCCCATTTTGGGTCTCACGTGCTGTGTCCCAGTGGCCCCAGAAACCCACCCTCACTCCCGTGTCACGTCTGGAAGCGGCTCCGATTGCCACCAGCACACCCACAATGACTGTACTCTGCTTCCTGGTTCTCATGGCTGCCTCCCAAGGTCATCTCCTGCTCACCTCTTTCCAGCTCCCAGCACTGCAGCTGGCGAGTGTGAGGCACTCAGCAAGTGAAAGAAACAAGACACTTGGCTGTCCCACCCAGCAAGGCTCTCACAAAGGACTCAGGGTAAAGCCTGCAGGGCTGGCTGAGTGCCTTGCACCCATTCTCAATGCCGACTCATCGAGGACCTCATCCCAGTCTAAAGGACATTTTCAACGCCTAAAGCACAGAGAGAATGCAGGAGAGAACAGCAGAGCGACATACCCAGAGAGGGAATTTAATCTCCTCCCACATCTTCAGAGGCTAATCTTTATTGAGCGCCTGCCACATGCCAGACACCGGTCAAGCGCTTGCCATAGGTCATGGAATCTTCACCATCATGATGGAAATGTACCTGTTTCCTCGGCAGTGATGGGAGATGAACTGGGGGATACGAATCCAATTTCTCAAGGCCTCTTAGAGAGACCAGCAGTTCCTCCATCACCCAGCACTGGGCCTGCTCCATAATTATGTGTCGATGGCCCCGATGCCACCTGACTCAGCTCCCCCCAGCCCTCTTTAATATGCTACACAAAAGCCTGGTTTGCAAAGAAGATGCATTTTTAACGTGTAAAGGTTTCTACTGAACCTCTCTGAGCCTCGATTTTCTCAGCTGTAAAATGAACATAAACATACTGTGCTTGTTTAAAGCTGCTATGAAAAGTAAATGAGACACAATTAATAGACCCCAGCAAGGAATTTAATACAAATTTGGTTCCTCTGTCTTTTTTTCTGAGAAATAAGGTGATCAGGAAAGCTATGTCTGGCTCCTCCAATAATCAGATTCTTCCTTAGGAGACTCTGTAGGGTGCATGTCCTCCAAGGTGAAAGAAAAGTCCCCAGTGGCCACAAAGGGTGGCCAGCCTTCCCCTTGACTCCGACACTAAGGGCCACATCCAGGAGAGCCCTTCTCAGCCAGGCTGCGATCAAGAGGGGCCCATTTAAAGGGCCAGCGAAAGAAATGGTGTGGGCAGCTGCAAAGCACACCCGAGGAGGGACCAGGAAGAAAGAGGCTTAGTTCTCCATTGCTGGGCAATTCCTTTGTTTCCTCAGGGGTAGAAAGGGATAATGCCCGCTTCTCCCCACTACCTCAGGCCCTTCATGCCTGGTTCACAGAGGAAATCACTCAGAAACCTCTCAGGCCTGCCCCACATCTTACTACTCCATGGGACTCAAATCCCTCACGGTTTAGGAAAGTCTTATAAACCACATCCACGGGGCCTACAAGAAACAGTTCAGGTCTAGAAAACACAGGTCAAGTTTTGGCTTCACTGCAAACTAGGATTTGAGTTTATTCCTGGCCGTCCCATGTCAACAGCAGACCAAGAGGAGAAGGTAATATGCCAGGGAGCTGCTGGTACAAGAATCCGCAGCTCTTCTGGCCGGGGGCTCTTTGCAAACTGGAGATAAGCCTCAGGAAGTGGTCAGTCCCCTGGGTTTCTGAGCCTCGGGGCAGAGACATGCCATCGAGTTCACAGAACACCAGGCAGCAGAGGCTGCCAGGGGCTCACGCCGTGCTCCTATGTCAGAAGATGTCAGGATAACTTGCAAAGGCTTTTACTGGGGGCGGGCAGCAACCGTTCTGCTGATAAGTAGAAGGAAAACCAAATCTTTCTTTTCAAAAAGGACTGGCCCAAAGATCTTCCTTCCTCCCTCAGCAGTCCCATCTTGGCCACCAACCAGGCAGCTGATAAATTTAACTGAAGAAGGGAAAAGAGCCAGAGAATCACCCTGCTCTGCCCCGAACTGCAGGGAACCAACCTCGGCATGCTAACATTTGATGAGGAAGTGAAATGCTGATACACACGTACTTGAGGCCAGCATGAATCAGTCTGAACAGCACCTCGGAAGGAAAGCTATGACAAATCTAGACAGCCTATTAAAAAGCAGAGACATCACTTTGCTGACAAAGGTCCGTCTAGTCAAAGCTATGCTATTTGCAGTAGTCACGTGAGGATGTGAGAGTTGGACCGTAGAGAAGGCTAAGCACCAAAGAACTGATGCTTTTGAACTGTGGTGCTGGAGAAGACTCTTGAGAGTCCCTTGGACTGCAAGGAGATCCAACCAGTCCATTCTGAAGCAGATCAACCCTGAATGTTCACTGGAAGGACTGATGCTGAAGCTGAAGCTCCAGTATTTTGGCCACCTGATGCAAAGAGCCGACTCACTGGAAAAGACTCTGATGTTGGGAAAGATTGAGGGCAGGAGAAGAAGGGGATGACAGAGGATGAGATGGTTGGATGGCACCATCGACTCTGGACATGAGTTTGAGTAAACTCTGGGCGATAGGGAAGGACAAGAAGCCTGGCATGCTGCAGTCCGTGGGGTTGCAAAGAGTCAGACACGACTGAGCGACTGAAAAACAACCATAGCAAAAGATCATTCTCATTCCCAACTCTCTTGACTCAAGTACATCTGGGTGTCCAGGAAGCAGATTCCTTAGCATTCACATCACTGAATCAAGTGACACTAAAAATCACAGTACGTGGAGCACAGGCAAGGAGGACTGAAGGCAAACCCCACTCACCCCATGCCCCACAGGCACGGCAGTGGTTGAGAGGTCCCTGCTCTGGACTCGCGGCGTGCCCACGCTCCTCTCACCTCACCTGGCCACAGTCTCAGGCAGACTGTACATGACTGACTGCGATCCCGCACATCTTCAGTTTTGTCAGGCAGAAAGAGACAGCAGAAGGAATGGGCTTGACACTGGCGGAAGGGGCTGCCCATTCTGGCTCAGACTAATAATAAATAATACTACTTTGTGCTTCTCTGCTGCCTTTCATCTGAGCATTTCAAAGTGTTCTGCAAACAGTAACTAATTATTCCTCCAGAATCCTGCAGAGACAGCCAAGGAAAGGAGCCGATGCAGCATGGACTCAGAAAAATTTCAGGATTTCTAATGCGCAAAAAATTCCCAACTCTCCCCAGGACGACAGTGCCCTGAAGATGGCAGAGGGGAGGTGGCAGCAAGGCCGAAGCCACCCCACGATTTTCTCCCTAGCGCTAGTCTACAACTTCATCAAATGATGCAAAGGTCACCAGCTACACCCATCTCAGATAGTAACAGCAGCAACCATACAGTACATTGGCCAAGCCAGGGCACTTCTAAGAATAAGAGGGGGCACAACTCTGAGCCTTGTATGGAGTCTACTCATTTCAGGATCCAGGCTTCCTGCATTCACACACCAACATAATCAATGAACAGAGCTCCCAAGTACCGAGTGTGTACTTCCATTCCAGAAACATCATCAGGCCTTGAAACTACCCGACAGGATTAATCTGGTTCCAGATAGAGTGATACTTATAGCTACAAGCACATGGCCCTTTCACAAGACCCACCACAGTCCTGAAGCCTCCTACCTATGCCTTTTACAGTTCCTGGATCATGAAGACTTGGGAGGGAAATGCAGAGCATGTCGTATTTCAGGATTCTGAGCGCCAGAGTTTCAGCTGCATGCTAACCCGAAACTAATACATTCTCTGTCCAACAACCCCCATTACTCAGAGGCCAGTCTCTTCTAGAGGCACCTCCCTAAGTTCATGCACCCCTGTTCTCACATGCTAACAGTAGTTTCTGGATCCGAGTTAAGTTCCAGCCACACATTCATGGGTTCTGAGACAGTAGAATATACAGAAAGCCTCAGTCAGCACTTCTAGGTTCTCTCCAATCAGCAGAAACTATTGAAAAATGTGAATTGTAGATGAGCATTATTTATAAGAAAAATGTTTTAGTTCCTCCAAACACTTAAAGTAACCCCCAAAGATGCAAAGCAAATATTCCTTAGAGAAGATCCTTAAGGAAGCTACAGAGAAGGCAATGGCACCCCACTCCAGTAGTCTTGCCTGGAAAATCCCAGGGACGGAGGAGCCTGATGGGCTGCAAGTCCATGGGGTTGCGAAGAGTCGGACACAACTGAGCGACTTCACTTTCACTTTTCACTTTCATGCACTAGAGAAGGAAATGGCAATCCACTCCAGTATTCTTGCCTGGAGAATCCCAGGGACAGCAGAGCCTGGTGGGCTGCTGTCTATGGGACTGCACAGAGTCGGACACGACTGAAGCGACTTAGCAGCAGCAGCAGCAGCTAAGGAAGCTGCAGAAATGGTTATGGGCCAGGCAGGTGCTTATACATGAATAACAAGGCTTCTACAGGACCTGGGTGCAGCAGCAAGTTAATGGGTCCTCTACCAGCTCATGGACATGAGTCTGAGTGAACTCCAGGAGTTAGTGATGGACAGGGAGGCCTGGCATGCTGCAATTAATGGGGTCACAAAGAGTTGGAGCAACTGAGCGGCTGAACTGAACTGAACCAGCTCATTAGTCAATGCCCACCAAACCCTTTCATCACAGCAAGAAAAAGAGATTTCAGTTTGGGGTCCCAACCAAATTACCTGTGATTCAAAATTCCCAAATATCGTCCTTCCTAAAATGCTTCTTCTTTCAGAACCCGTCTTCCAGCTAGTTCAGACCATCTTAGCAGCCCCCAGAACAGTACCTGGCCTGCTGCAGGCACTCAGCAAATATGGCAGACTTCAGGAATAAAGTCAGAAAACAACTGCAATCATTCTCAACTCCATCCAATCCATCCTCTCCACTCTACAGATAGAGCAGTTAGTCCCCCAGCTCAAGTTCAGCAAGGACCATCCCACCCCCTAGAGCAGCCTTTCTCAATCGTGTACCCGGGAGTCACCTGAATATCCTTTAAACACCCCGTGATCTAGGCTCCCATCCCCCTAGACATTCTAACCTAACTAGAATGGAGCATGGCCGGGGCATGAACATTTTAAGTTGCCTGGGTGACACTCTCATGCAGCAAAGTTTGAGAACCACTGCAAAAAACAGGTATAATAACAGCAGCAGCAAGTGCTGGGACTTGGGAGAAATGCAGACTTCCAGGCCCTGTCCCAGGGCTTCTGTATCAGAATCTGCATTTTAACCAGTGCTCCCAAGGATTCAGTCGCCCATGAGAACTTAAGGCCTCTCTAGCACATAGCATTCAAGGTCCTTCACAGTAGAATCCCAAACAACCATTCCAGCTTCTGAACCATCCACAGCCACCACTAGATCTAACTGCCCTTTGACACGGTATTGCAGCCACCCTGCCTCTCTGAAACTCCATGACCCCGTGGGCCTTTTTGCTCATGTGGTTTCCTCCAACCTGGAATCTTCTAATCTTTAGGTCAGAAAATGACTGCTCAAATGTCAAGGCTTAAGCATGCAGGTACCAAATGTTTTCCAGTTCACCAGAGCAATTCCTCCACCCCCACCCCCCAGAGGTCCTTAACCAGGGCGATGACGTGGACTCTGGAGACAGACAGACATGACAGATACACCTGTATTCAAAGCCTCCTTCCACCGAAGACCACACAGTGACCTTGGTCAGGGTGCTCAAACATCTCTAAACTCTAGCTATCTTGCCCATAAAATGGGGACCACACCACCTACCTCCTTAACTGTTCAAGGATCACTGAGATGACTCTTCTAAGTATGTAAATATCATACATATTATATGTAAATATTACACATACTAGACTCCCCTAGTAGCTCAGTTGGTGAAAGAATCTGCCTGCAAGGCAGGAGACCCAGGTTTGATCCCTGGGTCAGAAGATCCCCTGGAGAAGGAAATGACAACCCACTCCAGTACACTTGCCTGGAAAATTCCACGGACAGAGGAACCTGGTGGGCTACAGTCTACGGGATAGCAAAGGGTCGGACACGACTGTGTGACTTTCGCTTTCATACATATACACATGCTGATCTGGTGAGTGATCAGTATAGGTGATTCAGAATGCAAATGATTCTAGTCTTGTTCTCCTAAGGCAGCGGTCCCTAAACTCTGGACTAACTTAGGGATCTTTACAATTACTGATACCTCACTCTTCCCACAGAGCAGGCGCTGGGTAGTGACATTTTTATAAAAGATGTCCGGTTGATTTAAATGTGCAACACACTGCGGGGAGCACTATCTTATTACCTGACGGGTAGGAGACATCCATGGTAGGAGAAAACGACTCAGATGTACACTCTGGGCACCTGCTCCGGGGAGCCCTCACCTGGCTGCCCGACCCCAGAAACTCTCACTAGAAGGCCTTGCCCAGCAAACACAGAGGAATGCTTCTACAGACTCCATAAGAAAACTCAAAGTTGCCAAAGACCCCCCAAAACCCGGTTCTTCAGTCTCCAATGGTCTGTCTCAGTGGATGAGGTGGAGAACAATGAAAATGGAGCCCGCGGGGGCCCACAGGTAACTCACAAGTATATAGTTAAAGGAGACCAAGAAAAGATTTAAGACCCCCAAGTGAAAGGTAAATGAACACGTGTGTTCATCTTTGATAGTCTCCCTTAATTACCTAAAAGAACAGTCCACGCTACCAAGCAGGTCTGGAGAAAGTCTTTCATCTCTCACTTGCCTCATTCCCCCAGGAGACCCGACAGGTTTTCTTAAATGTATGAAAGGCTCTGTCCAGAAATGCTAGCTTCAATTCACCATCCACTAAGGAACATGACTTAAGAAGCTAAACAAATTTGACAGTGGCCCTTTACAGCTTTAAGCTGGGCAAAAAACACCCATTTCAGGGAAGCCCGAAAGGTCACTGAACTTCAGGGATTACAAGCAGCAGCACCCTACCAGAGCAGTCCTTCAGGATGTGTCCCTAAAGCTCTGGAGACTCCTCCCCAGAGACCTGCACCTTGTATTTTCTAAGGATATCCAGAAGCCCACACCCGTTACTGGCAGGAGATACCTTTTCAAGAATATGCCCAGTGGCCATGTATAATGAATGCAGCTGAGAGCCTCAAGGGCTGAAAACCTAGAACCACAGGAAAGTCATGCCAACAACTCCGATCAAGAGGTGGCAGGGATTTGCAGAGACCTTTCAGAAGGTGACTCAACCCAGAGCAATCTCGGGCTGCCCCAGCCAGCTTCACCATCCACCTTGAAAAATGGCAGCAATCTGAGGGCCTGGAGAAAACATCTACTGATTTAGACAGGCAGCACGGAAAACGATGGAGAAGGAACTCATCTGACAGGGAATAAATTCTAGTCACTGCAAAACTCATCTCCAGAAGCCTAAAACCACTGCCTGCACAGAATTTTGAATACAAGCAGGAGCTAAGCAGAGGTCAGCTGGCCTCAGGAGCAGGAAGAGAAAGATAAGACAGCTAAGTGTCAACAGATGCCCAAAGCTGCAAGCCACCAAAACGGGAATCGAGGGTGGGAGGTGGGGATTGCTCTTTTAAAATACTGTTTCCCCAACTGTGGGGCTACTGAGCATGGTTTCAGGTGGTACAAGATGTTACCTGAGTAGTAACAGGATTAGATTCCCGTGTATTAGAAGAAAAAAAAAATAACTAGCACATCAAACTCATAATTTCACAGATGTTAAGACTTACAGTGCAACTGAGTTTAAATAAGTGAATCAAACATGTTAATGCACCAGAAAAATATTAGTGCAGGTGGCATATAGTTATGCCAAAGATCATGAAGAGGGTAAAGGATGAGAGAACCTTAAAAACCACACCAAAGAAACCTAGCGGGAGTTATGGTTATGTCATGCTGAACTCATCAGGGTTGAAAGATCCTGAGGAAAAGGGGTTGGCAGCGGGGGGAGGGGTGGGGGAGGGCAGGGGCAGGGGGAGGGGGGAGCACTGGAGCACCCTGCAGGGACAGACAGGTGAATACCGGGAGGAAGGGAGAGCTGAGAGTGAGAGGGAAGTAGTGGCTCTGAAGGCTGAGCAAAAGCACCCAGGAAGCTTGAGATACACAAGAAAGAACCCAGGCAAGTCTGGAAAAGATGACCAGCTTGAGGAAGCAAAATCACCCCCCAAAGTAAACCATTTGCCGAAGGTGTTGAGGCCAGAATGTGTTAGAAAACTACTCAAACACAGCTTTGGATAAAAATCTGAAAAAGAAGCATTCCAGAAAACGTCCAGTGAAACAACCTCCACAGAAGTGCCCACAAAGCTCGGCGGAGAAGCCCAACGGAGGAGCCTGAAGGGCTGATTTCACCTCGGCTTCTGTCTTGAGTCCCTTCCTGGCTCCAGGGCCGGCTTGCCCTCTCACTGCTGCACTGTTCAGGCTGCACAAGACTTCCCCCAGCCCCAGCCCAGCTGCCTGCCTGCGGCCTTCTTTAGATTCCATCAGAACTCAGAAACACCCAGCTAACCCGGGAACACTAAGTGGTGCAGAGGTGCCACGCGCAAAGGCAGGCAGACAGCTCACGCTGGAATCAGGGACGGCGGCGCTTCCAGGGTGTGGTCCATCCATGGGGTCACCCCTCTCTCACCATCCCTTTGGTCTCCATTTCCCCCTCCTCCTCACACCCTCAATACACATCTTCTCTCCCAGAAAGGGGGTGAAGGAAAGAGGCTCTCCCTGCAGCCCAAAAAATCATTCCAAATGCAAATGAAGGCTTTTTTTTTTTTTTAACAACAGTGTTCCATCTCCAGGAAAATGTGGCGGAATCGCCATGTTTACTCCAGCCTTTGCGATGCTGCCAGGACGCAACACAACCTTCAGTCAAGCTATTAACTTGAACGTTGAACTTCACAGCCTGGCTGTCTTCCTCAGCCTTCCTTTTGATGTTACCTCCAAAGCAAAAGATCAAAGGCTTTGAGTGTGGTGAGGGGAAGTCCCCAGCTCTTAGCCTACCAGCCTGTGATATATGTTAAAGTCCTGGCCAAGAGAGCGAGCAGGCGAGGGAGCCTGCTCCGGAGAGGCCTGGGGCGGGCCGGGGTGCAGGAATGAGGCTGGACAAGAAATGAGGTCACTCGTGACACAGACATCAGGGACAATGACGGTCCTTGGGCTTGAAACATCTCCTACCTGGAATCCCCAAGAACAAAACCGCCTGGGCAGGCGTCGTACGCCCCCCGCCACCAGCACACACACCCCCCGGAAGGGCCACAAGCTGCTTCATGAGCCCTTCCGATCAGGCAACCGACTGGAACTGGGCGTCCACTGCGCACCAGACACTGCCCTGCTCTCCCTCTAGAGGGAAAGCGCATGTTAATCCAATAATCACACCAGGCAATGCTGGTTACAAACAGAGATGCCAGCCCTGCAGAGAAAGGACTGAAGTTTTAAGAGGGTGCAAATTACAGCAGCCACCCCAGGAGTCCCCCCGAGGTGGCAGCAAGTGGAGGATGGGAAGGAAAAGAGCAGGTCAGGCTCGGGGGACAGTAGGCACGGAGACAGGGCATGGTGTGGGAAGGAGCAAGAGGGTGGAAGAACTGAAAAGCCCCAGAGGATGGTCAGAGGCCAGTCTCCCTGGCTGCAGCAACCTGGGAGCGTCCCAGGCAAACGTGTGCTCCAGGCTTTTGTACCTGTGATTCTATAATTCTGTGATACACAGATAAGACAAAAAGCGTTCTAATGAAATAGCTAGAGATTCCAATAGACTGGATTTGGGTAAGGAGGAGGGGTATGAAAGTAAAATTAAAACCCTAGGGAGATTCTATGTATATGAAATTCAAGAAGAGAAAAGCTATGGTTATAGAAATAAGAAGCAGTTCTCTCTGGGAAGGGGCACGACAGGCCCTCTATGATGCTGGACAATGTCCTTTATCTTGATCAGGGTCATGGTTACACAGGCATAAACATGTAAAAACCAGACAGCTGGATACCTAAGGTCTGTGCACTTTTAAGTTATCGTCTAAGTCAAAGGGGGAAAAGAGAAAAAAGTTCAATGGATTGCACCATGTGGCCAGTTCCTCCAGTGTGGAAAGGTCCAGGTTAGGGAACCTCTGGTCTTTCTTCTTCTGACCCAGGATAATGGACTTGAAAACTATAAAATCTGAGGTTTCAACTAAGAAAATAAACAAGCCTATCTCTCCCCCTTCTCCTCTTTTAGAAACAGAAATTTGCTAAAAGGATAGAACAGAGAAAGAAATTCTTGAGGGACAACCTTTCATTATGGACAGAATGTGCTGCTGCCCATTTTGCTACATCTCCCGAGTTTCATTTTACTTTTTTGCAAGAAAAGTCTCTAAAAGGAATCAGAGGCCCCCAAATTTATCTTCACTTCAAATCTAACAAACTCTTTCTCTAGGATGCCAACAGAGCCATTTTTCTCCCTCATCCCCACATCTCTGGAATGTTCTATCAGCCCCCACCTTTTCCTATCTCTGTGGATCCCCCAGATCAGTCTTGGTTTTTACTTCCCAGAATATATAACAGCTACATTCCACATTTAGACAATGACACCGTGGCCCAGACTCTGGTCAAAAGAAAACAATTTTGACAGAGGGAACTCCCAGACCCATTAACTGAAATCCTTGCCCAAACCAAGCCTGGTTTTTCGTCTTTCATTCCTGCGGGTTCCAGGCAAGAACCCCAGGATGACGAGGACACACACTTGGGAAAAACTTCCTCCTGCTCAGTAACCCATGCCTTCTGCAGACAGGACCACCTCCAGGGGGCAATCCTCACTTCTCAGTGCCAGGAGGGGCCGTTCAATCCCAAACCCTCAAGCAAGACAGGGAGGCAGGGGTGGGGAGGAAAGGAGGTGATAACCAGAGAAGCAGCTAGGGGCCAAACACTGGAACACTTTAGGAATCACTGCTCTCAGCTTCAGGGTCATCAGGGGGTGAGAGAATTTCCAACGCAGAGTGAAGCCCAGCAGAGAACACCAACAATGAAGCTCAGGATACAGCAAGGGACTTAGAATTTTGCCAGCTCAAACCCAATTTAAAGCCTGGTGAGATGCGCACGTCCTCTGCAGTGATCCTACCAGCTAATGTTATTCACAGACCTCAGACTCCTCCCCCAAGAACCAGGCTTTCCCTCTGCACATCACCACAAACCAGCACCATGCTAACTGCTCACTGGACAGTGAAAGGGCCCTCTGCTCACAGTTACAGCATGTACCACCCAAATGATCCCGCAGCACATGAGACCATCTATAAGACCACCCTAAGCACCATAGGCCTCAAACAATCATTCACTCCCTCATTCACTCATCTTTGCCCTAATGATGAATTCCAGGGGCCAGGAAATATGTCCAGGGTCTGAGCGCCACAATACAAAGCCCCCGCCCCCATTCCCCTGAACTGCAACAATTACAGAGGCTTAGGCAGGAAGACGCTCTGAGGGATCCAAAAGAGGGTTTACAAAAAGCCGAGTTGTGCGAACACCCACACCCCACAAGATACTCTGATTCCGGGTGGAAAATTTAATGTGAACTGTCTGAAAACATATGATGAGTCACAGCTGGGAGAAGAAAAGTACCACCTCAATTCCAGACAGGGAAATCTTCCTGTAAAAAAGTAGGATTGGGGAAAGGAGTCTTGTTTCGCTGTGGCCAGCCACCATCTCTAATTTGCGGCAGAGCTGGACCCTATTAAGCTCTGGGCCTGAATAATTACCAAAGGACCTTAAGGTACCACTGGCCACTGTGCTACCCCTTCCTCCAGGGGAAGGTCGCAGCTGCAGCTCCCTCACAGCTCCCTAAAATACTGATGGGTCCTGTCGGAGTCCACACAGACCCAAAACATCCTCTGGCCAAGAACCCTCCCTGCTTGGCCCTTACGTGACTTTCCTACCCCAGAGGCTCTCGCTGCACTTCCTGCCCCAAGCAGCACCCCACCCCAGAGCTTTCTCCACGCCCTGGCGCTCCTCCTAAAGATCAAAAGTCCACCCGCTCTTCAAGGAACCGGGGGAGTCGCTTCTCATTCATCAAGTACACACTAACTGATTGATCTTGGGCAATCAACTTCCCCTTTCTCTGCCCGTTTCTTCCATCTGTGAAGTCCCAATGGTTTACCAATCCCAGGCTCGGCTCACTGCTTCCAGCCCCCAGGGGAATCCCAAAACGCCTCTGAATGTGTCCATTCTCCAGGTTCCCCACACAGAAAACACATGTCCACAGCGCCTACTGCCTCTATCTAGGTGGGCATGGAGCCTCCAGCCTCAGAGCCCCACCAAGCTCCAAGCCATCTATGCTTTTTATAACATTTGGGTCTTCATTGAGGCATGCAAGATCTTCATTGCAGCATGCAGGATCTTTTTAGTTGAGGCCTGTGGGCTCTTAGTTCCTACACGTGGTATCTAGTTCCCTGATCAGGGATTGAACCCAGGCCCCCTGCATTGGGAGCACCAAAGTCTGAACCACTGGACCACTAGGGAAGTCCCATCCAAGTCATCTAAACACAATGGCGGGCGGTCGACCACCACCTCACAGACAGGGTCTGGGGACCTAAGTCAATCCAGTCACTGAGACCTGCTGCCTGCAGACCCTCAGGCAAGTTCCCCAACAGAGTCAGGTCCCCACAGTCAGGTTCCCCACATTTAATGAGAATCCCACCTACTGGCATCAGAGGGTTGGAGAAGTAACAGTGACCAGATTCCGGGGCTGGCACAGGGCAGGTTATCTTAGACAAGCTCCTTTCCCCCTCCCCCAGCTCTTCCATAACACATTTGGTAAGTTACTAGAAACAAAGATCAAAATGACTGGGAAAGGGGGTCAGGGAGGAGAGGGGAGGGGGGAAGAGAGCACAGCCATTATTTCTAAGCCCAAAAGTGACTCCAGGAGGCAGCCAGGTCCAATCACGGAGACCATCCCCAGGCCACACTGGGACTCTGGGGACGGCTGGCCACAAAGCAGATGCTGCTGGCACCACATGGGTGGTTGGCAAACAAAGGTTCTGGCAGTCAGAGGGTCTCCAGGGGCACGTGGGTGAGATCCCACAAAGAAAGAACATCAAAAAGAACCCCAAATCAAGACCTGATCACATATCAGCCACAATAAATAATGTTTGCTCAAAGGTAGGTGGAGTAAAGAGAGGCCCTCACTGGAGAAGGCCAACTTGCAAGTCCAATGTGAAGAAAAGCTTGTTTTGTGTGCTACACAAAGGGGACATTGTTCACAAAACGCTTTGCCCATATACATAATCAGGGCTGCCTCTGGTCATTACATAAGTCTGATGACTCAAGATTCAACAAATTAATTTCTTTCTATAATTATTCATATATATGTATGAGTAAAAATACATTCATATGTATATGATACATATATTCTCATACATACGAATACATATATACATACATGTATATAATATATACTCATACATAAAAATACATATACACACATACACACACACACACATATATATATATAAAGGCCCTGCAATGGAATTCAGAGATGGGCAAAATTTATAGGCATATTACACTATTAAAGCAGTTACATCTGAAGAGGTGGAGAACTCTGACTCCTTCACTAGGCCATCTTCCAAGACAAAGTGGAGGGATAATGTGGTTTTTCTCTTCTTGTGTGTTTTACTGTAATTTTGGAAGAGAAAGTCTCAAAATAGAGGCGAAGTCAATTGAATAGAACCACAAAATAAATCAAATTAAACTCTTTCTCCCCTTGGATCTCAGGGCTCTTCACAGGCCAGCCTCCATCATGATGTTCCCATAACCAGCACCAGGGCTGGGGTGCAGATGAGCACCGCTCCCCCGCCAAGTGATCACTGGGGGCAGCACATGTGGGTCTCCCTTCCCAAACATACAACAGGAAACACACACATGCGCTCACTCACACCAGACACTCAACCAGGGATTCTCACCCTCTGCACCACTTGGGCTGGACAGCTCTTTGTCTTGCAGAGATCCGCCCTGTGCACTGCAGAAGGTTCAGCAACACGCCTGCCCATTAGACACCAGTAGCACCTCCCAAGGAACAGCAACCCTCAATATAGCCAGACATCGCCAAATGCCCCCTGGGGTGCAAGATCATCTCCGTTTGAAAATCACTCAGCTAAACAAGTTGGACCAGGCAGCCCCAAGGAACTTCAGAGAGGCTGAGCTCCCAGCCAGCTTCCTTGGCGGCAAGCTCATCCATCGTACAACACGCACTGGAGGATCAGCTGCTGAACCCAAAACTTCTGGGCATGAAGTTTTGTCAAGCCATCTTGATACTCTCCCAGGGGGTTCATATAAGGTTGAACATGATTCACAGATTTCATAAGTCACAGCTTTACCTTCCTGAGAACAGGGACTGAGGTCTGGAAGCTGCCAGCCCATTGAATTCTCACCTTCATCCAGGGTGGTGGTGGTGTTCAGTCGCTCAGTCGTGTCCGACTCTGTGACCCCATGGACTGCAGCATGCCAAGCCTCTCTGTCCATCACCAACTCCTGGAGCTTGTTCAAACTCATGTCCATTGAGTCGGTGATGCCATCCAGCCATCTCATCCTCTGTCACTCCCTTCTCATGCCCTCAATCTATCCAAGGTGGCAGAGATTATTGGGCCATTATACAGATGGGCCATTATACAGAAAAAGGTGAGGCCCAGAGAAAGCCAACCATCAATTCCCTAAGCAGCTGGACTTGGACCCCAAAGCATCTCTGTCTACGCTGATAAACATAAACAATGAGTGTTCAAAGGATTTTTAATTCTTTAGGACGTTACTTTGGGGGAAAACAGACTAATTTAGTGATGCCTGGCTTAGACTCACATCTCTTCTGTTTAGCTTTAAACTCAACACTCAGAAAAACAACAGAAGCACCCTTCTTACTAACAACAAGCATCTTCAAATGTGATTTGGTTCTCTGGGAAGCAGAGAGAAGGCACATTCATTCCCCTCCAAGCTTTCTTCATGGCGCAAACCAGAAATGC
Source organism: Ovis canadensis (assembly GCF_042477335.2). Classification (NCBI taxonomy): domain Eukaryota; kingdom Metazoa; phylum Chordata; class Mammalia; order Artiodactyla; family Bovidae; genus Ovis; species Ovis canadensis. The sequence continues at coordinate 48,761,414 of NC_091266.1, read as the reverse complement.
CAGAGGACCCTTTGGAGTTAACATGCCCAGAGAAAAGTTAGAGGAATCCTCCCTTCACACCACATGAAGGAAAAAAAAAAAAAAACCCACTTAATCATTGAAAACTAAGGCAATGGAGAAAACAGTCCATGGCCCACTACCCCATCCAGCCAGCTGCTTCTCTGAGCACCAGCCTACCAGCTAACAACACAACTCAGAGCTGGCTGGTTGGGGTTCTGCGTACCCTGCAGGCATTTTTCTCATTTCAAAGTTTCTATTAACTCCCTACTGATGTGCCCTAAAAGAATTTTTAAGGGCTTGGAAACACATAAATAAAATAGTCTTTGTTGGACCAGCACAGCCAAATGAAAGTCTTTCACCTGTAGTCGTGATGATAAAAGTTTCAGGCTCCGCTTTCCTAGGAGCCTTCCGAAGGCTTGGGAAAGCTTGGAGCTCTCCAGCCCTCCCTGGCTCCCCCGGCCTCCCAGCAGGCACATCCCCACCCCAGGGCAGGGTGACGGAGGCCCGCCCACTGGATGCAGGGGTTGCAGGAAACATTCCTGACTCCAGGCCTGCCCTCTGGAGCCTTCCAAAAATACCCAGTTCAGCATCATGATTGTCAAAACCCAGTTTGCACACAGTTAAAAGAGATGAGGAGGCTGTGGCTGGCTGGTGCCACGGACGGCTGGGGAGTGCAGGGTGGGGCACGAACAGGGAATTTGGAAGAGGAGAAATATGACCCAACCACATCAAATACCCTGAAACAGAAAAAGAAAAGTGTCTGTCCAACCGAAGGCAGAGAAGCAAATCTTGCGCCGTGGCTCGCATGGACACAACCAGTGGACCACGTGGTGTGCTCGTGTCCTCAGAGCCTTCTACCAGAGGCACAATCTCTGGCCCTCCTCTCCAGGCCCCAGAGATAGTTTGCCAGCGCTGGGACAACAAGAGCACCGCCAAAGGCCATCCTGAGCAAACAGCGCTGCTTACACTGTCCAGGAAAGACATCACCCCAGCACCATTTGGCAGATTAAACAGCTCTGATGTCTTGCTCTGAGTGATTCGTTAAACCTGAGCTACTGTCAGTGAACTGCAGCTCATAGGCAGGTCACACAGCCTCTCTGGGCCTGAATGAAGACTGCTCACCTTTGAAAAGAAAAGATTGGCCAGACCACAGCCAACTTTCTGACAGTTATTCAACTCACTCAGTGCTCAGTCGTGTCCGACTCTTTGAGATCCCCATGGACCATAACCTGCCCGGGTCCTCCATCCACGGGGTTCTCCAGGCAAGAATACTGGAGTGGGTTGCCATTCCCTTCTCCAGGGGATCTTCCTGACCTAGAGATCAATCCTGCGTCTCCTGCACTGGCAGAAGGGTTCTTTACCACTAGCACCACCTGGGAAGCCTGCACACTTCTATTTGCCAAGGGTCTCCACCCCCAGTCCCAGTGGGTTTTGATTCGTCCTCTTCCCTCCAGAGCTTGGTTTCCTGGGTGATGAGTTAGGGAAGCACTAGTAATGCTATGCTCCTTCTCTCACAGCCTGCTAGCCCAAGATGGGAACCACCCCTTGACCCAGCGGACACGCCTGTGACCCATGTCAGATGGATTAAAGAAAGGGAGTGAGATTCATCTTACCCCTGGGAGACTGCTCAAGCATCACCTAATCCCACAGCTCCCAGGGGGCATGCTCAGGCCAACAAAGAGCTATCTAAATTCTCTTTTATGCAGGACTTCTCAGACCTCTCAATGAGCATCTGAATTCTCCAAGAGGTGACCGCTCATGCAGACTCTCCAAGAAGTACTCAGCCCCAGACCTTTTGAGGAAACTCCTGGGGTCCCACGCTAAAAGACATTTATGAAGACAGCCCACTCCTCATTTCATCTTACAAAAGAGAAAAGGTACCTCCTTGGGGAGGTACCTCAAGGCATCCAAGATTAGGTCCAGCTCTCCTCAATCCAGTCTGCACAACCTTTTCATTTCAGCACAATACAGACAAAGGTATTTATAGGCAAGAGTGGTCAAAACTACAAGCTCCTTGGCATTTCCAAGGATCTACACGGTTCCTGAGATCCAACACCCACTGAAAGTGAAAGTGGTAGTCGCTATAGTCCTGTCTGACTCTTTGCAAGCCCATGGGCTGTAGCCTGGCAGGCCCCTGAGTTCATGGCATTTCCCAAGCAAAAATACTGGATTGGGTAGTCATTCCCTTCTCCAGGGGATCTTCCTGATCCAGGGATCAAAGCTAGGTCTCCAGCTTTCCAAGCAGATTCTTTACCACCTGAGCCACCAGGGAAGCCCAAAATTGAACAGTAGCACCAAGTTCTCTTTTTTTTTTTTTTCGGCCACACTGGACACCCCATGGGATCTTAGTTCCCAGACCAGGGATTGAACCTGCACCCTCAGCAATGAAAGCACAAAATCTTAACCACTGGACTACCAGCACTAAGTTCTACTAACAGGGAAGTCCTCAGGCAGGACTGTTTTCTAACACAGGCCTTACACCTATGGGATAAATAACTGAAATGCCAGGGTGTTCAATTTTGTATCCAGACCAGGAGAGGATGACCCAGCACCCCACTGACCTGTATTCAAATCCCTCACAGAGGAACTCAAGTCTTCGGCAGCTTCCCCCTCTCCTCCCAGAAAACAAACCACAATGGCATCTGCAGATCACAGATGGCTTCCCAAGAGGAAGGCACCAAGCTAAGCCAAGGGCTTCTGACCTCACCCCACGGAGACTCCCTCAGGTCCAACACCTCCTAGGCTGAGGGGTGCTGCCTTCAGGTCAGGGACGGACTGCCTATTCGGCCACACGGTATACAGGCACGATGACCCAGGGCCGTTTCCACTAGCCCGTTACGCGGGTCTGGACGGACAGAGTGGTCCTGCAGCAGAGAACCCCATTAGCTAGAAAGCCCCACAGACAGGGAAAGCATGGGGAACCAGCGTCGCTTCCCAGGGCCCCGCATTTGCCCCCCAGCTAGATGGGTGGAGCGGACACGGAAAGAACCTCTCACTCTGCAGAACCTGCCTCTTCATTCGATGTTCATGTGGTGATGGCTAACAAATGTATTCATTCTAAGTTCATGTGGTGATGGCTAACAAATGTATGAGCCCATGCGAAGGCATTAACCAAATTCTCAAGAGCCTGTGGTCACGGCGTATGGTTCCCCATCAGCAAATACAGAGCAGACATGAATATTAATGAGAGGAGATGCAGCATCTAAATGCTCGGGCTTGTAAGCCCTTCCTTTCTGTGTGACTCTGAGCAAGTCACTTGCCTTTCCTGTGCCCGTGTTGGCTCAGTTGGAAGAGGCGTGTGCCTCAAGCAGCGAAGGAACTGCAAAATGTCTATCAGGGGCTTAGCTCTGTAACCACTCGGTGACAGAGGGTGGTGTTAAGGTCTGATGAAGGGAGGAGAGTCTGTGTAATTTTCACCACTTAAAAATGGGTCTTCTCGGGACTTTCCTGGTGGTCCAGTGGCAAAGACTCCGTGCTCCCAATGCAGAGGGGCCCGGGTTCGATCCCTGGTCAGGGAACTAGATCCCATATTGCAAAACTAAGACCTGGCACAGCCAAATAAATAAATGAAAAAAAAAAAGGGGGGGTCTTCTCGCCCCCTGAGCTGGCAAACACTTTCTCCTATCAGCATTGCCCTCTGGTATCTCCCCTGCTCCATAAAGCTTTACCCCCCGCCCTTTTCCTTTCATGAATGCTACCCTCCAAGAAAATTTACACTTAAAAAAATAGGGGGGTTTTGGTCTTTGTATATGAAAAACCCAGGAATATTTTTAGTCCAACTCAATTTACAAATAAAAAAATAAATCCGGAAGGCTGGTTTGTACCACCAGTAAGTGACTAAGCATGAACAGAACTTCGGCTCTGGTGGCCTGGGCCAAGGCCATTCCCACAACCATGGACTCCTCCCCTCCCCTCAGCCCCCACCCCTCTCTCTGCAGCTTCTAGAATAAATCAGGATATCCCTCCCCGCGCCTTTTTCTTTTAATTGTCAAGGCAGCTAATTAACCATCTCCTCCATAAACATAACACACCGGAAACCAGAATAAAGTCCATGTGGAAGGTGGCCAGGTATGACTGATTAGCTTACAATACTGGGTTGCAGATAAAACTGCTCAGAGAGGACAATGCTCACCTCCAAGAGCATTCATGAGGTAAGGGACTGGGACTCAGTATAACACCCCAGCTCCACAGGAAAAGAAACCAACACAAAATCTCGTGGAGCTTGACCCCGGGTCTGAGAAGGCAACCCCAACAGGCAGGACAGAGTGGATGAGACCAGGAGGCACTCTGAAGGTGCAGTCACTTGGTGGGCTGGTCCTCTCTGGCCCCTGGCCTCCTCCCTGGTTGGGGAAGGGTGTCAATCCTCTCCCTGAAGGCAGCAGCTCAACAAGGCCCTTCCCGGCGAGGCCCACGGGCCTCTTTCTCCTTTGCAGCCTGTGGGGGATGACCATGTGGCCATCAACCAAAGGCATTATCACCATCTCCTCAAGGCTCTCACGATGAACCCCTCAGGCCTAGTACTCTGCGACCCCATGGACTGCAGCCTGCTAGGCTCCTCTGTCCATTGGGATTCCCCAATCAAGAATAATGGAGTGCATAGCCATTCCCTTCTCCAGGGGGTCTCCCCAACCCAGGGATCGAACCCAGGTCTCCCACAGTGCAGGCGGATTCTTTGCCAGCTGAGCCACCAGGGAAGCCACAGTGGGGCACCTCAGGCCTGGTGCCTCTCAGCTTTCATTCCACTGCCCTGCAGATGAACTCACCCCTCCCTTCATGTTAAAGTTTCAAAACAAAGCGTCACAACTCAGACCAAGACAAACCATAATTTCTCCACTGCTTATATACAGGGGCTTCCTGGTGTCTCAGACAGTAAAGAATCTGCCTGCAATGCAAATGCCCTGAGTTTGATCCCTGTGTCAGGAACATCTCCTGAAGAAGGGCATGGCAACCCACTCCAGTATTCTTGCCTGGAGAATTCCATGGATGGAGGAGCCTGGCAGGCTACAGTCCACAGGGTTGCAAAGAGTCAGATACAACTGAGCAAAACACTTTCACTTTTCATATGTGTGTGTGTGTGTGTGTAATTTTTATTATTTTTTGGTCACACTATGCAGCATGCAGGATCTTTGTTCCCCAACCAGGGATAAACCTGTGCCCCTGCAGTGGAAGATCGGAGTCTTAACCACTGGACCACCAAGGAAGTCCCTCCCATCTACTTTTTCAGACGCTGATGGACCTGTGGTCTGTGTAAGCCAACCTACCCCGTTAGACTGAGGTCCCCTCCAAGTTGAGAAATGCTCTACCAGCTGCAGATGATTCTCATAGATGTCTAGCTGCCAAGGCTGAGTCACTTACCCAATAGCAGGCAGTAAGGAGGGAATTATTAATACCCAACTCACCATGTCCCAGGGACAGGGGAGCCTGGTGGGCTGCCATCTCTGGGGTTGCAGAGTCGGACACGACTGAAGTGACTTAGCAGCAGCAGCAGCTACAAAGCCCATAGCAAACAGGCTTCAAGATCTCTTCAGAAACTTCATTGCTTTGTTATTTTCTGAAGAAAAGGATACCTGAGCAGGGGTCTCACTAAACTCCTTAGAACCTCTTGGATTTCAGCTCAGCTCCGCACCACCATCCTCATCATCCCCCACAATCACGGCAGAGCAGGAACCCCACCTCTTGTGTTTTATCCCTCCCCTAAATAAATTTTAACCTCTGAGGAACACAGGGTCTCAGAAGACAGAAGGCCCTTGCGAAGTACCCCAAACCTGCAGAAGTTTCCCGTCTGGAACCCTGGGCTCTAGCCATAGCTCCGCCACTGAGGAGCTATGGCCTTCACCTCCCTCTCAGTTCCTGATCTGAAAACAAGGAGGTAAATGAAACTGTCTGTCTGGCCCCTTTCTGCTAGAAGGCCCTAACCTGGCACAGTGTACACCCCGCATCAGCCTGCAGGCTCCACACGTGCTAAGTGCTGCTGCCCAGAGAGCACCACGCCGTGTAGCAGCCAGCTGAGGAAGGAGAGGTGGGCAACCGCGGCCTCTGGCCTTGCTGGATAAGCATCACCGGTGAGTACTCCAGCCCCTGCCAAGGGCCTCACTGAGGTTTGGGCTAACTGCTTCCTGCGGCCATCACTCAACACTCAGGAAGCCCAGGTCTTGAGTGATGGCTGACAATGACAACCTTATGGATCCTGGGGAGGGGTGGGAGAGGGGTTGGGGTGGGGAGAGGCGAGGCCAAGCTCATACTCAGCTCTTTCCACTGACTGGCCAGCATCAGTATCCTAGGCACGCGGACCAGCACATTACTGCTTTCTGGTTTTGGGCAAAAACCAGTTCAGCATCACCTTGGGTATCACTGAAGGCAGAGTTTTTCCCTGGTGCCCTAACAAATACCTTCGACAGGAAGCACAAATCATTTTGGTTACCATCCTCCTCCTCCCCCAAGTATCTTTTTTTCAATGCACGGGATTCTTTTTATTTGTTAATTCCCTCCCTGGAGGCAACAGAGAGCTAAGAGTTCTAGAGTGGGATCAGGGCCCTAATCTAGGCTGTACTTCCTACTGACCTGCTCCTCACCCTATAAACCGGGAGGCTGTCCATGACCACCAAACTTGAGGGACTGTGATAAGGTATAACAAAGATAATAAAATCCTTAGCCACATGCAGGACACAAGTTTTTCAATAAATGTTGACCATTATTTATTGGGTCAGATTGTTTCATAATCGGAACAAATTTTTTGACCAGACTAATATTTATAAAGTATCAGAAAATGACATGGTAGTTAAATAAATGTTATTTTTTAAATCCCCTTAGACAACTGCCCACCCACTTCCAGTTTCCTAGTTCAATCTGATAATGCCTTTTACATGGTACAAACTTTTTCTAAAAGTTCACATATGCCCCAGAAGAGGAATACCACAAAAACTCCTGATTGTCATATTTTTTTAATAAACAATAAAGTGGGCTTATCAGGTGCTTAAAAAAAATGTTGACCATTATTATTTCTTCTTGAATACAATTTATTAAATAAAAGAAAAGGGTCTCAGCTCCCAGAGGCTCAAAGCTACATCCCCACAGTCACTGGATACTTGAGGTAAAGACTCAATAACTCAGTTACTCAGGATATTTCTGGAGCCCCCAGACAATGAGGAGAAAGCAATGAACTGACTTCCCCCTGGTGTGAACCTCCAGGTGGGGAAGGGACAACACAGGTGAAGGAAGATGCCAGCCAGTGAGTGATCACTATACAGAGGGAAACCAAGGAGGAGTCCTAAGGAAGGCAAGGACCCCTGGGAGGAATCTTCAGAGAGGCCAAGTGCAGATCGAGTGACATTTATACCAGTTTCACCGCAGCACCCGGCAGCGGTAGGCTTAGGAGAAGATGAGCTGATCCACAGAGCAGCCCAGGTGAAAGGTCCTCCTGGAGCGGTCCCTCCCTCTGAGCTCCCGGCATGTGGTGACATGCCCAGGGCCACCACAGTAAAGCCCAGCACTGCCAGCAGCTCTCCATCCCTCATCAGTCCCACTCCTGCAAGACACAGGGGTGGTCGCCTGGTGCTCCGCCCCCAAGCTGAGACAGAAAGACCACCTCGCAACAACCAAGTCCAGCCACGGTCAAGGAAGCAAGGACTCTCTCAGCAGTCCTCTCAATGGGTAATTATGTGCTTCAACTCGAAAATAATTACAGCCAAACTGTACAGAGGTTTCAAGAGATTCCCCTCCCCCATCCCAGCCACAGGTCAACTCTCACAAGTTCCTCCCATTTCCCTGCCCAAGTCCCTGGTTCCCATTTACACCCAAGGGCACTGGGATCTTCCTAGACTCTTTCTACTCAGCACTAACAACCCCGTCTCTGCCTTTTCTTCTCACCCTTGGGAGAAAGGAGAGAAAGACGCAATAGTGACTTGTGAAAACTCAGGTCAAAACTCCAGTAGCTAGAGATTCTGATATAACTGATCGGGAGATGAAGCTTTTATTTTCTAGAAGCTTCCAGGTGACTGTATCACGCTGCTGGGGTCAAAACCCCCCTGGGTTACAGGAGGGTAACTGATGGTATCCATCCAATTAAACCAATGCCTGGGGCAGGTGAGAGGCGGGGTTGAGGGGGGAGGAGAATTTAACGTGACCTGTTTTTTTAACAGGCAATCTTTATCTTGTCTCTGGCAAAGAGAAGTCGGTCACATATTGCCCAACACAACAGGGCACATCACAGAATCCAAAGTCTGAGAAATTTGGCTCTTCCTAAAAAAGTTAAATGTAGAGCTATCAGCATAAAATTCAGCAATTCCACTCATAGGTATATACCTAGGAGAAAGGAAAACATACATCCATACAAAAATGGATAAAGAAAATGTGGTGTATACCCATGCAATGGAATATTATTTGGCCCCAAAAAGGGATGAAAAACTAATATATGCTAAAAGATGGAGGAACCCTGAAAATATCATGCTAAGCAAAAGACGCAGGACTCAAAAAGCTATATATGTTATAATTCTTTTTATATGTAATGTCAAGTATTGGATAAATCCACAGGGGTCACTAGGGGAGGGGAAAATGAGGAGTGACTGTTAACGGGTATGGGGTTCCTTTTTGGGTGTGTGATAAAAACCTTCTGGGACAAGATAATGTAGATGGTTACACCACTCTATAAATATACCCCAAATCATCAAATTGTACACTTTAAGTAAGAGAATCATATGGACTGTGAATATACATATCTCAGGAGAGCTACTGGTCCAACGCAGGGCGGGGAGCGGGAGACAGCCCACGGCAGAAAGCATCTTTACAAGCGTGTTATTCCTAAAGACACATTCCCAGGTCCTGCCTTCAGAGATTCTGATCAGTAAATGGGGTAGAAAGAGGACACACAAGAAATCTCAATTTTCAACAAGGTAAGAGTTCTCTCATCACAAAAGCCTGAAGCATAATGACCTAACACTTCTTTCCAGAATCTCAGAGAAGGATCAATGCAGATTACTTCAGGAGAGGCCTGGGGGGCGGGGGAAGGGCAGGGCCTGGAGCCTTCCACAGGATGCTCTAACCACCTCCCATCCCATGTCCCTCTCCTCCCGGGCGCTCCAAGCCCTTGGTGAAGATAGCACAAAGCATAGAGCCCAGCAGCATCTAGCTCCGGGGGCCTCGCTGGGCAGGCTGCACTTCTTTTTGATTCCAGAAATGTTAGCCCAGCGCCCAGGCAATTGGCAGTGAGCTGGAACTCAAACCCAGGAATCCCAACGCCCACGCATTCTCACCTCCAGTTCCCACAAAAGTCTCTTTGTTGGGGTTGGGTGTCTCCCGGAGGGCATGCCTCCCTCCCAGGGCTGGGGAGAGGAGGCGAGGGTGGTGTGTGGAATGGAATCTATGCCACCGACGTGCATTGTCTGCTCGCCAGGTTGCCCAATCCCACCACCTGAGGGGACGGATGGGAAGCGCTCTCCTGGGCTTGGCACGGGGCATCCTGGAGGGAATCGGGGCCTGCCCCTCCCCAGGCCTCGCTGCCTGCATCCTCCCGGTGCAACAGGGCTTGAACGAACAACGGGGCTCTTGTTCAGACACGCGTTTTAGCCAGGGAGGTTACCCTCTAGAAACACTTCTAAATACATACATAGGCCAGTCCATCCTCAGGTCTACATGCTGCCCAGCTTTCAGCACGATGCTGGCCCCCGTGGCATTTCATCTCCCCAGTGGCCCCGGCAACCACCTCTGTCCTCCTTCCTGACCCAGGTGAAGTCTCCTGGGGAACCAGAGGCAGAAGCCACAGGCTCACTAGCCTGAGGCCAAGTGATCACAGTAAGCCAGAGTTCTCCTCCCAAAGCCCCTGCTGCCTTCCCCAGGGAGATCTCTGCCCAAGGTGCCAGGCGGCCCAGGCTGGCAAAGAGGACCATCCTGGCCATGGGGTCACACCCTGAGCCCTCTGGGCAACAGGAGACACTCCTCCGTGACTTTTCCTACCCTGGAGGAGGGAGGGGGGCCCTGCTTTCTGAACCCCTCAGGAGTCTGAATGCAGGATGGGTACTCCACTAATAAGATCTCTGCCATACCCCCACTTCCAAGAGAGGGAAACTGAGGCCCCAAAGGTGCTGAGAGAAGCCACAGCTCTGGGCCCCTCTGCCTGGCCAGGAGAGATCCAGTACCTGAGGGTTCCTAAGGAAGGCCACAGGAATGCCCACCTTGATGGGGCTTCCAAGAAGGCGAGAGGCAGCTTTGAGCTATAAAAATAGGATGATGTGGGGTGGGAGGTGGGAGGGGGGGTTCATGTTTGGGAGCTCATGTACACCCGTGGCAGATTCATGTCAATGTATGCTAAAACCAATACAGTATTGTAAAGTAAAGTAAAAATAAAAATTAACAGTTAAAAAATACAGGATTCAAGACTGTGACCAAGAGACACAGAACGGTCTCACATTTAAATGCTTGCCTAACATCACTTCTCCCAAGAGGGCTTCAACCACACGTTGTCCCTTTTGGTGCTTTAAACTTCCCACTGGATGAGAAAGGAAGCACTACTCCCATTTTAAAGGTGAGAAACACATTTGAAAATGTGAAAGAACTAGAAGCACCTGTCAAGTTAATTTTTAACATCCTTTCAGAACGTGAGATTGTGCACCTGCTCCCAAATTTAAGGAATTAGGAAGTATGGCTGGGGGATGGGAAATAAATTTTACCAACCTGAAACTGCTCTGATATTTAATGGCTGTAATTAAAAGTTGTCCTTCAAGCAATGGGCCGAAATAAAAAATAAATCTGTCTAATTTGAGTTGCCCTGGGGATCTGCAGGAGTCACTAATAAAACACTCCGGCCTCCATTGCTGTGTGTCCGATTCCGTGGAGAAATAACTATTTGTGGACCACGTGCAGGAGTCCTGGGAGGCAGGCAATTGTCTTTATATTATTAACAGTAATGGAAACACACTACTCAGAATAATCATTCCTACATCATGCCAACCCGAACTTTCATTTCACTGTACGAGCTGCTGGGCATCAAAGCCAACAAATTCGCAGAAATGCTTGGGGAAGGAAGGAGGGGGAAAGAGAAGAAAGCCCAGCCCCCTACCTACCACCATCCCCTCACCCCATCCATTAGAAAACATATTCCTAAATAAATCATGAGAAAGCCCGATCTACAAAATATTCCATAGCGCTAGGTGAGCTGAAACCCCCAAAACATCATTTAAAAAAAAAAAAAGAATGTTCAGACCTCAATCTCACTGATTCATCTACCCCCACCTCAGTCCAAATTAGATGAAATGCTATCATGCTGCTGTTTTAAAACAGTGTCCGAGAAGGTAGAAAAGGTTACCCACAGCAAGCAAGGACTGCCATCCTCACCATAGCAACGCGCCTATTTATAATATGGTCTACCTGCTTCAAAGGCTTGTACAAGACACTCAAGGCAAGTCTAGTGCTACATCCAAGCCGAAGATGAGCCGGAAACTCTCATGAGCATGTCAATGAAACACTTCCAATTACATTACATGCCACAATTATTAGCATTGACTATAAGTTTTTTTTTTTTTCCTTTCCTCTGAAAGCAAAAGCAAAGGGGAAAATGAATTAAGACAGATTCTAGGACATAGGAGAAACCCAGCATGTGACTTTCCAAAGTGCTCTGGCTATTTTTTCTTAATGGTTAACCCCAGAGGCAGAGGCAGGAAAGAGGGGTTTCACAGGAGACCCACACCTGGGGGTGCTGATCATCAGCAGGGTCAGGTGCACGCAGACTCACGGGCCCACAAGCAAGGCCTCGACCATGCACCCCACACAGAGAAATTCAGCCCAGACTCAGATCTACACTGGACCTTGGAGGGGAAAAGAGGTTTTTGTTTTAAAGGCAGATATGGGCAACCACATCCAATTACTCACTTGCAAAAGGATTCCAATTCACCCCCAAGGTACATATCTCCAAAGAGGAACCCAGCGATATTCCCAGCAGCAGCCTTCCGTTTCCACGTCAAAGTAGCAACTACACAGCATCCAACCAGGCCCCAGATGCAAATCACAGTGTGGTCACTTACTAGCCATGTATTTGGGGGAAAGTCCCCTAACTTTTTTCAGTTTTCTCATCTGTAAAATGGGGATGATGCACAAAGTTGCCCTGAGCATTCAATTTAAAATTATACTGCACGTTCTAGAAACTGACACATAACAAAAGGTCAACAAACAACATCTATCCTCTTCTCTTCTCGCTACTCATATTAAAGTTCTTCCTGCAGTGATGACTGCCGAGTGAGCAAAGCCTCAGTTCCCATACACGAGAGAACCACGAGAACACCTCAAACGTGTGAGGTATTTACCCTACCCTTATCACACAGCCATCTCATTTCATAGACAGAAAAACTGAGGCAGGACTCACATATGCACCAGTGATAAGGCAAAAGTTCAAACCTGGGGGGGTTGGGGGGAAGTTAAGCAAAATAGAAGGGTGAGTGACTTACAGGAACCATGAGCAGAAGGCAGACAGAAAGAGACCCACACCGTTTCCATTCAGTCAAATGGAAGACAGACAAAAAGAAACCCTTGGACCAAAGTGAGTGGCACTGAAGGCAGGGAGCCACAGTTTCAGACACCCTACTCTGCTAAGCACTTTCTTCTCCCGAAAGACTGTGCAGCCCTACAGAGCAGGGGCTATGCCATTGCTTCCAGGCATCCCTAGAGTAATGGACCCACAGCAGACCCCAGATAAAGAGTCTATTTCTGCTGAATGCATTCAGGGCTGTGGGCATGGGGGGAGCTTCAGCTTCATGATATTTTCCCTGAAGTGTTTCTTGACCAAAATAAAGGCAAAAGCCACAATGTTACTTCATTCTGTTATCACCATAATCCTTGGAAGAATTTTTTTTTCCTTTTTTATTTTTATTTTAATTGGAGGGAAGAATATTTTTTACTATGCTTATTTTACAGGCAGGGAAACTGAGGTTTAGAAAAGTACCAGCTCAAGATCATACAAAGCCTCAAAACAGCAAAGCCAGAATTCAGAGGTGGGGCTGTGTAACTCTAGAGTCAAGCATTTAACCACTTTGTTATTCTTGATCTTCCTCTTGATGTATCACGAAGAAGAGTTGTTAGTGACAAGCAGATGCCAATAAGTGTTTTCAAAATGGAAACAAAAGAAACGGGCAACTCGAGTTATAATTCCCGGGGCTCACAAAACCCTAGATCAACCACAGCTGAGAGCACTTCACCTCAGCCTTGCATACCCACTGCAGACATCTTGGGAAAAAAAGAATTCAAAGCATACCTTCAACCACCCATCTCTGCAAGAGAAAGCCCAGAAGCAACACCAGTGACATCAAATGGTCTGGATTTGTTCAGGTTGAGAGTCCCTTGGACTGCAAGGAGATCAAACCAGTCGATCCTGAAGGAAATCAACCCCGAACATTCAATGGAAGGAATGATGCTGAAGCCCAAGCTCCGTAACTTTGGCTACCTGATGCGAAGAGCCGACTCCCTGGGAAAGACCCTGATGCTGGGAAAGATTAAAGACAGGAGGAAAAGGGAACGACAGAGGATGAGATGGTGGGAAGACATCACCGACTCAATGGACATGAGTTTGAGCAAGCTCTCGGAGTTGGTGATGGACAGGGAAGCCTGGCATGCTGCAGTCCATGGGGTCGCAAAGAGTCAGACACGACTGAGCGACTGAACAACGAAGCAAATTCAATTATTCCAAACTAGGAATCAAGCATCACCCAAAGAAAAGGGAGCAGGAGGTCAGGGCAGCACCCACCTGGGTGGAGTTCTCGAACTTGACACCTTCTCAAAATCTTAGTGGTGGGGGAGTGAAGGCCACGTGGAAAAGGCCCTAACACATCCTCTGAAACACAGCCTGAGTACTTCTCCACCAGAGAGAAACATAAGTGCAACAACAGTGACTTCTAAGTGTGCAGGCCGATTATAGCTTTACTTTCAAAAGAGCTTTGATTGATCTTTTTTGATAGACCTGAAATAAATTAAACTAGATTGACTCACTTGAGAATGGACTCTAATCCTTTAGTCAGATCCCGGAGAACTCAAACCAAACCAGCTGTTAATTTAGGCTTTATAAGATAAAGCATGAGAAATCCAAGCTGATGTACCCCAGAGCAAAGCTTACATCATCTCTGTAAGCAATCAACTCACTGCTTCTTTTAGGAACTAATCAGTTCCTGGGTAAGTGGGTGCCAAGCCTGCACTCTCACAGTGAAACTGGCTCAGAGAAAGGAAGAAAGGCGAGAGAGGAAGAAATATCCTGAGAAACACTGGGCTGACTCACTCCTCCACGAGTTCAGAACCAGCCCAAGACATTTCCCTTTGGCTTTCGCCTAGTCATCCATCTCTGGCTTCAGAAACTGCAACGGCTTGACCGGAGGAGCCTCAGCACCAAGAGAGGAAGCCACTGACACTCTTAATATTTCTTTAAAAAAGGGAGGGGGTGCAGAATTACCCAGAAAATATTTCCCACTACTTTTTTATCCCCTCATCTTTGAAGATCATACTGTCCCCTTTATCTTGGCTTCTGGGTGCCTTTGATTTGAATATAGGAATCCCAAGGCTTTCAAGTGGCGGCTGCCCATGGCATTAATAGAGTTACCAAGCACATACATACATATACATACACATACACACACACACACACACACACACACACACACAGACAACTGCAGGCTTCTCCCCAAGCTACGCTCTACTCATTGACAGGCCGCCCTCCCAACTTTCACCAGCATTTTTTTTGGAAAGGGATTCATGCCTGCATCCCAAGTAAAGATGGAATTCACCTCTATGGGACCCCAACCACAGCATCACCCCAGAAGACTCCAACACAGCCCCTTTCCTTTTGAAAATAAAAAAAGAAGAAGCAAGGCTGCCAGCCTCTTGCTCCTAAACAATGACGTTTCATAGAACACTCTGTTTACCGAACATAAGGGGATCAAGAATTGAAATCCAATTTAAGGAATTATAGTGCCTTCAGACTGTTTTTCTTCAACGATGAAAAAAGACAGGCATGTTGTTTCTGGAATTAAGCCAGAAGAAACTGATCCTTGTAGTAATACAAGAAAAAAAAAGAAAGAAATCAATGTATGTGTTTATGTATGTGGTTGGGGGGAGGGGAACAATTAAAACACGAGTTAAAACCTGAGCAGCAAAATGAATTTGTCTCCTGCTATAGAATGATCCTGAAGCTTTCAAAGCCCTCTTTTAAATACCTATTTGACAAGGAGAACACAGTTCATCTCTTGATACTTCTGAGAAGCAGAAACAATGTAACCAGAAAAGATGGCATGAAAATCCACCAAGATGCCTGTCCACTCACCTTCATTAGTAGCAAAATGGACTGGTACCTCAGCAAGAGTTAGAACCTGGTAGGCAGACAGACATCACCCCCTTTAAATAAAAGTAACCACTGCAGATCTATACTCAGCACTGGCCACTGTATGCATGTTTTCCTATTTAATCTTCTGAGATCCCTTTTGTTCCTGTTTTATAGATAAAAGTGCTGTGCTGTGGTTAGGGAGGTTCCAGAACTGGCCAAGACCCTACATGCACTAAATGGGTGTGATTTGAGATCCCAGCTGTGTCTAACTTGAGAGCCAGAGCCCTCATCCATCATCCTAGAATGTCTTCTTTTTACAGCAAAAATTGCTGAACTCCTGTTAAAAAGGCACTTTCACAGCTTCCCACCACTGTGCACATCCTGTGGAGGCATTACACAGATGAGCAAACTGAGACCCAGAGAAGAAAGCTCTGCACAGCCAGGCAATGCAGTGTCTTTAAACCTAGCTGTGTTCTGAGCTCCTGGACCCCTCACTCTAATTATGAAGCTGCACCCTCTGCCTTAATTAATTCTTCCCTACTGCCTTCCCAAAGACAAAGTCCTCCCTAGAGGAAAATGCCTTGCCTCACCAAGTGCTGCCTGGGGAAAGAGTTTTACGATTGGTGTTAATTTGGGGGGAGGAGGGCAGAGAAAGGAGGCAAAACTATTAGATGAAGTAAATTAAGACATTTCTGAGAGGTATGGAATAAATCATCACTTAGGGGCACTGACCAATTAAAAAGGTCCAGCATTGCTCTGGATAAACGCTATAGCATCAGCCAGGATGCTACCAACGACAGAGGAAGGAGGCAGGAGAAAATGCAAGCACCTCTGCAGCCCAAGGCCACTGACCAGCTACAAAGGTCTGGCCAACGCCAACAAAAATTCCATACCTTTCTAATGAACAAATCTGCTCAATACAAGTCTTTTTT
This sequence comes from Ovis canadensis, assembly GCF_042477335.2. NCBI lineage: Eukaryota > Metazoa > Chordata > Mammalia > Artiodactyla > Bovidae > Ovis > Ovis canadensis. The sequence continues at coordinate 48,745,196 of NC_091266.1, read as the reverse complement.
TTTTTTTTTTCAAGGGAGGTGGGAGGGCCAGAGAGCGTAAACACACTCATCCATTGTTTTACACCTCCCAAAGCCAAAACAAAGTCCACTGACTGATTTCTGACTTCTCATATTTCACTCTCTTTTCATTTTGGTCTCTGAAAAAGCTCGAGAGAGAGAGCCATGAGAACAGACCAGTCTCCCAGATCTGCATGTCAATTTGACCTCCTGCAAACCAGGGAGGTTTGAACTGGACCTTCTGGAACCAGGAGGTGTTAGAAACAATGGCTGCTGTCAAGTCAATTGGAAGAACCAATGTCATTTCTTAACCTCCATTGAGAATAAATCATTCCGGACAAGCTCCCGACTGTATCACTTTTGCCCAAGTGGAAGTGTGAACAGACCTGAGTTCCTCATTCACTAGCAGATTCTGTGACCAGGAGAAGTTTCAGCGAGGGGACCTGTGTTGTGCGTAGGGACTCAACTGCAGAGACGCTACCCGCTTCCCCCATGGGTGCTGGCACCCCGTCCCGGAGCAGCTGGCTTCCAATCACAGGCTTTTCAGGCCTCTTGCCCTCGGTAACCCACTAGGGCCGCTCGTCTCTGAGGCAAAGTGCAGGAGGAGGGGGCTGTTACACGCTTATTACAAATCCAGACCAACAACAGCCTGACCACAGCAGCCCTAGGAAACTCCCTTATAAAGAAAGAAAGAAGTAAGAGTTATTGGGTTCACAAGCCAGGAGCCAGCCCCTCTGCCTTTCAAGGCCGAAAAAGGATGCCTTTTAAAATCTATTTTCTTTAATGAAGTTCGAGGCAATAGACATTTGCCCAAAGAAGAGAGCAGGCCCTACGACTTAAAGGCCACAAATTCCTGTCTTGCTGTCACTAATTTCATGCCCATCAGAAGCTGAATAATTCGAAGTCCAGTCTCCCGATTGGCTTTTTGTCTGCCCTCCCCAGGGAGATAAATTATGTCACAAAACAGACTCTTCCACCCTAGGGCTCTTCAAAAGGTACTCTGGTCTCCTGACTCGACCCACTCTCTTACGGGAGAAGTCACTCAGAGCCAGATTCTTTTGTCGGCAAGAGGGGAAGAAAAAGCAGAAAAAGGTGTGTGACACAATTCATCACCAACTTGTCACCTCGGCAAGAGTGTTAACAGCAGTGTGGCCAGGGTGATCCACTGTCCCCATCTGCCTGGGGCCGATGGGTTTCCTGGGACACCCAACTGGTAACAGTAATCACACCACGTAACCATTCTCGTGGACCAAGCGCTGGACTAAATCTCCTCGCAGCATCTCACAAAAACCTACACAGCAGGCAAGCCCTCTTATGAAACCCATTTTCCACAGACGCGAAAACTGAGGCACAGAGCCATGAAGCCATCTGCCAATTTAAAACTTTTCGGCTTTATGTAAAATAACAAAATCAAGAAACAGAAAATGGTGGAAATCAAATGCTGGGATAAAGAAAAGTTCATACACGATGGGAAATTCTGACCTGGAAACTCGTTAATGAGGAAAAAAATATTTCCTGCCAAAGGAGACGAGAGGAGAGAGCAAGGGAATCGGAGGAAATTCAGAGAACAGGAAGATCAATCACAAGTTGGTCTAGATGTTTCCAAAATAGTCCTTAGAGGCATTATATAACCAACACAGAAAGAGAGAGGAGAAGCCCCAGGTGGGGAGCCTGTGACCAGGACGGGAACAATGGCTCTGCAGCCACTTGCCAGGGCACTGGGGCTCCAGGAGAGATCTTCAGTCTCAATATTCCTGGAGAAGGCCATGCCCAGGCTCCCTGTCCTCAGACTCCCGCAACCCAGAAGCCCTGGTACCTCTGGTTCCCAAGCAGCCAAGCTGACGCGCCGTGAGGGCAACTAGAAACCACAAACCATGGAGGGAACCAGAAGTCGGTCGAAAGATAAAAATCCACTCTCACGGAAAAAGCAACGATAACAGAACCACGGAGGCCGAAATCAAAACCATATCTGCTTTGCATGGGGCATGTGGTTTTGTGTGTGTGCTTTCTACATGTCAGCTCATCCGTTCCCCGTCACGTGCAAGTCACTGTCGGGCTCCTGTAACTGCTATGCAAAACCAGGGACCCGGAGAGAAGCCTTTGGGCCAAAAATTCCAATAAGAGCAGAGGAAGAAAACACTAGATAACTCTATTATTATTTTTTTTTTAAAAAAAGAAACCTGCCTGATGGTCCAGTGGTTAGGACTCCACACCCCCAATGCAGGGGTCCTAGGTTCGATCCCTGGTCAGGGAACTAGAACCCACAGGCTGCAACTAAGACCCAGTGTAGCCAAATAATAAATAATTTTTTTCAAAAACAGCTGTGGAGGCAGGACACCCACATCAGGCTACAAGGAGGATTTTGGTGCTTTTCCTACACTCTCCTCAAATGACAAAATCATAGCAGGAGTGACGTGCTTCTGGGGAAATGATAAGTATATTCAGATTTATTTTTTGATGAAGATAAACTGGCAAATGTAACCCAACTAAAAAGCCACCAGAGTGAAACACAGCATTTTTTTTGTTGTTGTTGCCTTTTTTTGGTGGGGGAGGCGGGGCAGGGGACCCCCTCCAAGGAAAAAGGGTCTACCATGTGACTGAAGCTTTTTCCTCTAGAAATCAGACCCTGAGTGCCAATCCTTCAGACACAAATGGCTTCACACATCAGGTTTTCGGTGGGGGGACATTTGTCATCTGCTTTCACTCACCAGTGTGAAAATGTGACAAGTGACAAGTTTTTTAAAGACACAAAACAAAATCGGGTGCACAAACCACACTGGTGGTTTGCTAAACACATCCTCTTGAGCTTGGGGTCATTTTAGAACATTCCTTTAAGTTCTCTTTCACAAAAAAAAAAAAAATTGCCTGCCTATGTTGGGTCAGTGAGGGTTTTTGTTTTTTTTTTAATTAACAGGAAAATTCTTGGCTTCTGCAGCAATGATTAAGAAATAAATGCTGCTGGATTCCAAAATAAAAACTAAGTGACTGGAGACCAAGAGGAGAGAAGAAGCGAGATTTGCTTTCGATTTTAAGGATAGGAACCAAACGAAGAACTCTCTAAATCCTGAAACATCTCCTGAATTGTCTTATAGACTGCATACATCAATTAATCTCTTACGGAGAAGTTGATGGCATAAGTTAATTTTTTAATTCTACAGAAAATAATTTTAACCTAAAGAGTTGATATTATCTATTTCATTTTTGTACCATATTTTAAGTATTCCTAGGTCTTTTACTATATAGTTACATCTTAGGATCTAATCAAAATGGCAAAAATGCCCCTTTGCGCACATGACTGCCAGATTTCAGCTCCATTCTGTTCAGAAAGGGACAACTTAGTCAAGAAAGCAACCCTCCAGGATCCTGAAAAGACTTACCCCTAAGACGAACAGGCCATTCTACCCACTCGGTAGATGCTTTCTTTTCTTTAAGAGTCTATTTTCCAAAAACCCCCTGATTCATTGCCTGCCCAGTGTACACTGTCTATACCCAACCCTCAGGAGTATAAATCTTGAAAGCACTTTCGAGCCAAAGCAGACAGAGGCCCCCGTAAAACTCCCGGAATGCAAGGGATGCTCCTTCTTCCAGTGCAAAGAAACTTCGTTGAGATTCAGAAGCCCATCTTGATGTTTCTCCCAAATTCATTTAGCTACATGACTTATTCTGAAATGACTGGGAGGTCTACCCACAGGCAGGCCAACCTGACGGCTTCACTGTGCTGGTGGGTTTTGGTGGAGATGACAGTTTAAATTATCTCCAAGTGTTCTGCCTAAATTCTACTGCTTAACTAGTTCAGAACATTCAGATTCAGTATTGGGCCATACTGGTAAAGTCTTAATTTTTTATCATCATCCTGAGATTGGTTCTTCAATGGAGTTGAAGAAAGGAAGCAAAATCGTAATAAATTTGCCTCTGGAAAAAAAAAAAGGTTGCCTGGAATGGACACTCAATGTATATACCACAACCATATACAATGACCTGTACCCCAATTACAGAAAAGAAAAAAAAAAAAAAACCTCCTAGGGCTTTAACCTTCATCTACACCAGCACTCCCAATGGTTAGATTTATGGGCTGGGGGCAGGAGTGCACACCCATGAATTTCTTGACGGTTCACTGCCAAGCTCCTTACACACTCCAGTCTTTCAAATGCTCCTTTCAACAAGCCAAGAGTCCAAGTCCAGTCTACTCCACAAAAGAAAAGAAAGAAGAAAACCCAAAACCAAAAGAGAAAAACCAAACAATAACAGACTCAATGGGAGGCTTTACCAACTCCTCCCAAAATAAAAGGAGGCTAACTAGAGTCTTCTAAGAACACCCTGGACCAAACCAACACGGGGTGGGGGCGGCGGGGGGTGGGGGCGTGGACATCAGAAATCCAGAATACAAAGTCCTTATAGATCCTAATGAGTCTGACTTGTGGGAACACCAGTCTTTAGCTCTAAATTCGACTTTGCTAAAGCCCAGTGGTGAATACCTCACCAGTAGATACTGAGCACCCCCAACACACAAAGCTGGGTTACCACTCAAGAACTATTTTAAAATAATAGAAAAGTTTAAACAGACAAGCCCTTTCAAACTCTCTTCCAGATATGCACCCTATATGCATTTCAGAATAATCACGCCCTCTTCACCGCTTTCCAGTGGAGAATCAAATGCCCCAAGGTTATCAGTTTAAACTTAGCTGTTCTTTTTCCTCTCTTTCTCTCTCGCTCTCTTTTCCTCTCTTAAATCATCACCCAAGAACTAGAAAGAGCATTTTCTAGGCTTCCTACTACAAGGCTTGGAGAAACCCACAAGGATGTTGGGGAGCTGGAAACACAGAAGAGGAACCTCAGATTTCCTTTCTATTTTGGACTGTCAGCAGCATTTAGGAAAAACACCTCCTCTCGTTTCCGCTTCACACGTTTTCCTTATTGGTTCATTTACACAGCGCTGCTCTGCGGACAGCAGTTAGTACATTGTTCTGTCATTTCTGCCTTTCTCCGCCATTAGTGCAGGCTGCTGAGACGACACCCCAGCTGCCTCCCCAAGCAGCCAGCAGCATCCGCACATCCCTTCCCTCCAAGCGGTCCCCCCGTTGACTAATGCTCACCCACACTCATACATCATTCCCAAATTGGTCCAAATGAATTAAACACAGCTCTGCTTAACATTACGAGATTTAAATGGATTTTCTCTCTACAGGTCTGCCCCATAATTGGGTTTATCCATCTTGTTGAAGTACAGTTTACACTTGCTAACATCACGCCAATTCAAGCTACATTTTCTGCTCCAGTGGCAGGAGCAAGGCAGATTTGTCATCGGATCATAACAGGTAATTCAAACAACAATTAGTTTGATGACGGCCCGTATGTCAATGTCTGCTCCCAGCAGCCCGACGCACACTCTCAGCTCTCTGTTCCTCAAGATGAATTGTCTTCACAATTCTTCAATTTCAATCATCAGCAATGCTTACTGAATGAACTTAAAAACTATTGACACAAGACCATCTTCCCTACAGGGTAGCCTCACCAAAGCCCTAGTCACCTTCCTGCCCCGCCAAGAACGGGCTACTACCACACACACATTCATTTTCAAGCCTTGAACAATTTCTGACTGCCAACCACAGTTCTTTATTATTCCAGCGTCACATCGAAACCTCAAAATTCAGGGAGGCACAAGGTTTGGGAATAGAAAGGAACAAATTTGCTCGTGCAAGCTCGTGTATCTACAAGAAGGAAAATGCTTGTTGAATGATTTTTTTGTTGTTGTTAAGTCCCCAGCAAGAATCCATAACAACTGTCAAAGTCTGAGAAAATGTTATAATCCAGTGGATAACACTACTTTGTCATTAAAAATACTGATAATAAGTTAACTAAACGCCAAGCATCTTGAAAATTAGAAGACAATCACATACATATAAACCAGTCCAACCATGCTTACGCATTGTTTCAGCAATGCCACAGTCATTAAGACAGGGTCCAAATTCATGTGCTGAAGGAGAACTGAAATCAAAACGAGAGATACCTGAGAAAGAAACTCAAGTTTACATAGTGACTGAAGGCCTATCTCAAATTATTTGGATGAGTACTAAAAAATATACATATTGGCCTCTCATGTTGTGAAACAGGCTGTTTTGGGAAAAAATACCACTTTATATACTCTGTCCCCTTTCTGCCCACAGTATACAGTATGTAAACACATTCACTCCCCTGCCGTACACCTACTATGGCCCAGGCATTCCTGCACAGCACTCTAAGGAGACAACGAGAAGACAGAACCTCAGAAAAATGTTACAAGGACAAGGCAGGATTTTCAAGTGACATAAGAGAAATGTAAACAGCAACCAACAGGAGTCATAAATCTTTGTTACCCAGCAAAGATAGTCCACGTTATCAAATTTATCATGTGTGATATTCTTGACAGGAAATAAAAAACATACAATGCATGCCGGAATAAGGCAGATTCGAAATCTATAAACGAGTACTTCACATAGTTCTCAGTTAAAAACAGCTGCTTGTATGTATCAGTCCGTGTGCCACTGCCCTGCCCACCTCATCACAGACCTGATGGTACTTCATCTCCCCACCACCTTCTGAAAACAGGCACCATTATTAACAGCATCATCCCCATTTTGCAGATTAGGAAATGGAGGTCTGGCAGAAACTGGATCTGAACCCAGGTTATCTGACTCCAGAAGCATGAGCTGAACACACTTGTACCTGTTCCTTTAACAGGCAAAGCAATTTCCCACAGCCTTAATGGCAGGGTGCTCACTCTACGCTGATAAACTGAGCTCCGTGGTTCTCAACCAGGTGCAATCTGGGCCCCCAGGGGACATTTGGCAAGATCTACAGACATTTTTGGCCGCGGCGTTTTTGTTGGGTGCTAGTGGCACGCAGAGAGTAGAGGCCAGGGCCAATGCTAAGCAAACATCCTGGCATGCACAGGACAGTCTCCTGTGCAACAAAGAATCATCCAGTCCAAAATGTCAATAGAGTGTTGTGGTGGAGAAGCCTGCACTAAGGCGTCATATCTCATCCAGCCCACAAGGACATGCCAATATCCGGCCTGGGCCTCAATCAGCATAGAAGCTGGTGCAACCAAGTGTCTTTCTGGCTGGCACCTCAAAACACTGTTTTGTGAAGATGGTTCAGAGAGTCCACAAATATTCAGTTCTCATGTTTCATTTAGTACCTTTGCCTACTTTTAGGCTTTACATATTTTTAAAGTCTCACTGTATTATTCATTAAAACATTAACCTGCCAACCCCCCCCCACCCCCCCGCCCCACAAAGGTTTTGGCAGAACCTTCAGGAAGAATGGCCTTCCATTTCTGTTTAATAGAAGAGTATCCTGAGATTCCAAGGGAAATGATTCAAAAAAAAAAAAAAATTGCAGCCACTTATCAGTTTGACCAGGATGTGATACCACGCAACCAAACCCAATTCCAGAAACAAATTAAGTGCTAAGCTTGATAAGCCTGCAAATGTCAACCATAACCCACTTAAAAATGTCTGTGCTTAGCTAAATGGCCCCACGATTTTCAGGGGCTTTATAAAAAGCAAATACTATTATTAAGTGCAACTTATAAAATGAAGTTACTAGGAATTCCCTGGCAGTCCAATGGTTAGGACTCAGGGCTTTCACTACTAGAGCCCCGAGTCCAATCCCTGTTCAGGGAACTAAGATCCCACAAACTGCTTAGGAGTTTGGGATTGACATGTACACACTGCTATATTCAAAAGAGATAACCAACAAGGTCCTACTGTATAGCACTATGAACGCCACTCAATATTCTACAATAACCGGAATGGAAAAAGAATTTGAAAAAGCATAGATACATGCACTTTGCTGTACGCCTGAAACTAACACAACATTGTTTGTCAACTATGCTCTAATATAAAATTGTAAATAAATAAAGGGCTGCAAAAAAATTTTAATAAAATGAAGTTACTAAGACAATGCAACCAGCTGACTGCCACAGACCAGACCTTTACACCTACTGGCTATGGTCCAAAAGGGGGACACATATGGCTGATCAAAGTTGTTTCCATCCTTTCTGGGTGCTCTAGTCAAAAACAAACAAACAGACCTTCTCTCTGTATCCTCATCAGCCCTCTTAGAGGCCATGCAGGCTGGGCCCCAAATGCCTTAATATGGTGGAGAATGAACAGATACAAATATCTCAACTCGTACAAATACAGTGATGCAATTAGAACAGATAGAAGTTAAAAACCAGAAAGTAAAAACTGGACTGTTTTCTTTTATCTGGCCAATGTAATGCAACTGCTCTTGGCTCAGACAAGAGGATAACTTCTCCTTGAAAGATAGATATTAAGCCGAGTTGGACCCCTGGATTCCTGTTCTCAGCCCTGTTTCTACCAAGCAGTGGGAGCTCGGACAAACCAATTCACCCCTTTGTGCCTCAGTTTCCTTGTCTTTCAAAGTAGACTCTGCCTTTACTCCCCTCCCAAGAGTGCTCTAGGACCCAAGACTGTTAGCCCCTCTTGAGAGTGCGTCAGAAATGCAGAATCCCAGGCCCCACCCCCGAACAACTGATTCCACATCTGCCTTTTCACAGCAAGGGAAGTCTGAGCAGCACTTAAGACTGCCAGGCCCCTCAGCTTCAGGCTCCCATAGGCCCTCACACAGCAACAGCAGAGTCCCTCCTTCTCTCACTGGCACTGAATAACTCAAAGGACAATAACCACCACCGAGATTACCTGGTAAAGAAACGCTCTCAAAAGAGAAGACTCCCACCACTGAACGGACATCCTTTTAGAACTCTGAACCCAGTCTCTTCTCCCCCAGGGAAAGAGTCAAGCTAAAATAAGCCAACGAACAAACAAGAGATTTTACAGTAGTTGTTCTCATGTAACAACATGCATCAGAATCACCCAAAGAGCAGGCTGGGATACAGATTTCAACATCCCCCTTGGCGGGGACATTGTCTTTAACACTCCCCTGGGGACTGTGATGTGAAACCAGAGTTGGAAATGCTGCCCTTGCTCAGTGGGTCTCAAAGTGCTATCATCAGAGAAGGGACATCAATCTTACCTGAAAATCTACTAAAGCTGCAAATGTCAGGACCTACCTAGACCTACAGAACCTGAAACTCTGGCGGGGCCACAATCTGGGTCTCAACAAACCCCCCTGGCACTTCCCAGGTGATGCTTGCTCCAATATGTGAAACAGAGACCATTCGTGATGATTGAGGACCTCAAAGGGGTTGAAACCCAGGATTCTGTATTTCGGAGCCCCTCCCAGATGGTTCCTCTGTATACAGCTCAGAGGGCCGGTTCGTCACCACCGCTTTAGGAACCCCAGAGCTCACTGGGCATTATATTCTGAGCAGAGAGAAGTCAGCACAAGGTTGTGCAGTACAGGCTCTCTCCAGTCTGACTGCCCAGGTTTGAATCCTAATTCCCTGACTATCTATGGGCAAAACATCTCTGGCGTCTGAATCTACATTTCCTGATTCACAAAACGGGGATAATGGTGGTAAAGAGTAGCTACACCATTTGGGTTTCCTTCTGTGTCATTATGAAGAATCAATAAATAATTCGCATCCAGCACTTAACACCAGACCCAACACGTCGGGAGAATTCAATAAGCAGAAGCTGCTATTACTATCAGCAGTTGCTACTGCCTCTCATCCCTAAGACCAAGCACATCACTGCCCAAGCTGCTCTATCACAAACAAAAGAAATGCCTCTTCAAGAGCCATGCAAAAGTATCTAGTTCTCCTCGAATAATCAGGGGGGAAAAAAGGCCTCAAAAGCTCATCAGAACCCAAGGGCAGTCTAGTTTCTCACTCAAAACGAGAAAAAGTTACCCATCAAATACTCGGCCAGCCGTCAATTTTTACTTGGCAAGAGAAAATGACTGGGCAGCAGATAAGTGATCAATTGACTGATTCAGAAGCCTCTGGGGCAGCAATTCCAAACTCAGAACCCTGATTAAAAATGTAAATCTTTGGACCAAGTGGGGTGCTTATAAATCAGTATCCAAATCATCACTAGAATTGAAGCTCCCAGATGAACTCCCCGTGAGCCTGGCACACACATAATTCACAATAAATATTTCTGAATGAATGAACAAGCCTTCTGAGGTGTGGACTTCAATTAGACAATTAGGCTAAAATGCACCACACAGCAAATGAATGAATCTTTTGAATAAGTTAAACTGGTAGCCAGAGGCCTTGTCAAATTACTCTAGTGAAATGGCATCTAGGTCTGTCTCTCTCTCTCTTTCACATACATAAACACACACAAACCGCACTCCTTGTGGAAAGTGGACATGAAGTCTCACAGCCAGTCTGGTGACGGGACTAAAGAACTGGACCAAGAACTGAAGCTGCTTCTTGGGGTTCTTCCTCTTAGCCCAGATTTGCTCCTCAGGGAAGACAGCAAATCCTCAAGAAACCTGAAAGGCCAGGAAACTTGTGGAGCAAGGGAGGGCCTCGAACACAAGAGATGACCGCTTGAAACATGAATTGGGGAAAGGCCAAGCCCTCTCAAACATCCCACCCAAACCCACTGGTACAATTCACTGACCGTTTTTATCACAAACACCAACGACCCAGTAGTGGAGGAAAGAGATGGACTCTGAGCCACAGCACCTCAGGAATCTTAACAATGTTAAGACTCAGACAAGACTCTGCGTCAAGTTCACATTCAAGACTAAAGGACTAAAAGGGAACAAGGACACTCTCCAACTTGTGTCCTTTTTCTCGCTGGCTCCACAAAGTACCCAGGCTCCGAAGGAGAGTCCCTGAGCCATACTGAATCATGGCAGATGAGTTCTATGACCAAGCAGAAGGGAATGGGCTGGTGGAACTCGGATGGAAGCCTGCAAGCCTGAGGATGAAAGGGAAAGCAACACCCACTGCAGAGTTTCCACCGCTCAGCTGTGTAAACAAATAAAACGGCCCATTTCTTCTGGATCCTCTCCTAGTTGTCTTTGTGCATGCACACAGACACACACACACACAAACCACTTCACATCTGAAAAGAAAAACAACCAAGAAAGGTCTACACAGTTTGTTTTTGCTGCGTGTGGAGTTTTTTTTTCCTAAATCACATCTGACTTGGTGTTAAAACATCAACCTTTGGCCAAAATACTCTTAAAACAAAGGCTTAATTGGTTCTGAAGTCGCCCTTTTGAAAAACAAGGGAAGTGTCTTCTGTGGGTCCTGACCTTGATTCCAACACTGCTCATGGGGTTGGAAGGAGTGTGGGAAGAGCTCTCTCTGGGGAGGCAGAGGAGATAGTGCCTAAACAGTTATCCCAGTCAACTACAGGGTATGCCTGGGAGGCACTGGAAAGGTGGACCCCTGGGTCCACCTCTGCGCTCAGCCTGCATGTTCTCTTCCAGGTTAATAGAGGCAGTGCGAGGAGTTCCCAGGAGCTGGGGCCACTGGAGCTTGGGCAAACTGGCCTCTGACCCCACTGAGATCTTTTTACTGCTCCCCTTCCTATGTATCACTCACATACCCAACCACTACTATGTTGGTGCATTTCAAATAGCATCACTTGAAATCCAGAGTTCAAGTCTCTCTTAAAAGGGCAATGCAAGCAAAAGACGTATGACTCAACCGTCTACTCCTGAGTCTGAACAACAGAGCCTAACACATACAGTCCTCCGAAAGATGCAGGTGAGAAAGAAACTAGGGCCTTCTATTCGTAACAGCGGGACACAGGAACAAATATCCATTAGGAACCCAAATATCCTAAAGCACAGAAAGGACACATACATCGTGGAATATTAAGTGATAATTTAAAAGTAAAAAAAAAAAGGGCAAATTCTTCCTACAGGAAATAACAGGGATGAAACCCACACATAATGCTGAGCAGAGCCAGACATGAGACTGTATTCTACACAATCCCATTTCTAAGACGCTAAAAAGGCAGGCAAAACTAATCCATGGTGATAGATGAAACTAATCCATAGCAAAAAGTTTTGCCAGCAGTGGGGGGAAACTCTGAATAAGCAAGACTGCAGGGGAGTTGGTAATACTCTTTTGCAGGGCCCAACAAACTACAGCCTATGGGTCGAGTCTAGCCACTGTTTTTATAAATAAAGCTTTATTGAGACCCAGCTACATCTACACCTATTCCCTTAGGTATTGTTTTTGGCTGTTTTCACACACAATAGTAGAGTTGAGATGCTGCCACAGAGATTGTTTGGCCTACAAAGCCTAAAATATTTACTGTCTGGCCCTTTATGGAAAAAGCATTCCACCCCATTCTACCTATTGAGCTGGGGGATGGTTTCATGGATGATCACAGAAGTAAGAATAAGAAGTTCATCCACCTCTCCACTAAAAATCTGTGCACTGTGCTGTACTTCAATAAAACTCTCTACAAGTCCAGAGAATTAAATATCTATGTCTTTTTTTTTGAAGGCCTTTGAATTTGTATTTCAATTATACTTGTGTTAACCATTTAGGATGAATACGGCTTCTGTGCTGCTCTTGTCTTTTCAAACTGAGAGGAGCTAGGAGATTCTCAAGAGTGGGGAAGCTTCCAACACATCACGTGATATTGTGTCCAAATCTCTTAGAAGAATGACGCCTTCACAGGATCACTCAGTAATTGTTGTTTGGTCACTGAGTCACGTCCGACTCTGAGACCCCACAGCCTGCGGTGTGCCAGCCTCCTCTGTCCTCCACCACCTCCTGGAGTTTGCTCGAATTCATGTCCATTGCACAGAATCACTCAGAAGCCATTCATATAAGCGCTGCACTTGGCCAAGTCCTGAGATTACAGGAGGGACGGGAAGGGAAAGGAGTGGGAATCTCATGTGATACGTGGTGTCATACTACTCGAGGTTATTTTAGGGTATAGCTTAGGAGAGCAACCAGCTCAGCTCAGATTGAAATACAGCATGTATTAAGGCTAAACAGTCTTCTATTTCCAGAGAAGAAAATTCTGCCCTGACAAGCACGTCGCATGTAAGCCTTAGTGGAGAATGGGGGATAGGGAAGACATCCGCTCCACTCTGCACCAAAGAAGGGTCATCCTCTTGTTCCACCACGACTGGCTACTTGGCTGCCATGTGCCTGGGGGACAATTTTATTGTGTCTGAGGTTTCCTCTTTCTTTCCCTTTGCTTCTTTTGTTTTGGTTTGCCATTTAGCCTTTGATGATCAAACTACAATCACAGCTAGACACCTCTTGGCTTCCCCTTGTCCTGGTCCAGCAGAGACTGGGGGAGAATGAATATGCAAAGGCATGGCGGTGCTGGGTCTCTCATAAAACGTGTCTCTGTGTGCCCACATGGGCATCAGGCCTCGGCAGGGAAGAACAATACTACCTGTTCATGGAGGAATAGCAATGGTTTCAGTCCTCCAAACAATGAGCTCTGTAATTTACTCCATCTTCCTCCTGAGAATGCGCTTCACATGGCCCGCACCGTGCCAGGTGGTTTGGAGAAAGATGAACTGCCCGGTCTAACAAGGGACGCTTCAGCAACGGGTGTAAAGACACAACAGCTGCTCTGGTCTCGGCTCGTCTCCCAGTGACATGGCCCCAGCCAGCCTTTCCACATCAAGATAAGGGTCATGATGCTATCCAACCTCGACAACTCCCACACCCTGGGCAGCAGGACTTCCCAGCACGCTACTGAGATGTCGTGGGCCTCAGGACACTGTTCCTCATCCATTTACCATGGGTTAGGGTTTGGGTTTGTTCTCCATCCAAGCCCTGAGCCTGTACCTTTTTCCGGGAGCAAAATTCACTGTGCTGTTCATCAAAAGGAAAAAGGGTCCCCCAGGGAGAGGACCAGCAAGAACAGCAGCCTTGGAAGCCTCTAGGGGTGGAGGGCCACTATCAAAGAGCTGCACTTCCCCCTAAAACACACACATGGGTCAGCAGCACAACTGCAGAAGGAATCAAAATGTTTTTAACGTAAGCTACTGTCACCTTGAAATGAGTACACAATACTAGAGCCCCAACCGAATAACCGTGTCTGCCGAGCCCTACTTTTCACTGACGGAATAATTCACAACGGACCTGGGGCCAAGGGCTACTGGAAAGTCTTCTCCAGGCAGTTATAGATTTGAAACAGCACAGCTACAAAGACACGGTGTGGCTGTGGACCACATACGCACACACAAGTTATCTATCTGCACACGCAAGGGAAGAATGGAAATGCTATCACCAAGCGACACCAACTTCCACGGAGAGACGACCCCAAAGCCAGACTTGAACACTCCCAGGAGTTTCAAACACCTGCCCTCGAAGGGTTAACGCAGAAGCGGAAGGGCTCAAGAAGTTTCGGCACCGTCAGTTACACCGTGAGGTCCATCCATCCTGGCCAGGGCCAGGCAGACAGACGAAAATCGTGTTAGTCTGGTCTCCCTCCACTACTGCACTCTGTTGGCATCAGTTCAGCTCTGAGTCTATATTAGTCCGTGATTTGTTTAGCCTTTGGATTTAAGAGAATGGAAGTACTACGTGAGCAGGAAACAGGACACTCAGCAGAAGCTCCGTCGCCTTTCCCTCCCAGCACTTCCAGTGTCATATATCAACAAGTCCGAGAGAAATCAACATTTCAGAACAATCAGGTCAAAAGTGATATTCTTAGCACCACTTAACATGATTTTGAGCCACCGGAAACAACTCTCTGGCTGTCACACAGCCTCTTCTCCCATCTCATCCCCCTTAATTCTTCCCGTTCACACTGTCACCTCATTTGACTCCCAATTTAAGACCCCTCCAGAAGCAAAAAACAGTAGCCAAACTGGCGTCCATGTGCCCATCGTGCCTGATCAAGATGCTCTTGACAAAAAAAAAAACCATCGGTTTCTCCTGCTTTCTCTATCTTTAAATCATTTTAGCAGCTTTCCTTCTGCCTTGTTTCTTCTTTGCTCCCCACCTCCCCCAAAGAATCATCAACCACCACCACCACCACCACCATCATCCCCACCATCATCAGCATCCCCACCATCATTATCATCACCTCGGCTGGGGAAAGGGTGGAGGATAACAGACACAAGAGACCTACATATTAACAAATCAAACTTTCAGGATCTCTTGCATGTCCTACCTGAATTGCAATCTGGTGTTCAATCGTTTTGTACGCAGAGTAATGTGTGCTCCCGGACTGAAAATGGAGCTGTAGAAAGAAACCAAATCAAAGCGTTCTGCTTATGTCACAAACTACAAGAAAACATCTTAAGCAGTTTATGAATAGCAGACAAACCTTCCTAGATTGAACTGCAGCCTTGGCATTCAATCAAGACCTGTGTATTTTTATTTGTTGCTATAAATAAGATGCTCATAATAATCTAAAGTTTAAAAAAAAAAAAAAAAAGCACCTATTCAATAAGCAAAAGGGAGGGAGGTGGAGGGGGCCAGGAGTGAGGATCAATGACATGAAAAGGAAAGACGGATGCCCATTAAGACATAAAGGAAGCCAGTGTGCTGAGCAAGATGCTGCAGAAAAATTAACTGTGTGCTGCAAAAATCATCAGAATTGCGACACGTAGGCGAGAGGGAAAGACTGGGAGAGAGAGGATGTGAGAAGCCACAAGACTGCAAAGGTACAAGCCCCTCCCCCACCGCTCCCCCTGCCAGAGTTTGAATAACTGGGCTCTCACCCTCAAACAGAATTCTATTTTGGGGAAAACAAATGTGGCAGGCAGAGAATTCAGGGGCCACCCGATGCCTTATACATTCTTTCACAATGACTAAGCTATCAGTCCCAGGACAGCTCAGGACAGCTCTTGCAACCCGCACGCACTCTAGGAATCCACACTTCCCCAAAGAGGGAGCCAACCAGTGCCCAAGAGCCACTGAAAGTTCTGAAGACCACCTATTCGGGAGCCCAAGGGTAAAGGTATGCCCTGGGTTCACCCAGACTTGGCCCCCCCACCGCCCCCTGCCACAGCAGAAGGCTAAAGTCTCTCCTGGGCCTTTCCCCTTGAAGACCTATAGATCCCCCATCAAAGAAGTGGGTAGCCCCAAATAAAAAGGAATACCAAGATGGCTCTCCAAATTTTTCTTTTCCCCAATAATACTTGTTAATCTTGGGCTCCTATCAATTGGGAAAACAAACACCATTTGCTGACTGATTTTATAAACAACACAACAATCACCAAAAGGTCTCAACAATATCTGAAGATGCATTTTAATTGACCATAAATGAAAAAATGATGAAGAATCACATGGTCTTATGAAATTGCTGTCCATCCTCCTCACAGCAATAGGCAGATCAGCTGCATTTCCAAACACAGAACTGTATTACTAGAGCAAACTACTGCTATTACGACCACTGTACTGTTTCTATTACCAGAACCTTCCCGTAAAGCAAAGCATTACCTAGCCTAAGTGAGTTTTAGACCCCATTATTTCATATCTTGCTCCCTGTAAGAAAAATTCATTTTATATAGGTTTTTATTTGGGGGGTGGGGGCGGAATTCATATAAGAACTTCTGAACCAAGTCAAGCTAAACACAACTCAGTAGTAATAAAAGTTTTTAAATAGCCTAAATCCATACTGCTCATGGGATAAGGTAGTACTGTTCCCAGTTGGGGATACAATGGGTTCTGAGACCATTATGTCTTTTCCAAATGAACAAAAAAACACTGCTTGTATAGATATATTAGGAGTCCCCCTGGTCTCAAATGTAATAGTAATCAAAGTTAAAAGGGAGCACAATAGAGGTTGGGGGGGAATATATATATATATATATACACACATATACATATTCCTTTACCTGTCAATGCAGAGTAATGAATCAACTCCCAAAAAGAACAAAAGATAAAGGCTGAGCCACTGAGATAAACCCCTCCCATGCACAGAGCTGCCCCTGCTGCGGCACCCCAACACACACACTCAGGAGCTATTCATCCAAAGTGAGTCCCCGCAGAAGACAGATGAACTTGCCCCCTCGGCCCCCCCGTCCTTTTTGTGAAAACTGCCAGTCAGTAAGCGGAGATTGGACTAATTACTGTGACAATTGTGCATCGTGTTAAAACAACTTTTGTGCGCGGGACAGGTTCCTCTGCGAGTTTGGAATTCTTGGCTGAGACCAGCTCTGGTCGAGTGGAGCGGGGGACTCTCCCGCTCAGGAAAGAAGGCAACACTGAAAGCTCGTCCTCCCTTTCAGCCGGTTTTATTCTTCCCTTTTCCAACTGCCTGATGCAGAGCTTAATGGAAACTTGTCTAGGCTTTTCTTCCCACAAACCCTGCGGAGCCCTGAGGCGATCTTGCACTCAGGGTAATCACAGAAATCTTCTATCATCAATTAAAACTGAATGGACACCTGATAACTAAGAAGACATCGCGGAAACAAAATTTCATACGATCACGGCCTTCCAAACAAATTAGTGAAACTGTGGCTAATCAGAATTCAATTTTCACTTGTCCGGTTCCATACTTAACAACACAACTCCAAAGAGTAAGCTACTAATACAATTAAGACAGTAAAAAATGCAGCTCCAAGATCCTTAAGAATCTGATTGTTGTTCAGTCTCTGAGTTGTATCCAACTCTTTGGGGACCCCACAGACTGTAGCCTGCCAGGCTCCTCTGTCCATGCGATTCCCCAGGCAAGAATATTGGAGCAGGTTGCCATTTCCTCCTTTAGGGGATCTTCCCCACCCAGGGATCGAACCCAGGTCTCCTGCACTTGCAGGCAGATTCTCAACAGGAATGCCCTAAGAATCTGGCAGGACAAAGCTAATTTCACCTTCACACACACCAATCTGCGTCCCCAAGCAATGTAACTTCATTCCTCAGGTGTCCAGGCACACCAAACAACGTTGACCAGCTCCTAAATCCATGCAGCACAAGCTCCAATCAGATCTTCACTCCTAACCAGAACCCACTGTGTTGGAGAGATTCTGAGCTAAACTTCCCCCAGCAACAGTGACGAAGACTTAAAATTTTCTCATTTCTCTGTTGCATTTCCACCCCCTCTTTTCCCAAATACTCTCCTCTAAAACACACTCTTTAAATGGCTTTTTCCCTCCCTATAAAACACAGGGATGCCTTGTTCATTATAGTGTAGCTTTTTAAGACGAAGATAAAATACAAGGACCCAGTAAAAACTTGGCATTCTAAGATGGAACAATAATTTATGTATATCTCCGTATAAAGCTAGAAGAAAGAACAAGAGAAGGTTGGCCCTCTGTGCTTTTGTTTGTTTTTGGAAGATACGGGGAGGCTGAGAGATCTTAGAAGGCGAATTAAGGCTTATGTGATTTAAGAACCAGGTTCCCCCATGCCTGGACTCTTGGGACGCCCCCCCTGCTCTGGTCACCTGCAGCACTGTCCATCACTTCTGCATCCAGCAACTGTGGCTCTTATGCCCTGAGCCTGCACCATGCCCTAATGTGGTGCCTACCCACCACCCCCAGCCCCGATCCCAGCCACCTCCTCAAGCAACACCAAATGAGAACTCCAAGGTACTTCTCATGTTGTGCCTTCCTGTGAAACTCGCAACAAAATACACCTTCCCTTCCTGTGTGTTTCTTCAGAGTGGCCAAGCCCACCCACCATTCTAACACTCCCAGATGACCCAGCCATGTCTCCCCCAGAGAAAGAGCCATGGAGCGCTCTGCACAGCCTGGCACACGTTCTCCAGCAAAGCAAAACCCAATAGTTCACAATCCACCACCTTCCTTATCAAGAAATCCTATCTTGATTTATCTTGTCTCATTTCTAAGTACTACTGGCCCTAACTTTGATGTTTCCAACACAAGCCATAGAGATACCCAGAGATGGGAGAAAAGCAGTGCAGCTTTTTCAGCCACAGAGATCTCATCCTCAAAGGCAACTCAAAAACTTGAAACTCTCCATTGGGTTTTCCAACACTTAAGTGAACTTCCTGTAGGATGAAGATTAATTTTGTATGCCTACTCACGCCACTAAACTGGGAAGAGGGGGAGCATTTGCTTTATTTCCATTTTTATGAATCACCTAGCTTTCTATTAAAAAAAAAAAGAAGAAGAAGAAATCCAGATTCATTTCCTAAAAAGTTCTAGTTTAGGGGAATTCTTGGTTCACCTTCCTCCCCGCTGTAGCTACCACCAAAAGGCACTTGTAAGTGCCTTTAATTTACCTTTAATTTACATGTCATTAGCATAAAAGACAAAATAGGGGCCTAAGTAGATCTAAGACCTCTTCTTAGGTCACCAGTCATTTTTCAGGACAGTGACAGCACCCCCAAGCCCTATGCTGGGAGCCTCTTACATTTAGTGGGAAATAAACTTCTGACCAGGTCTCTGGGCGTCTGTCTCCCTACCCCTTTAAAAAGTGCCAAGGGGGCTTCTAACTTCTACAGGGAAGGCAAAACCAGCACAGACTGGTAGGTATGGAGGCTTAAGCATTCCTGCAAAGATCCAGACACAGAACATCTGTACCCTCCTAAAACAACAACTTAACAAAGGCAACCCCTTTTCTCTTCCTGGCTTTCTCCAGAAATTGTGCTACAACAAAACACACGCCTTTAGACACAGGAACAATCTCTCCTACTGTCTCGACGTTCCATCAAATGTCTATTTACCCTCATTAATTTTTTCTTCTCTTTTCCTCAACCTGAAACCATCAGCCATGAGTCAGAGAACGATCATTAACTTTTACAGCTTTCATACACATCCACCTACTCACATTAGGGGAAAGAAGTATTGACTTGCAACACTGCCTGAGACCAAAATTCTCTAAGAAAAAAAAAAAGGTAGAGAAAATCACTTTGAGAAAGTTGTATCTATAGGTCTATGGGGGGGGGGGGGGCAGCGTAGCTACATTTATTATTTATTTTTTCCCTACTGTGGTGCAGTCACTGCAAAAAGTTACAGTGGAACTTGGTTATGGTGATGGGCATTTCTGGATTTGTTTTTTGAGGGAAAATTAGATGATTTTCTTTAAACATCAAACCATAATTACAGTTCTTAAACTGTTTGGGGGAGAGAAGAAGAAAGTGAAGCAAGTTTCCTGCTTTTGTCCAAAACACATTTCCAGCATATAAACACACGTGGGCTAAAGTGCTGAGACATGTTCCTAACACAGCATTTCTCATTAAAAGTTGCTACACTAACACTTAAAATAATGCCCCGTCATTACTCCACTTAGCAGTCACAGTGCTGCAACTCATAACGAATTAATTTGCATTAATGTGGGTTTCACGTGTCCTTCCCTGGGTATGCCATTGTGATTCAGGCTTAATAAAACTGACAGGACAATAACATAGTGCCTTTTATTTCACTTTCCCAAATAAACCGACCCACCCAAAGACCCACACAAATCCTCTCGATTTTTTAAAGCATTTTGCTAATATATTTAGTACATCATAATTGGCCCAGCACGCAAGAACCTAGTTATCTTCTCAGTAAATATTTATAGCATCACTCTTTCCCATTCATTCTGCATTTTCTTAGAGAATCTCACTGTAGCCTACATCTGCAATTCATTGACTTTACAATTTACCACATGTTGGGATGGGAGAGGTCTTAGCTCTATTTGAATCACTACACAAATATGCAAGTGATTTATCGGTTTCAAACTAAAGACTCCAAGAGAAGGACTTCACTTTTCCTGAACATTACTTCTTCTGGCAGACCATGAACAATTACAGTTCGTACTAATTAAGCTCTGTAAATGTGCTGTGCCTTACTAATGCCTACCAGGCCTCAAATTTATTTTCATGATGCCAAACTTTAGCAAGCAATTTTAACTCCTTCAGAGCTGATCCCATTAACAGCCATCCCTTTTCCCTGCAGAAAGAGTTGTGTGGGGCTACTTCATGACCAAAAAAAAAAAAAAAAGAATAAAATATAAAAGACCAAATTACCAGCCCCAAATCAGATATGCCTAAGGAAGAAAACAGCCTATCCTAGGAAAACCGAAGAACACCAGGGCTGATAACCTGTTCAAAGATCCCACAGCCCCATCTCTGTAATGAGCTGTTAAGGGATTCATATCTGTCCCAGAGGGCTAGTAAGTTTCTGCATTCCATTGATTAGAAAATAAAACCGTTCAGCCTCGGTCTTTAAGTTTGGGTTGGATGGAGCGAAGGACCCAGCCAGAAATGAGAGAGCCATCAGCCCCGCCCCTCTTTGCCACAGTTTCCCACACACCTCGGAATCCCACTCCCCCTTTTGCCATGTGGTCACACACACTAGGGCAGCCCACTTCTTTTTTAAGAATAAATGACAATGCGCAAGGTAACTGGCCATCTCTCTCACATCGGGGGTCTTCACCACAGATGCCCCATCCCCAGACTCTTGCACGGTGGGAAGTCACATATCTGCTGCACAGAGCTCTTCGGGTGAAAAGTAGATTGGAACCAGTTTTTACTGAGCACATCAATATGGTTGTTAATACCATCCCCCACCCCACCTCCCAGTCATGGTATTTTCACCTCTCATAAGAAACTTCTAACTCCTAATTTCAATGAGGCCATTTTTGTCAAGCCCAAATCTCTGCCGAATCTTTTTATGCCTTTCTAACCTTTCTTAGACAAGCATTTATTCTGCCTTCTCTGTTACTTTTCTATGTCCTCCACCAAGACACCACTGCACATTTCCCAAATGAATGGCCTTCCCATTCCCAAAGCAAACTTGGATTTTTTTTTTCTCATCTATTAATTCTTTTAATCAATTCTCCTCACTCCATGTCACTTTTCTTTTAACCCTCACGTTAACTATCGCACTATGCAATTGCGTGCGTTTTCCCTTCCAGCTCAGTGAAACATCATATAAATTGAAGGGCAGCCTCCCGTATCAGGTTTCTTTAAGTATTCTGGGAAATAAGCACAATAAAGACAACAGGGTCTCAAAAAAAAAAAAAGTCAAGAAAGAAAGGAAAAAGGGATAAACCAGAAGAAAAGGAAAAAAGATCCAAACACCTAGAGCAACTTTGCTTTTGAAAAACATTCGTGCAGAGCCCCCACTGAATTTCCATTCCTGAAAGTGCTCTTTATAAATGTGTATAACAATAGCCTGGAGGAAAAGTACAAGTCAGCTGCCAAAGGAGGAGGGGGTGTCTGTCTCGGCTGGCTCAGATTGTAGGGGTGGGGGTCAGAGGCGGGGGAGAGGGCAGCTTTGGTGATGGGTTGTCCCCACCACCCCCCCAATCTCATTGCTTATAATTAGTGAGAGAAATTTGAGCTACTGCCAGTGTCTGTGGACCTTGAATATTATAAGGCCAACGTGGCGTCAAATATCTTAACATTCATAAGTGTTATGGGCTGTAAATAAAGCCTGTGGATTTATGACCCGGTGGTGCTTGCCAGCAAAGGACTAGGGCACATTTCTTTCAGCAGACCTGTCGAGGTGCGAGTTTGCCTTTGGTTGTAAAATTAACCATTTCCTTCACAAATGTGCTCAATTATAAGTCAGAGTTGAAGACTGACTTACACGGTTGCCAATATCCACTCCCAGAAGAAACTCAGACGCCCACATCACACACCCCTTTCAAAAAGAAAAGCCTCAAGAATTTGATTCATCCCCCTCCTCCAAACTTCTGAAATGTGTCACCTCGAAACAGTTATAAATGCGGTTAAAGATATTATCTAATTCCACTCACCAAGACTAAAAAGCTTACACCTACTTCCTTGGAAAGTGCTTATTTATTTGGCAACGCTATGGTTTAAAAAAACAAAAAAGGAGTAAATCACTCCTTGCCTGAAGTCCCTTCCCCCAATATAATGTCATCTACTTCCTGTGTAGGAGAGTCTTTGCTAAATCCAGGTTGTCTCAGACTTAACTGCCAATAAAGCAACTTCCACAGAACTTCCAGACAGCTGGGGAAAAGGTCCCCGGAGTTTTAGTCATGGTCCAGAAACACGCGTCCGCACAAAAATTTGCAGCTGTCCTGTCTCTGCAGTGCATTTTTAATGTGATTCGGGGGCCCCTGTTGTGAAACATCTGACAAAATGTAAAATCCTCTTAGATACCTTCCAGTTTACCCACTGAGCCTGTGTAAGAGAAGTTGCACCAACATTTCTCCACCAAGAAGTCTGGGTGCTTTTCGTATGCACACAGGCACCTCGTGGCATGTGAGGAAACATTCAAAACCTGGAAAGGCTTCTACTGTAATCTTTAAAAGCACAGCCTCTGGTGCAACTATTAAAATGCTGGTTTTCTAAAGCAAATATTTTTTTAATGGCGTGCAGAACTGCAGTTATCCTGAACTGCTAACAGAACAGCATTCTTGATCTGCCAGCCCCCGGAAACCTTCCTGTAACTTTTTCACAGCTTGCTAAGAAACAGAAAGCTGACCAGTTTCCAGCAGGGACTCTAAATGAAATCCATATCAGTAAAATTAAAATCAAGGTGGAAAACTCCCAGCCAGAGTGGGGGATTGTTTTTCTCCAAATCTTTTCTCAATCAGATAGGGGTGCATCAATGAAAGCTACTTTCCTCCAGCAGTCAAGTTTCCAAAAACACTTCTTTCAGATAAACACTCTAGGCTCCCGAATGCCTCATAGTTTTGTTTCTGGGGTTTTCAGAAGGCTTTCATTTCAACAAACTGTGGAAGCGCTGGCATATTAAATTTATAATCATTAAAATATGACTTATTGGGTGAATGTTGAGCCCATAATCCAAACTGCAGACATTAAACCCCAACCTAGAAAGATTAGCATGGAATTAATATTGCTGCCTTGAGATTGAAATCTAAACATGTTTGCCATAAATATTTCTCAAGGAGATGAAAAACAATTAGCATAAATACCAAAGAAGGGCAAGAACACCTGTTCTTTTTCAGGGCGATAAGCATTTTATTGTTCTCTATTTAAAATGTAATGACCTGTGTAATTACAGTAATATTACATTGTTATGGAGGGGCTTGGAATGTCACACTTTGAAAAGTGTTGTCAAAACAATCAGGGGTGAAGGTGGGGGGTGGGAGGACAACAGGGAAGGACCACCATTAACCCTTCACACTCCAAGGTCTAAATCTTTTGTATTAGAAAGGATTATGTTGTTTGAGCGAGGAGAAAACATCCATTTTTCACCAGGCAGAAAGAGAAGTTGCTGCCCAGCTAAATAAAACCCCAATGAATAGGCCCCTCTTGGTTTCCTTTAAATGCTGGATTCCAAGTTCTAAAATGAATTCAAGATGCTGCTTATTTATTTGTTCAACCTAGTAGCAAACAGTTTCAGCTGAAAAGCAAATAACTTTGGATCAAAGAAGATGCAAAAGCTCTAATAACCAAGTCCTTAATAAGAATTTCAAACCTAACTGGAATTTCGGCCACCAAACCCCATATTCTCATTTGGCAGGAGGGAAAAAGAAATGTAAAACTAGTTTTTCCTATCAACTTTAATACGGAAACAGTATTCTTATCTTTAGTATATACAAATGTTACCACAATTCTAATATTTGCAGTTCTATCACCTCTCATCTGCTTAACCAGACCTCTCGCCTTAATGCTTTTTTGTATTCGAATCTTTTTAAAAGCCGTTCCTATTAATGTATCAAAGGCTAAATTAACATGATGTAGAAATCTTTGTCATTTTAAAATAAAATTACTACTATCAAGCTTTATGGCGTCTCCAGCAATTAAAGCATTATTCTTGAGATAATGTATTATTCATCATAAGCCCATTTAATGATACTCCTTAATTCTTTACGTTCTTAAATAGAAAAGCAGAAACCAGGAACCCAAAGAGCTTGCTTTTGAAAGAATGCAACAGCTTACAGGTACACTCATAAGTAACAGAAAATATAGCAAAAAAAAAAAAAAAAAAAAAACCACCACCACCAAGGAGGGTCGGGAAAAGAACAGAGCCAATTTGTCTTTACACCTTGCCCTCAAAAAACACACTCTATGAAGCACTAAGAATTTCAGATGAGCATGAAAAGACCGCTATCTTGCCTATAGATTCCTTCGGCAGCTGTATCAAATCTGGAATTGCAAGCCGGCCTTCTGATTGAAGAGGTCAGGAGTGACACATAACAGCCTCTCAGCCTCATTTCCATGTCTCTGCTTACCGGCTTAAATAAATAACTTTAATTTTGGAGCACATCAGCTAACGCAGGTAACAGATAGGAGGGAGGAAGGGACTGTGCGCACAAAAGATGTCTGTTGGGTGTTTGACACGCAAATATTAAAACTGCCTCCTGAGTTCAGAAATGTCTTCTCAATCTGATGTCACAGCACCAGGCCACCCGCTATGTCCACAATTAAAATCACAAGACACCAAGTATTCCTACAATGCCCACACAAAGGGGACGGGGTGGTTGGGAGCTTTCCTTTTCGCACCGGGAAATCATTTATTTGCCTTTAACAATTTCCCTGTTTCTTAATTACAGCACAACACAACTGCTGGAGTTTCAGGAGACAGTGGGGCAAGCCTGCCAGCGGCCACAGACAGGAGTTTGCAAGGAGCCCAGAAGGGCCAGCAAGCCCGCCACCAAAGCTCAGTATTCAGATGGGCTTTCAGATGGCCAAGTGGATTTTAAAATAATATCAGAGAGACTCCCATCGTAGGGGGAGGGGAGGAGAAGAAGAAATTCTCAGGGTTACTTTGGAATGTCGCTTGGTCGGCTTGGTCATTACACAAACTCTCCGGTTCAAGATGCCCACGAGCTCCCAGGAAAAATACAACGTAGCCGGTCTGTGTTTCGCCTCCAGCTGCAACCCCACAGACCGGCCCCTGCCTCCAGAAAGCGCTGGCCATCTAAGAGGAGGTCGGGCTGAAACGGTCTCCCAGCTTCCCAAGCCTGCAGAAGCCTGGGCGCAAGGGAGGGCGGGGGGAATAATTATTTCTTTCCTTGCCGTAAAAAATGACCGGTCTACCATGCCCTTGCCATTTTTTTTTTGCCGGGGCCCCAAAAAACAAGTCAAACCTGATAGTTAATATTTTAATGCTTAAAAACACTTGTAGATCGGATCGACTCCTGTCCGGCAAGCCCTCGGCCATTAGCACCGAATCCACGGCTGCTGAACAGTGGGTGCACTATTTCAAATTGCTAGCTCGAGTTACCGAAAAAGAAAAAGACAAAAGTAGTGTGTGTGTAAATAAGAGGTAGGGGGACTGAGCCAGAGAAGGTGCAAAATAACAATCGAGAAGCCGGGCACAAACGTTTAGAGATCGCGTCTAGAGATTCGGGATCCACGCTTTCAAGAGCAGGGTGGGATAGGGGGAAGCGGTTCAGGGCGAGGGCAGGGGGCAGAGGTCGGTCGGGGAAGGGGGTGAGCCCTATTAACAAATGTCAGGGGTGGGCTCGGGGCGCACGCTGAGGGAAGCGCCCCCCAGAGCCTGGCACCCCGCTCCGCCCTGAGGCCCTCAAAGTTGGGTGGCCTGCGATCAGCAGCCCACTCCCTAGAAGGACAGGCGCCCTGGGCCTCCCTCAGCCTCTCTACACCCTTGGGCCCCCGCACACCCTGGTCTCTGCCCCCCTAGGGCCCGCTGAGGGCTTTCGCTAAAGCTAGCGAGAGCAGACCTCGCTATATAACCCCAAAGCACCAAATTCCCTAGAAATACATCAAGTCCATCCGGAGGACGCCATCCCGGCTGCACACAACCCAAGAACCGCGGCTACAGGGGCCTCTCCACCCCGCGCGGCCCAGGAGAGCCCGAAGCCAGCGCGCCACGCCGCCGAGCCAAGCCACGGCGCCCAGGGCGCTCGCGGTCCTGCGGGGTGGCCCCCAGGAAAGGAAGCCCGGAGCCCCCCAAAGTTTGCAGTGGAACCCGTCTAGGAAGCGTGACCTTCCAAGGGGAAAAGGGGAGGAGGGCTGAAAGCCAGCCACCGACACTAGAAAGCTAAGCAAATCAGCGGCCGAGGGAGAAAGCCGAGGCGCTTCTCCAGGGCCCCGGGCTCCGCGCGCCCGCTAGTTCGCAAGTCCAAACGCCCGGAGGGACAATCCGCTCTCTAACACCGCGCGTCGGGCGCAGCCCAGTCACTCCGTCCCCGGCCGCGGCAGCCAAAGGGTTAACCGGGGGAAGCCCAAGACGCCACAGAAGAAGGAAGGAAGAGAGAGGGAGAGGGAGAAAAGAAAGAGCCACACAGTCATCTTCCCAGGGTGAAGAAACAAACACCACCAAAGGGGGCGGGGGCAATCAGAGCGCAGAAGGAAAAAAAGAAAAAAAGTTCTTCTGATTTTTTTTTCCCCCTACCACCACCCTAGCAGAGCCCTGCTTGGAAAGCAGTCTCCCCAACATCACGAGGCAACAAACTGAAAGCAAGAACATGGCGAAGTGCAAACACATCCCAGTCCACAAAAGGCAGAAAAGTTTGGAGAGTTTCGGGCTGCTGGGCCACGAGCGGGGGAAGGGAGGCGGGGAGGGGAGGAGGCGGGGAGGGGGAGGGGGGAGGAAGGGGAGGGGGAGGAGGGAGGGGGCAGGGCAGGGGCCGCATGCGGGGCCGGGCGGGCGGGCTGCGGGCGGGGGGCCGGGCGCGGAGGCACTTACAGTTCGGGCGGTGGGCGAGAGCGATCCGTTGGGGAGGTAGGGGCTCGTCAGGTCGGGGATCATGATGAAGGGGTAGCCGGGATACGGTGGCCCCTTAAAGAGCCCTCCATCTTGCCTCTTGGCCGCTAACATGGCGGGGCGGCGAGGGGACGGCGGCGGCGGCCGCGCGGAGCGGGAGAGAGCGAGGAGAAACTTTTTAGAAAAGTGCCCCAGGTGGCCGGGGGCGCCCGGGGCCGGACCGGCGCACGGCCGGGCCGAGCGGGGCGCGGGGCCCGGGCGCGCGGGGCGGCGGGCCCCGGAGTTGGGGGCCGGGGGTGGGGGGGCAGCTCCGGGCGGCTGCGGGGCCGCGCGGGGCGTACTCACCTTCTTCCAAACTTTCCCGGGATTTATCTCGGAAACTTTCGGAGCGAGGCGGAGGCCGTCTTTCCGCCTTCCCGGAGGGGTGGAGGTGGGGAGGGCGAGGGGCAAACGCCACGCAGAGGTGGGGGAGAGAAGGGGGGGAGAAAAAGGATCAGCGAGGTGGGGCGTTTGGGGTGAGGGGGAGAGAGAAAAAAACAGGGTTACAAGTTTTTGCAATGGTGGCCCCACAAGCACACGCCGCCCGCCTGGCCCTGCGGCGCCCCGCCGCCGCCCCCAGCCCCGATTTCTCCCCTCTCAGCAACATTTGCCAAGCCCAGGAAATAGATTAAGAACCCCACCAGCCCGAGGGGCTTTTCCTACCTCGGAATCGGAGGAGCTGTTTTGATTCGTTTCTGATTCATTGACTAGAGACGATTTGACATCAGCTAAATCCCTCTCCGCCGAGGAGTTTTCGGAGCTCTTCTCCTCCTGCTCGCCCTCGTCTTTGAAGGAAATCAGTTCGTCGTTGGCGCCTAGGTCATCTCCTCCACCGCCGTTCAGCTGCGGCATTTTTTTTCACCCACCAGCAGCAATTTTGGAAGAAAAATGAAGTAGGAAGAAAAGCCAAAAAAAAAAAACACCCCAAAAAAGTTTTGCCCCCCCAAAAAAAATTGCAAGAAAAAGACGAGTCCAAGGTGAACTTTTTTTCTGCTTTGGGGTCTTTTTCTCCTGGGGAGGGGAAAGAGGGAGGAGGGGAGGGGAAGGGGGGGGAGATCTTCTGCACGCGTGAGTTTGGGTTTCTTTTTTCTCTCGTTCCCAAGGATCCGATCAATGTGCAAAAAAATAATAAATAAAAAAAGGGGGGGGTAAAAAAAAACACACCAACAACAACAAGAAGTCAGATATAAAGAGCAAAGGGGGGGGAAGCCGAAGATACAGGAGGAGCTCGTGCCGCTCGGATTTGAGTGAGTTGAAGTTAGACTGAGAGCTTTTCAGTTCAAAGGCGGCGCTGATTGACAGATAGAAAAAGGGGGATCGAAATCCGGAGGAACGGAGTAGTCTGGGAGCGGAGATTATTGACAGGGCGAGAGGAACACACTCGCTTAATGAGATGCCGGGGGGCGGGCCCGGCCCGGTGACGTATGCATAAATAAACAGCCGGGGTGGGCGGGGCGGGGGCGGCTAACAATGATCCTTTCGGGCGCCGGGAGAGGGAGGAGGAAGGGAAGAAGGAGGAGGAGAGGGGCGGGGGAGGAGGGGGGGAGACGGAGGGAGGAGTGTGCAGGGGGGAGAGGCCTGCGCCGAGTGTGTGCGAGCCCGGGAGTCTGGGCGAGGGAACGGGGACTCGCTCCGGGTGGGGGGCGGCTTCAGAAAAGACAATGCGGAGTAGGAGAGGAGGGGAAGGGGGGGTGGGTGGCGATCGCGTCAGGAATCCGAGTCGAGGAAGGCGGAAGGAAAGCCCACTTGGGGGGCGGGGATGGGGAGAGGCCCAGAAAAAGTGCACTTTAGAAATATTAGAAATAAGTCTTAAGGAAGGAGAAAAGGAGGAGAGTATTGGGGAAAGGGTGGGAAGTAGGAGTTTAGTGGTTAAGCCAGCAATGAAATCAACCACCCTTGGGCGGGATGTAACAGAAGTGGTCAAAAAGAGAGATCAACCCTCCACTCTCAGAGAGCTTGGGGAAGTGGAGGGCTGGGCAAAGTTCCTGGTCATCTGCAGTGAAAGAAACTATTAACCCACGAGGTCTTCCCTCCCCTTTTTTGTTGATTAATAGTGAATCATTTCGTTAAATCGTAAGTCTCTACTAGAATAAATATGCCAAGATGACTTTTTATCCAAAAAACAATCAAATACTGTAGTGTTTGTCAGGAGCATTAAAAATATCCTTAAGGAAAAATACATGATTCTTGATTTTTTTCCTTGTAGAATGTTGTTCTTTTTTTTTTTTTTTTTTTAACTGACCTTGGAGGTGATAGGAAATCAGCTAGGATTCAAAGTCCTGTCTGACTTTGGAAGTGAAAAGTTTGGGCGTTAACACCGCCAGGGAAAATAAAACTGAAAGTTCACCAACCCCAGGGATCAGTGGTACTGGAGTCTTTCTGGAAGGAGATCTGAAATGAAAGCCCCCAAAGACTGACCAAATAATCAAGATGTAGATGGTTCTGGCAGGAAATTGCTAACCCAGCTGATGCTGGAAGACCTCAGGGAGGATATGGAAAACCAGAGGGTTGAGGCAGGTATTTGTTGATTTTTAGGCTCTCTCCTGGGGAGCAAATTGATTTGCTACAAAATGGGGAAGAAAATTATGTTAAAGGGGGAAAGGCCTGGGTCCCAAAACACAGTGTTCCTAGAAAATGGAGCAACAACACTCATTTTCTTGCAAATACCCAGTGAGAGGTGAACTGGAATCTGCAATAGGAAAGGGGACAAAAAGAACCAGGGAAAAAAAAAAGAAATCAATAGGGAATTAGCAAATTTTCTTTTAGGAACAGTGTTGGTCTAGAGTCCGAGATGTACTAAACCATTTCACCCATCCCTTAAAAACACATCTCACCTGCTTTTCAGCTGGCCCATCAGCACCTAAGGTTTCCAAAAGAAAGCAAATTTACCATGTAATATTTAGAGAGTTTCGGTTTTCAGCAAAACTGTTTTATAGGCTAAGGTCTCAGAAAGAAGACTACTAAAAATAATGATACCAAGATTGACAAGGCCAATGAGTTCCCCTGCACTGGAAAAAATTCATAACCACATTTGCACACTAAAGAGCAAGATGTGGGCAAAATAAAAATGTGGTGGAGGGGGGAGGCTGTGGAGGAGAATCACAGTAACTCCCAACTTTAATATTAATCAGAAAATCACAAGTAGAGTGAGAAGGAGCCTGAAAAGAAGTAAAACAAATGTGTACATTTAATCAGACAGGATTGCATAGGATACAAAGCACAGGGCTAATTAGTCTCAGCAGGTAGGACTAACCTTCAGACTTCATAAATAAATAAGGCGGGCACAGTTTCTAAGAGGGTGAGTGGAGACAGAAAGGGGATTATTTTAAGACACCAAGTAAAAACATGAAGAATGAAATGCTTCACTGTTAAATCCACGTACAAATGGATTTAACAGTTTCCTTTTTTTAGGTCTTTTCACTTGGTTACCTTTAGATTTACACATTTATCGAATGGCCATAGCTTTTCACACTTGCTAATTGTCACCTGTATACTTAGTGTGCCTGAGTCTGTCTATGTACAGTGTAGACTTTCCTAAGGCCTGTTTCAAGGCCTTATTTACTTAAATGAGAACACATTTACAGTAACTCAATTTTATGGCAATTTCTCCTGTGCAATGGTTCTTTTATTTTACTCTAACCCTGATCTGAATTAAATTGGATACTGAGGTCTTCTATGTCCTTTATAGGACTTACCTGGATAATAAAAAGTCATAAATATACTGAATCGAAATTTTAAGGACTGTACTTAACTGTTTTTAATGTCCTGGCCTGCATTTTTATCATATGTAAATACTAAGGACTTTCTTTGGATGATTAGTAACCTCATCCATTTTGGCATATCCTTATGTTTCTCATTCAAAGGAAACTCTTAACATCTCTGATTTAATTAATAAATTTAGAGTCATTCCATCATAGCACATTCACCGCATTTAATCTTGTTGCTTTGTGCCATAGAAAGACTTGAGACCAGGAAGATCTCAGAGCATCAATTACCCCTGAGTCTCTGAAAGGGCTTTAGGTAATCTGGGGGGATAGGGGAGAAATGGGGGAGGACGTGAAATTAAAGTCAGCAAAAAGCAAGGTAATACAATATTTAAAAGAATGGTCCGGTTGGCCTACGATGTAGATATATCGTTTGTAGATTTGCTGTGAAATTTTAAACAACCGCTGGCTGCATCCAGGTGTTGAGGCTAGATACTGATGACTGACTCTTAGTTTAAAGGACAGAGAGTTCTGCCCAAATAGCAGGGGTTCTGAACATGGGGAGGAAACCAGACCAGTCTGACTTTAGCCTGAGCCAAGGAGTTTTGCATTTAAGAATCTAGGACTTCTTGCCTCAGAGCCCTTTCCCAGGGCCAGCCCAAATCCTGAGCTGTAAGCAGACTGCCCCTCTGCCCTCGTTTCTTTCTCCTGCTCCCCATCCAGTGTCTTTTGGCTTCTTCGCTTCTCTGTTTTCTTCTCCCCTTCAACCATCCCTCTATTAAATCTCTGTGGACCTTGTTGCTATTAGTCTGCATTTTAACCTCAGAAATTAGTTTACCTCTCCCCCGGGTACTTCCTTGTTCATCCCTATCGGAGAGCGTGAAAGGAAGTTTCAGTTTATATATATCACTTTTCAGGTATTGGTTTTCTACTGGGGGTTGTTATGGAAGAGTGGTAAGTGTCCTCTGAAATAGGGGACTGTGCTTGAAGGGATATGGCGGAAACAGGCTGGCCATTGGCCTTGTTACCTATGACCCCTTTGTCCTGTCTCACCTGACTGGTGAGGTGGTTGGACTGGATATTTTCTTAGGTCCTTTCTAACATTCAGAAAGTCTATGATTTCATACTTTCAGCCTATACCCCCATTATGCTGAGAGGCTCACCTTTATAGGCTCACCTATATAGGCTGAGAGGCTCAGCCTATACCCTCATTATGCTGAGAGGCTCAAACTATACTGGAAGTTTGGCTTTAGAATTTTGGAAAAACAAGGATAGTCTGCTTAGATTCACCAGAAGTAGAGAATACATGTCACCAACCATACTCAGCTTCCCCAGTCAATTGGCCAGAGTCTAGTAATTAAACCTTGATGGTGTAGCATACGTGTGTGTGTGTGTGTGTGTGAGTGCTGTGTGAGTTTTCTTTAAATATCAAGGTTCCATGATGGATGATCTGTTACCACTGTGTTGGACTTATCTATGCAGGGAGTGTGCTGACTGAGGAAAGCCAAAAAAAGAATCTGAAAACATAAGGAAGCTATAAAATGGGGAAATGTTTAGAAGCCAAAGTCCTGATTCCACTGTGATATTTTCTGTTTGCTTTTTGTTCTGTGAGGGTAATGGTTCCTTATTTGGATCTTGAGGAGAGCTACTCCTTTAGCCAACCTAGGAACACTAAAAATTGGACACCTGAGTGTTTGCAATTTTAGTGAGAGGAAGAGGTAGGCAAACAGGGCTCACTTCAGCTTCCCTGGTGGCTCAGTGGTGAGGAGCCTGCCTGCCAATGCAGGAGACACGAGTTCCATCCCTGGTCCGGGAAGATCCTGCACGCCACAGAGCAACTAAGCCCACGCACCGCAACTATTGAGCCTGTGCTCTGGACTCCCAGGAACCACAGTTCCTGAAACCCACGCATCCGAGAGCACCTGCTCGGCAACCAGAGAAGACATCGCAGTAAGAAGCCTGAGCACCGCAACTGGAGGGTAATCCCTACTCGTCGCAACTGGATAAAGGCCTGTGCAGTAGCAAAGACCCAGCACAGCCATAAATAAATAAATTAATTAATTAAACATATTTTTTAAAGGGCCCACTTCACAGGCAACCTTTTATTTCCACACCCCACACCCCTAATGATTCTATCAAGGACTCAGAGGCACATGCCCTCTTCTTGAAACCCTGAGGAACACTGTTCTGTTTTTAGCACTATTCTGAAGTGTTTGGCTTGATCACCTTGCTTCAGCTAATGACAGGTCCAGGTAATAAAGTGACAATAATGCCTGATGATCCAAGGGTTAATGGGAAGATGTATGCATTTGTACAGGGTTTCATCACCTGCCTTCATAAGCTGATCACTACCGCTATAGGCATTTGTGACAGGAGAAGCCTTTCGGAAGGCATCAGTCCTCCACAAATATACCTTTCTTATTGACAAGATGTCTTTTAACCCTAATAGTAATGGAAGAAGGCCAATAAATGAAACATTTACTGCATTACTTGCCTTATTTTGGGGTGGTGTACTTTTCCTTTCTAGCCATCTCTAGAAGATGTTTTCAGCCTAATTTGCTCCCTAGAAATTTCGCTTGCTACAGTTATACGTCTATGACGTTTTATTGCCTGGAGCCAAGTCTGCATAAGAACTTTCTTAAGATATACTTATCCTAATGCCAAGCTACAGGAACCGAGCTGCTTTATGCTGAATTATTTGTGCTACCCTGATATAGAGGGCAGAGACTGCCTGAGAGTCATTGCCATAGGGTAGGTCTAAATGTTTCTGAGAAGGGGAAAAAAGGCAAGAAAGAGGTGAAAAAAGTTTCATCTAGGTTGATGTGTAGAAGTCTTTAGAATTAATAATTGAGTGTCTATTTAACATATTAAAATGCCTGAGGTTTTCTTTTCTTTTCTTTCCTTTCCTTTTTTTTTTTTTTAAAAAAAAAGCTTCAGTGACCCCATCCTTTTTCAGGGAACATCCTTGCCCACTCAAACCCGTTGTTCTGTTCAGAGATGTCATGGATACCAAATCCCCTCCCCTAAAGACATAGGTACTTTAACTTGAGGCAAGGACTGTGTCCACCAGCATTGAACAATCTCGTAAGGTGGTTTACGTCTATTCAAGGTACAGAGCAGGTGAAATTTCAGGAGAGGACCATGCCATTGTTCCCCTTGTAATGTATCTAGATTTGGGCTAACACACCTGCTTCTGGCCAAAAGCACTGTGAGATGGAGGAGGATTCAAGGAGACACCCAGGACCAGGGTGTGAAGATTTCAGACCTGGGCCCCTAGGAATCTAGAGCAGCTTTAAGCTCTAGCCTATCCTTGAAAGAAAGTAAAAGTGTTACTCGCTCAGTCGTGTCCG
Organism: Ovis canadensis; assembly: GCF_042477335.2. Classification (NCBI taxonomy): domain Eukaryota; kingdom Metazoa; phylum Chordata; class Mammalia; order Artiodactyla; family Bovidae; genus Ovis; species Ovis canadensis. The sequence continues at coordinate 48,710,737 of NC_091266.1, read as the reverse complement.
ACTCTGCAATCCCATGGACTGTAGCCTGCCAGGCTCCTCTGTCCATGGAATTTTCCAGGCAAGAATACTGGATTGCCATTTCCTTCTCCAAGGGATTTTCCCGACCCAGGGATCGAACCCAGGTCTCACACACTGCAGGCAGATTCTTTACCTCTGAGCCACCAGGGAAGCACAGAGGAAGGTCTAAATCTATGTCGATCATATCATTTGAGACTGGGTTAGAATCAGCTTTCCCCCTGCCTTGCAAAAATGCCGATTGCTTCTGCGCATTCCAGTGATATTTGTGGATTATATATCCTAATGAAACACTCATTTTGATAGGGAAAGGGAAGAAGGATGAATGATGAGTTCCGGGTCCGGAGCGTGGATTGCATACAGACAACAGCCTGCAGCACAGAGACAAGGCGCAAGGCTTCCAGCGAGTTTTGAGCAAACTCTGTCTGTTGGTGGCCCGAGGGCACACTGTAAATACCTAGCGCAGGAGCGAAGGCATTAATCGTTATTTCTTAAAGGTTCCAAGATATCGAGAGGGAGAGATTATAATGACCCCAAAACCCCATAAGAAGCACGGTACCCCTCCCAGAAATGGCTCTCGTGGAAATGTGGTCTTTTCTAGGCCTGCATTCTTAGGCATGTTGTCCCACACCGAGAGATGCTCCAGGTTCCGGATAGTCTGCATGCAGGACAAGCAAGCACATTCCTCCCTCCCACCCAGCAAAGGGCTCTGTGCATGTGAATGCTACTGTGTAAGGGCCTATGAGACCCTCCTAGTCCCACCAGGCTTTGCTGGCCACCCCCACCCCCCAGCAGCAAAAGTGATGACTATCTGGAAGCCAGATGAGGCATATCTGAGGGAAGGATCTGATACTGCTGTGTTATAGTCTTTTCTTCTTTGAAGGAAACTCACATACCCCTCTTCACAAGAAGCATCTTTCTAATGTGATCTGGCTGTTCATGTTATTTTATTGCTGGCTACACAACAGCATGTACTATAGAGTTCTTTTAAAAAAAAAAAAAAGTATAATTGTTCTTTAAAAATATTTGAAAGGATGTGCTCCAAAAGCTGCAAAATGTCAACAGCACTTTTTTTCCCCCCCAAATGTTAAAATTGGGGGTAATTTTTAGTTATACTTTTATACTTTTCTATACTCTCTGGTATTGTTTGGGTTTGGTTTTAACAACTGGGCAAGGGTTATTTGCATCATTAAAAAGAGAGATAATGCTCTTCTTTCTATTTTAAGAAATAAATGCTTCAGACTTGCCTTCTCTTTTCCATTCCCATCCCTCCTTGCTCGAACTGGGAGTATTTCAAGGTAGCTGTTGCTCACATTACATCTGATACATCTTCGTTGTGCAGAGCAGGCCTGTGTGCTGCTGGGCACTGAGCAGCATCCTTGATCTCTGCCTACAAGTTGACAGTGGAAACCCACTACCTGGTTGTGGAGGAAAAAAAAAGAAATCTCCAGAAATTGCCATATGTCCCCTTTTGCAGGTTGAAGGGGAAACAAAATAATCCCCACTGGGCAACCACTGATTTACTGTGAACCCCCTCTCTGAAAGGAATATGATAAACTCATTTTAGTAAGTCAGTTCTCAAACTGCTGATGGGGGATGCCATCCCCTCTTCCACCAGCTAATCAGGACCTAGTATCAGAATGGCCTGGGGTGTTTCTTCAGACTGTACCAACTCCACTCCCTGGTGAGACCCTGTGCCTTGCATAATGGGGCATCTTGGTCTCACCAGAAGTATTCAAATATGAATATGTGACCTAGGACAACTGCATAAACCGTTATTACAGTATTTACTCATCTATGAAATGGGGGCATAATATCTACATCTAAGTTGTGAGGATTCAATGAAATAGCATGTACAGTCACCTTGATCACAGAAGCTTTCAATTGGACAGATTTCCTTTCTTGCCCGCCTTCTTCAGATGGAGATGGATTGCCAGGATTTAGCCCAGTCCTGGCACCATGAGAGTTGTTCAGTCATTCGTGTATCACTCTTTGTGACCCCATGGACTACAGCACACCAGGCTTCCCTGTCCTTCACTATCTCCCAGAGTTTGCTCAAACTCATGTCCATTGAATTGGTGATGCCATCCAAGCATCTCATTTTCTATTGCTGCCTTCTCCTCTTGCCCTCAATCTTTCCTGGCATCAGGGTTATTTCCAATGAGTTGGCTCTTCATATCAGGTGGTCAAAGTATCAGAGCTTCAGCATCAGTCCTTCCAATGAATATTCGGGGTTGATTTCCTTTAGGATTGACTAGTTTGATCTCCTTGCTGTCCAAGGGACTCTCAAGACTCTTCCCCAGCACCACAATTCAAAAGCATCTGTTCTTCAGTGCTCAACCTTCTTTCTGGTCCAGTTCTCAGATCTACACATGACTACTGGAAAAACCATAGCTTTGACTAGATGGACCTTTGTCGGCAAAGTGATGTCTCTGCTTTTTAATATGCTGTCTAGGTTTGTCATAGCTTTTCTTCCAAGGAGCAAGCGTCTTTTGATTTCATGCCTGCAGTCATCATCCACAGTGATTTTGGAGCCCAAGAAAATAAAATCTGTCATTGTTTCACTTTTTCCCCATCTATTTGCCATGAAGTGATGGGACTAGATGCCATGATTTTAGGTTTTTGAATGTTGAGATTTAAGCCAGCTTTTTCATTCTCCTCTTTCACCCTCCATGGGAGGGCTCAGTGCATTTTAGCTCTTATCACTATTTTTCTGCCTCTCCTAGTTACTCTTTTTGAGAGTTGCTGCACTATAAAACGGAAAGATTCCTAAACTCAAAACAAACACATCTGGAATGGTGGCTTTCAAGCACCAAAGACAAGCCAAGCAGTTGCAGGACGCTCTTTAGGGTCTCTTTGTGGTGGTGCTCACCGAGAAGGGGGCAGCTCCACCACAAGACAGTTCCCAACCAACCTCTTTTCCCTGTCCCTCCAGGCAAGTCCCTCCAACCCATTACGGGAGAGCAGCAGGACAGATTTTGAAAGCCCTCAAGGCTTCATCTCAATCATCTAGTTATTTAATAATACACAGCCCTTTGCAAGTACTAATTAAACAAGAGTGAGCTCCCTGGTGAGGGAGGCCAGCCACCCTTCCACCCTGGGCTCCAGGAGAAGTGGTTTGCCTGGAGGTAAGAAAAAAGAAAGGAAGAAGCTAGGTTAAAAGGGAAGAGAAGAATTCCAGCTCTGAGGACTTCAGCGGTTCGGTCCAGTCAAGGTGTCACCAGCTACCAGCCACTCCGGGTCAGAGCATCTCCGGTAGACAAGGGGCCCTCCTAGCTCTTTCACTTCTTAAGGGAGGACATCAGAGACCACTTTGCCCATCCAAAGCTAGGTTTAGTCTATTATGTATTTTACAAGTCTCTCTAAACTTTCAATTTAAAATTCCCTGTCCAACAACCTAGAGGGGTAGGATGGAGTGGGAGGTGGAAGGGAGGTTCAGGAGGGAGGGGACATAAGTATACCCATGGCTGATTCTTGTTGATATATGGCAGAAACCAGCAGAATATTATAAAACAATTATCCTCTAATTACAAATAAATAAATTTAAGTTTAAAAATTTCCTGTCCAAAATAACCATAAGTAGGGAGGAATAAATCAGGAGTTTGGGATGAACACACACACTACTACGATGTATAAGATAGATCACCAGCAAGGACCTACTCAACAGCACAGGGAAATCTAGTCAATATTCTGTGACAACCTGTGTGAGAAAAGACTCTAAAAAGAATGAATATATGTATATGTTTAACTGAATCACTTTGCTGTACATTGAAACTATCACAATATTGTAAATCAACTATACTCCAATAAAATTAAACATAAAAATTATTAAAATTTTAAAAAATAATCATAATTACAGTCTTATATTGGTTGAGTTTTACATTTTGGAAGCTCTTTCCAATAGGCATGCAGTAGGGTGTAGTTCTAGAATGATGATGGCCTTGAACCTGTCAGTGTCACTCACCAGCTGGGTTGCCTCCAACACAGTATTTCACTTCCCTATGCTTTTGTTTCCTTTTGCATAAAATGAAATTAGTAGAAGTAGCTCTTGTTAAAATTATTTCCATTTTACAGATGAAAAAAACTGAGACTGGGAAACACTAGAGTCAATGGCTCAGATTGGAACCCAGAACTCCTGACTCGTCATAATCGCTCTATCTTTCTATTAAAACCATTAAAACTTTTTGTTAAGGAATATTCATATAGCAAAGTATAAAAATCTTAAACATTCACCCTGATAAATGTTTAGACGTGGACACACCCTTGTATTCCCATCTACATCAAGATAATAGATGCTTTTGAACTGTGGTGTTGGAGAAGACTCTTGAGAGTCCCTTGGACTGCAAGGAGATCCAACCAGTCCATCCTAAAGGAATCAGTCCTGAATACTCATTGGAAGGACTGATGCTGAAGCTGAAGCTCCAATCCTTTGGCCACCTGATGTGAAGAACTGACTCACTGGAAACGACCCTGATGCTGGGAAAGATTGAAGGTGGGAGGAGAAGGGGACAACAGAGGCTGAGATGGTTGAATGGCATCACCAACTCCATGGACATGAGTTTGAGCAAGCTCCAGGAGTTGTTGATGGACAGGGAAGCCTGGTGTGCTGCAGTCCATGGGGTCACAAAGAGTAGGACACGACTGAGCAACTAAACTGAACTGATTACTGAAACAACAGAAGCAATCTTTGTGTGCCATCCAAGTCAAGATCCTGACTCCCTAAAGTAGGACTACCAGACTTAGTAAATAAAAAATACTGCTTAGGACATACTTATAATAAAAAAATTGGCTGCTAATCTGAAATTCAAATTTAACTCAGTGGCCTGTATTTTATCTAGCAATCCTACCCCAAAAGCAACCATTGACCTGATTTCTATGACACTAGAGAAGTTCTGCCTAGTCTTCTCAGAGAAGTGGAACCATATCTTATTGCACTTTTTTCATTCAGTGCTCTTTTGCTTAACATTACACCCAAGAGATTCAATGATGTTAGCAGTGGTTCATTTTCATTACTGTATAGTATCCCACTGTATACAATGGAATATACATTTATAATATACAATGAGTACAAGTTTACTCATTGTATATTATAAATATATACATATACAATGAATATGAATTTATTTATCCACTCTACTATAGATGAACCTTGCTTTTAGCCAAGACAAACAGAGCTACTATAAACATTGTTCTTGTATATGCCTTTCCGTTAGTATCTGCATGCATCCCCATTGGGTATATTACTAGATGTAAATTTCCTATGACATCAGGGTATATATATATTCAACATTAGTAGACAAAACCAAATCTCTCCAAAACTGTTGAACCAGTTTATTCCAGAATGTGGAAATAATTTCTGTTGCTTTACCTGCTGCGTCAGTTTCCCCCATTTTATGATGAATATATAGGGAAATTCACATTTTCCTGATGACTAATGCTGTTGAGCATCTTCACATGCTTATTGATTACTTAGATGTTCTCTTTAGGATAGGAAAGTGCCTGTTTAAGCCTTTTTCCCATTAAAAAAATGAGTTGTCTATCTTTTTCCAAATGATTTATAAAAATTCTTTACATGTTCTAGGTATAAATTCTTTGTCAGACATAGGTTTTGCAGATAGCTTCTCCCTCTCTGTGGCTTGCCTTTTCATGCTCATAATGGTACATTTTAATGAACAGAAGTTTTTAACCTTTTTGGTTATTGCTTTTGTGTATGTTAAGAAATCTTGAATTACTCCAAGGTCACAGTAATAGTCTCCTGTGTTGCCTTTTAGAAGTGTTGCCTTGTTTCTTTGTCTATGTTATGTATGACATATTTCTTTTCTCTCTCCTTCTCTTTTTTTTTTTTTTGGGTCACACCCCACAGCTTGCAAGATTTTAATTTCCCAAGCAGGGATCGAACCCATGCTCTTGGCAGTGAAAACATAGAGTCTTAACTACTGGACCACCAAAGAATTCCCTGTACATTTCTATTAAATTTTAAATTATTTCTCAACTTCATAATCCTACAGAATCTACATTAATGATTGCTAATACCATCATGAGATAGTTTCATTCACTCCAGTCGTTATAAGCATCTTTCTATGTGCTGAGGAACCATTCTAGATCCTAAGAATTTAAAACTTGGACTCAGCATGATGGTCATCTTCTCCTAGTTCACAGTGTAGCATCTTGCTCCATGTGGTCTGCCTTGGTCCACATACAGCCCAAGTGGAGACACCCACAGTGTCTCCACAAGTTCCTTTTAGGGGCAAAGTCCACTTGGATTTGCTTCTGTGGCTGGGATTTCCTGCCTGTCCTTCAGAGTCTGTGCAGGGAGCTGGTGAGCATGCTCACGAGAGCGCTCGTCTTCTGACGCACCTCTGATTGGAAGTTCAAAGACAGAGAGTGAAACCTGGATCATTTGTCTGTTGCAGGTCCCTGCGCCAAGGAAGAGCCTACATTCCAGCCAAGTCAGTGGTAGGAAAGATGGATTGTCCGATCACTTGGAGTGGCTCAAAAAAGCCTGGGGCAGCTGACATGTTGATAACAGGACAAGTAATAAATTATGAACGATGTTTGTGGTACCTGATTGTATCATAACTGTTTACTTTGCTGGACTCACTAGCTCTCCCCATCAGCCATCAATTACATAGCTAACACCCAGCTAACACCAGCTCCTGAGGCAGGAGAAGGTGGCGTGGAGCCATAAAGGGACCGCAACCTCAACCTCAGTTCCAGTGTCCTTTGGAGACTTAACGTTGGTCCAGAATGTAGGCCTTAAAATAAGGCCTAGCCCACTACCCTTGTACCTTGGGCTCTTGAAGACTCTTCTACTTTATTCCCAGTAGTCATCCAGAATGCACTCCTGGTTCCTGGTCCCTCCTGTTGGCCCAGGCAAGCCCCCTTTCTTGGGAAGCCTCAAATAATTTTGATTTCCCACTGGGCCCAGGACCCTCTTGGGGCATTAGTTCTCATTATCTGGTTCTTCATGCCTTTGACTAATTAGAACACTCGACCTTCCCCAGGGAGCTCCAGCCTCCAAAATTGACCTCGATCAACATGAACTATTGTCTCACCCAGGCCCATCACAACTTCTGTGAGAGCTGGAGTCTAGACATTGTGGAAGAAGGGAACTTACTCCCTAATTTTCCTGATAGAGTCTCCCTCCGGTTATCTGCACCAGTCACTCCCTCCAGGGGAGAACCTGAGGTGCTCAAATGATGCCGTCCTACCTAGGACCCCTTCCTACCTAATACTTCCTTAGTCAAAGGAACTGTCCCTCGGTGGCAAACAGTTCTTATCTAAATAGATGGGGTATTCCAAGTGTGTGTGTGGGGGGTCAGAGCCACAGAATTGAAATGCAAATGCGGGTTCTTAATGTATTTTATTTTTTAAATTAATTTTTATTGGAGTATAGTTGATTTACAATGTTGTGTTAGTTTCTGCTATAGAGCAAACTGAATCCGTTATACATATACATGCATCCACTCTTTTTTTTTTTTTAGGGACTTCCCTGTAGCTCAGATGGTAAACAATCTGCCTGCAATGCAGAAGACCTGGATTTGATCCCTGGGTCAGGAAAGGAGAAGGGCATGGCAACCCATTCCAGTATCCTTGCCTGGAGAATCCCATGACAGAGCAGCCTGGCGGGCTACAGTCTATGGGGTCACAAAGAGTTGGACGCAACTGAGAGACTAACACTGCTACTCTTTTTTAGGTTCTATTTCCATATAGGTCATTATAGAATATTGAGCAGAGTTCCCTATGCTATACAGTAGGTTCTTATTAGTTATCTGTTTTACCTTAATGTATTTTAAAGGAGTGAAGAAAGGCTGAGAAATTTTCCTGAGAACACTTTAAACTTAAAAATTTGTCAAGAATCTCTAACAACATTGATATTTATTTCTGCCTTAATAATGAGGCAGAGCGGTAATCTTCTATGATAACCAAGTGAAAAGCAGAAAGGAACCTTTGCCGGACCTTGTAAGGAGAGAAGCCAAGGGGTGCTAGGCCAAAGGGTGTTCTTAGAGCAAGCAAAGCAGTCTGGATAAAGCCTGGATGAAGACCAGAGACAGGTGGGAGGCAGGCCTCCAGGACAGACTGACTACGACAGGTTCAATCCCTGTTGCAGGCCAAACACAAGAATTTAGAAGGAATTAGGGCTTGTGAGGGCAGTGTTGGAGGAAGAAGGCTGAGTTAATTGCGGTCTATGCTCCAAAGCTAGCAGGTCCCACCAGGAAATCTACAGGGAAGACCTTCGGAGACAAGGGACTCAGGAGCACCAGCACCTATGATCACAGCTCATTTTAATAGAAGGTGCTGGAACCAAAGCAGATTGTTAGATTCTCTTTACTTGAGCCCATGGGCTGAAGCTGAAACTCCAGTACTTTGGCCACCTCATGTGAAGAGTTGACTCGTTGGAAGACTCTGATGCTGGGAGGGATTGGGGGCAGGAGGAGAAGGGGACAACAGAGGATGAGATGGTTGGATGGCATCACTGACTCGATGGACGTGAGTCTGAGTGAGCTCCGGGAGTTGGTGATGGACAGGGAAGCCTGGCGTGCTGCGATTCATGGGGTCGCAAAGAGTCAGACATGACTGAGCGACTGAACTGAACTGAACTGAACTGAAGGGCCTCTAGCAAGTCCCAAGTTGTATTTAACTCTGTTCTACTTAATTTCCACAAGATAGAGGACCACCTCCCACTGCAGACTCAAGCTTGCTTTCCCTGGTGAAGGTGGCCTTTATGAAGGAAATGCTTCCCTGGTGGCTCAGACAGTAAAGAAAATGCCTTTAATGCAGGAGACACTGGAGGTTCAATCCTTAGGTTGGGAAGATCCCCTAGAGAAGGGAACGGCAATCCACTTCAGTATTTTTGCCTGGAGAATTAATAGGGACAATGGTGGGCTATATATAGTCTATGGGGTTGCTAAGAGTCAGACACAATTGAGGGACTAACACTTTTTCACTTTCCTCTCAGATATAGGGAGGACTCTGCAGAGGGAACCAAAGGCTTGAGATCTGTACTGGAGAGTAGGTAAGGGGGTAGAGTGCACAGAGCCCCTTCATCTCTCTGAGGAAGCATACTACTACTGTTGTTATTGTCGTTACTATTATATGTCAATTCCATTGAGGAAAGGAAGGGAAAGCGGATGAATGCTATTTCTGAGAAATAACTTTGCACACTGGACTGAGTGTGTTTCCCCGGATTGATCCCAAAGGCTTTCTAGAGCAACTTGATATGAACATAATTCAGAGGATTATGAATTTTGAGAAAAAAACATTACATTTTTATCTTTACTGAACTCTCACTGAAATTTAGCATTTTCTTTTATTTTAAATGTGGGCAACAGACAGTAGACTATTAGCGGTCACTGCAACCCTTTTTAAAAAATGGTTAACTTTATATTTAAACTTCCTTTTTAAAAAAAAAAAAAAGTTTTATCACTAAGCTTACAGGATCTTACTTCCCCAATCAGGGATTGAACCCAGGCCACAACAGTAAAAGCACTAAGTCCTAACCACTAGACTGCTAGGGAATTCCCTATTTAAATATCCTTAATTATTTCATGTGTTACAACCAGCATATATTCCTTGTGTAATAGAAATAATTTATAATAAAGTATAATTAAAAAACAAAATCTATAATTCTCCAGCTAACTACTAGGCCCAAATGAATTACCCATGTTAGGTAAATAGACTTTCAGAATAGAGGAAAAGTTGAAGAGCCACCTAACCCAACTTTATGAGGCTAATCTTAATTCCCAAACCAAAACTAGACAATGACAAGGCATAGAAATAAAACTTCAGATCAACAGGGTCTGATGATATGACTAAAACTCACATTCTCTATTTCTTGGCTTTGCTACTTGGTATTGGCAACTGTGGCTTTAATGCTACTAGAAATCATACATATTTTCATGTCACGATATAATGGTTATGGACACTTTAAAATAGCATTTATACTCATTAATTATAAATTATGCAGTTAGTAGACTTTCCTTATTAAAATAGCATGTAGGTAGTTATACCACAAATTTGTTTTTAAAAAATAGTTTAAGAAATTTCCATTACTGTTCCCCATAATGGCTGTGCCAATTTACTTTCTCACCAACAGTGCAGAGGGTTCCTTTTCTCTACACTCTCTCCAGAATTTTTTATTTGCAGACTTTTCATGATGGCCAGTCTGACTGGTGTGAGGTGATACCTCAGTGTAGTTCTGATTTGCATTCTCTAACAATTAGTGATGTTGAACATCTTTTCATGTGCTTATTGGCCATCTGTATTCATCTTTGGAGAAATGTCTATTTAGGTCTTCTGTCCACTTTTAAAAATCTGCTTTCTTTTAATCAGCATCAGGTCAGTTTAGTTCAGTTCAGTTGCTCTGTCATGTCCTACTCTTCGTGACCCCATGAATTGCAGCACGCCAGGCCTCCCTGTCCATCACCAGCCCCCGGAGTTCACTCAAACTCATGTCCATAGAGTCTGTGATTCCATCCAGCCATCTCATCCTCTGTTGTCCTCTTCTCCTCCCGCCCCCAATCCCTCCCAGCATCAGAGTCTTTTCCAATGAGTCAACTCTTCGCATGAGGTGGCCAAAGTACTGGAGTTTCACCTTTAACATCATTCCTTCCAAAGAAATCCCAGGGTTGATCTCCTTCAGAATGGACTGGTTGGATCTCCTTGCAGTCCAAGGGACTCTCAAGAGTCTTCTCCAACACCACACTTCAAAAGCATCAATTCTTCAGCACTCAGCTTTCTTCACAGTCCAACTCTCACATCCATACATGACCACAGGAAAAACAATTGCCTTGACTAGACGGACCTTAGTCGGCAAAGTAATGTCTCTGCTTTTCAATATGCTATCTAGGTTGGTCATAACTTTCCTTCCAAGGAGTAAGCGTCTTTTAATTTCATGGCTGCAGTCACCATCTGCACTGATTTTGGAGCCCAAAACTAAAGTCTGACAATGTTTCCACTGTTTCCCCATCTATTTTCCATGAAGTGATGGGACCATATGCCATGATCTTTGTTATCTGAATGTTGAGCTTTAGGCCAATTTTTTCACTCTCCACTTTCACTTTCATCAAGAGGATTTTTAGCTCCTCTTCACTTTCTGCCATAAGGGTGGTGTCATCTGCATATCTGAGGTTATTGATATTTCTCCCGGCAATCTTGATTCCAGCTGTGCTTCTTCCAGTCCAGCATTTCTCATGATGTACTCTGCATATAAGTTAAATAAGCAGGGTGACAATATACAGCCTTGACATACTCCTTTTCCTATTTGGAACCAGTCTGTTGTTCCATGTCCAGTTCTAACTGTTGCTTCCTGGCCTGCATATAGGTTTCTCAAGAGGCAGGTCAGGTGGTCTGGTATTCCCATCTCTTTCAGAGTTTTCCACAGTTCATTGTGATCCACACAGTCAAAGGCTTTGGCATAGTCAATAAAGCAGAAATAGATGTTTTTCTGGAACTCTCTTGCTTTTTCCATGATCCAGCGGATGTTGGCAATTTGATCTCTGTTTCCTCTGTCTTTTCTAAAACCACCTTGAACATCTGGAATTTCATGGTTCACGTATTGCTGAAGCCTGGCTTGGATAATTTTGAGCATTACTTTACTACCGTGTGAGATGAGTGCAATTGTGTGGTAGTTTGAGCATTCTTTGGCATTGCCTTTCTTAGGGATTGGAATGAAAACTGACCTTTTCCAGTCCTGTGCCCATTGCTGAGTTTTCCAAATTTGCTGGTATATTGAGTTGGCCAAATTTGCCTGTTACTCCAGGTTTTCCTTGACTTCCTACTTTTGAATTCCAGTCCCCTATAATGAAAAGGACTTCTTTTTGGGGTGTTAATCAGCATAATTATTTTGAAATTCATCTATACTGCTAAGTGTATCAATAGTTTTTTCATGGTGTTTTTATTTTTCCTGAGTGGTATTATATTGTGTGGAAAAACACCAATTGTTTATCCATTCGCTGGCTGATCGACTTGTGTTTCCAGTTCCTGGTTATTAGAAATAAAGCTGTGTTGAACATTAGTGTATAAGTCTCTGTGTGAACACAGGCTTTCATATCTCTTGGGTAATTACCCTGAGAATGGAATGGTATGCATTTAGATGCTTAAGAAACTGCCAGACTTTTTTCCAAAGTCACTGGAGCACTGACATTTCCACCAGGGGTGCAGGAAAGTTCCAGTTGCCCCACCTCCTCATCAGCAGTTGGTATGGCTAGTCGTCTTCGTTTTAGGCGTTCTATATATGAGATGAGATCTCACTGTGGTTTTAGTTTGCATATCCCTCACTGAGTAGATAAAATTTCCTTGTTCCTGAAGGGCTTCCTTTAACTTTTCCTGTAACATGCTGATGATGAATTCATTCAACATTTGTATGTCTAAGAAAAGGTCTATATTTCCCTTTTGTTTCTGAAATATATTTTTGCTGAGAATCGAATTCTAAGTTACCAGCTTAGAATTAACTAGTGACTAAGTTACCAGTGGAGAATAATTTTGTTGTTGTTTTTTAGTTTCGGTACTTTTAAAGATTTGGTTCCACTGTCTTCTGCCTTGTATTGTTCTCGGCAAGAATTCCACTGTCATCTTGGTCTTTATTTCTATTGCACAGTGTATCTTTTATCTCTGGCTGCTTTAAAAGTTTTCTTTTTATCACTGATTTTAATCAATTTTATTAAGATATGCCTTGGTAGTGTAATAATGTTCATATTTCTTGTGCTTGGGATTTGTTGCCCTTCTTGGATCTTTGGGTTTGTATTTTTTAATCAAATTTGAAATGTTTTTGATCATGTTTCTTCAAATATGCTATCCTTTGGGGATCCCAATTACATATTTTTTGGCTGTTTGAAGTCCCATAACTCAATGATGCTTTGTCTCCTTTTTTTTTTAAAGATATTTTTTCTCTTTGTGTTTTATTTTGGGTAGTTTCTATTACTATGTTGGCAAGTCCACTAATCATTCTTCTGCAGTGTGTAATCTGCTATTAATCCCATCCACTGTATTTTTCATCTTAGACATTATGGTTTTCATCTCCAGAATTTCTAATAGGGTCTTTAAAAATATCTATCTTTGATGTCCCTACTTAATACATTCAATCGTTTCTATAGCTTTTTGAATATAACATTTTCTTGTTTTAATGTCCGTGTCTACTAACTTTATCACTGATGTCATTTCTGAATCAGCTTTGATTAATTGGTTTGCATACTCATTATGAGCTGTCTTTTCCTGCTCCTTTGCATGCCTGGCAACTTCTTATCACATGCTAGACACTGAATTTTACTTTTTTTGGATGCTGGATTTTTTAGGGAGAGGGGACCATGCCACTTGCCTTGCAGGATCCTAGTTCCTTGACCAGGGATTGAACCTGGGCCCTTGGCAGTGAGAGCATGGAGTCTTAACCACTGGACCTCCATGGAATTCCTGAGGTGCTGAATATTTTAAAATTCTTTTCTAGTCTTATAAATATTCTAAATACTCTTCAGGTTTCTTCTGGGACATGATTAAATTAGTTGAAGTCAGTTTGATTTTCTTCTATCTCGTTTTTAAGCCTTGTTGGTTAAGACCAGAACACCATTTATTTTAAAGCTAAATTTTCTCAGCTACTGAGACAAAGGTCTTCTGAGTAGCTTACTTGGTGCCATGTGGATTATGAGGTTTTCTACACTGGTTGATGAGAAGAACTACTCTTGATCCTGTGTGAACTCTGATTTGTTCCCACCAGCCCTTTCAGGTGGTTCTTTTCCAGGTCTTGTGTCCTTTCCTCTTCTGGGTCTTGTACAGCTTCCTCACAGGCACATGCTGATCAGCACTCAGCTGAAGGCTCAAGGAAGACTGCTCTAGGTCTCTCGTGTTCTCCCTTTGAGCAGCTTGCTCTTCCTTGATATTCTGCTTTGCAGATCCCAGGCACTTTGGCTTCCCTTTCTCCCAGCTTCTTGTCCTCAGCCCAAGGAGACCACCAGCTATGTCCTTGCACATAGTTCGGACGCTCTCCAGGAAGTGAGCAGGGCAAGATTGCAAAGCTCACCTAGTTTGTTTCCTGTTTCTCAAAGGTCACTGCCTTCTGTTGCCTGATAGTCAATGTTTTGAAAACTATTGTTTCGTATACTTTGACTTTTTAGTCATTTCAGGCAGGAGGGCAAATCTGATCCCTATTACACTCTTGGTCAGGAGTAGAAGTCTGTAATCAATCTGATATCTTTTATTTAATACATTAAAAAAAATTAGGATTCTAAGAAGCCGTCACCCCATGGCCAGAGGGGATGAGCATGCAAAAGGATGTTAAGAACTGCCACTCAGTCCCTCAGGCATTAGTTGACATGTTATGCATGGGATGAGGCCTGTATTCTTTTTAGGGTCCCAGAACCTGGAGTCTAAGCGTGGATGAGAACCTGACTTGGTGTTTGGAAGGCCTGGGTTTCCAGGTTTACCCCTGGAGCCTGTAGGATGAACCTGGTCGCCACTCTGCACCATGCCTGTGTCATACCATGCAGGCATGTGTTGGTGGTGTCCCTCTCGTTTCTTGCAGAGAGTTGTAAATCTTCTGCCTGCTGTGGACAAATGTGTCCTAGAGTTTTAACATCACAACAAAACTGGTTATTAAGTTTTTTTTCCCTTCATGTCCCTTCTGGAAACCTTTCTCATCTCCACAGCAGACTCTGTCCCATATTCCCCCCCTCCATAATTAGGGCTTAAGCTTCCTGAACCTGAATATCTTTGCCCAGTGAAGAATCTACATGCACCCTAGCAAAGCATGTGTTGTTAATCCTGGTGCAGGGTCAGAACACGTTGGAAGTCTCTCCTGCCTCTGACTGATAAAGAAGCCGGAGGTGGGGCTGGCTCCCACCTGGAGACTATTCATTAGTCCTGTATTTTGCCCAGTATTCCAAGTCTCCCATGATCCCCTTTGGAAGACAGGAATTACCTAGGCTGCTCTGTGGAGACAAATGAAATGAACTCATTAGCATTTGTAAGCAGGTCTGGGGGAGCGACACAGGAGGGACTCATTCTTTAGAGATTAACACCAGACTTGGCCCCCAAAGTTGAGCTAAGCTGCTACTTGAGCATCAAGCTCAGAAGCATCTTTTTCTGAATCTTCTCTTGCATGGTTGATGTCCCAAGGGTACCAAGGCCATCAGAAAATCACAGACCAGCACAAAGGACTCCAAAATCCAGCCGTGGCTTCATGCATTTTTTTCATTCAGATAAATTTATGAGCACCTACTGTATCCCAGTCCCTATACTAGGCACTGAACACAGAGTGATGAACAAAGCCAAAACCACTTCAGCAGTTCCTCTTTATGTGAGGCTGAATGAGAGACAGACATTGGCAAGTGTCTGTCTGTCCACACAGACATTACATCTCTCTCTCTCTCTCTCTCTCTCTCTCTCTATATATATATATATATATATATATATATATATATATACGTTTATAGGTACACAGGTATATAATTGTATGCATGTATTTATACATACATATGGAAAATATGGCTTCCCTTGGGGTTCAGACGGTGAAGAATCTGCCTCCAATGCAGGAGACACAGGTTTGATCCCTGGGTCAGGAAGATCCCCTGGAGAACAAAACAGCAACCCACTCCAGTACTCTTGCCTGGAGAATTCCATGAACAGAAGAGCCTGGCAGGCTATACAGTCCTTGGGGTCACGGAGAGTGAGACACGACAGAGCGACTAACACTTCCACTTTCATGTAAGATATAACTGTGATAAGAATTACAAAGCATTAGCCCTGTATTTTGCCTAGTACTCCAAGTCTCCTATGATCCCCTTAGGAAGGCAGGAACCACCTAGGCTCTCTGTGGAGACAAAAGGAATGAACCCATTAACATTTGTAAGCAGGTCTGGCGGAATATAACTGTGACAAGAATCAGAAATCCTAAACCAAGGGAGCTCAGGAGGGTTTCCCTGAAGAAATGCTGACTCTGCTGAGATAGGAGGGATGAGCGGGCCTTAACCAGGGGAGCAAGGTAAGGAATGTTGCAGGTAGGAGCAGCAGAATGTGCAAAGGCCCTGTGGGCTCAAGGGAGGCAGGTGTGTGTGCCGGGCGGTGTTTCCCCACGATGGCTGCGTGCCTATGGGATGCCATACAGCTCTTACAATGTGATCCTGACACTCACCCATCATGAGGTGGGGTTTGTGTGTCCTCCTTTCAAATCTCGGTGGGCCTCTGGCTACAGCAGGGTGATGCCATATGACTTCCAAGTCTAAATTTTCCACCTAGTCCTCTCGGGACCTAGGCTCCATGATGTGAGGCTGCCATGCAGCCGCATGAAAAGTTCCAGCTGAAGACTCAGCTGGCAAAGGGCATCAAGCACCAGACACAAGAATGAATGAATCTTTGGGTGGTTCCAGCTTTGGGCTTTGAGCTGCTGCACCTGATGCCAGAGATGAACGGTGGAGCAGAGATGAACTGCCCCCCAAACACCCTGTCCAGATTGCGTATTTGTGAGCAAAATAAATATTGTCATCATTTTAAACCACTAAGTACTGGGGAGCTGCTGTCTATAGATTCCAGGTCCATGTCCAAGGAGGAAATGATGCCAGCAAAGTCAGGCTTCCTGTTCTTCAATATTTCTCTCCTATGGAGGTGGAGATCATTTCTCCCACTTATGGGCTCAGCATACTAATTCCAGTCCTGGCCTAATCCAGGCTAGTTAAAGGATGGCTAAAAGTGAAGGTCACCCTAAAATCTCATCCCTTTGCCTTTTCGAGAGCTCCATTCTAATGGTTTGATGTTGACCCAATACCTCAATGACCCAATAGATTTAGATCTCTGTTCTTACCTTCACATCTTCCCTTCATTCTCTGTTCCCTGTCACCTGATTGCCAAGAGAATGGCCTTCAATGCCCACCAAGAACATGGTCAAGCAGTGAGCAATGACCAGTGTGGTGGAGCTATGTACAGAGCAAAGGGTATGATGGATAAACCGTGGGGTGGACTGCGGAAGGCGCTTTAGTCGCCTACGCAGTGCCACTCTCTCCATCTTCCTGGCTAAGAGTAGCCTGACTTGTTCACCTTACTCAGATATCACAGCCTTCCAGGAGGCTTGGACTCCTCCCCACTGCTGCCTCCCTCCACCCCCCAACTCCTATCCTTTCCTGGACTGCTGTTATCTCCCAAGCTTGCTCCCTGGCGGAAGTGGGTGCTGTGCTCTTCATTTAAACCACCCACACTTAGTGGGTGTGTGCTCAGTTCCAGATACTTAAAATGCAAACACAGCATTCCACATCAAACAGGAAATCTTTACATTTGATTTGTTAACAGAGACAACCAGGTAGAAACATCTAGGTGGACACTGCGTCTCTTCAGAGGCATTTGACTCCACAGTTGTGCCATACTACAACTGCTACTCCCTAAAAAATGCATCAAGTGTCTTGGGATTCTTTTGTGGGTTTAAATATATATATAATAGAGAGAGAGAGAGAGAGAGAGGCAGAGGCATTTCTCACTTCTGTTCCCAGTGTGGTTCACCAGACTTAGCTCTGAAAGCAAAACTCAGTCCACAGTGAAGACTCTCGAAAGATGCAGCGCTGATATTCAGGACAAGCTTTGCCTTCTTCTTGGTTTTCATAGGTTAAGTCAGTGTTTCCTCTTTTGTCCTTGTCTTTCCTTTTGTCCACATCACTCACTGCCTGTGCTGACCCTACTGGGATCTTGAGTTTTGGGGTCTTCGGGGCTGAGAACTAGCTGGTCTTTGGGTGGCCTTAAGATGCTGGCCATAGAATCCTCCAGCTCATATTTCATTTATGCCTCCTTTCACCAGTGAGTAACTGATATTAGAGAGCCTCCAGGATGAAGAAAGTCTAATCAAACCAGAGAGACCCTTTACACCACACCAAAAAACTCCCAGATCATCTGAGCTTTGTCAGATGCTTTAAGTAGAAAGGAGTATATTTAAAAGTCCCCAGCCAGAGAAACAGAGAAAGAGGATAAACAGACACTGGTCCGGCTCTATCACCTGCAAGCTGTATGCCTTCAAACAAGATTCTTAACATTCTTTGTTCAACCACGCTGAGCAGCATGTGGGATCTTAGTTGCCTGGTCAGGGATGGAACCCATGCCCCTAGCTTTGGAAGCATGGAGTCTTAACCACTGGACCACCAGGTGGGTCCTAGTTCTTAACTTTTTTGACTCAGTTTCCGTATCTACAAAATGCAGATAATAATTGTATCTACCTCAGATGTTATGAGGATTCAGTGAGATCATATGTATAAGGCCCATAGTACCTGCCACATGGGAACAGCTCAAGGGAGTTACTTACCATCATCATTACTTCTCAGGTAAAGAATCTGCCCACAGTGTAGGAGACCCGGATTTGATCCCTGGGTCAGCGAGATCCCCTGGAGAAGGGAATGGCAACCCACTCCAGTATTCTTGTCTGGAGAATCCCATGGGCAGAGGACCCTGGCGGGCTGCAGTCCACGGGGTCTCAAAGAGTCGGACACGACTGAGTGACTTTCACTTTCATCATCATCACCATCATCATTTTCAAGTTCTTATAATATGTCATCTCAGCACCTTGAAGGTCTTACTTCCTAAACTTGAGAACAAAAGGGTTAACTCCCTGGAAGGCACCCTTCTAGTTCCTGGTAGAATACAGTTCTGAGAGCTGGATCAAATGACCCCAGGGTTTTCCTTTCCAAGCCAGTGGTTAGGGGCTCTGACTGCCCCACCTGCCCCCAAAAGGGGTGGGAACTCATTCAAGGAGGAGCCAGGTGGAACTGGATTTTCTCCCCCTGTTGCTTTAGCAGGTTTGTCTTATAGTCTTTGTTCTCCCAAACAAAGCAAGAGGAAACCTTCCCCAGTTTGTAAATACTATGGCTACAAACCCAGGTTGTGGCAGTGTCTAAGCAACCTTCATAGAGCATCCTCCCACCAATGAATGAATGAAACAAATGAATGAAATGGATGGCTGAAAGGATAAGCAGAATGCATGCGAGGCTCTTTTTAGTGCAGGTAATCATTTCATCTCCTAAGAGTCTACTCCAAGGACCCCCTTGCCCCTTCCCGCTCTCTTCCTTTTCCACCAGCCTTTCCTCATTCCCTCCCAGGGTGGGGTAGGCACTTTCAAGAGTTCTGGCATCAGTGGTTATTTCTCCTAGGTCTGGAAAACAGATCTATCCAAAGCGAAAAATTGGACAGGCACCTATAGGATTATGCCAGAGAAGTGGTGCTGCCGAGATCTCGGGTGACTAAAACGAACTGTTGTAGAGAGGACTATTTCATGCATTACGCTGTCTCCAACAATCTCCTTGTAAACTTGCGAAAATGTCAAGGAATTCCGGCTGAGGAGACAGCCTCCTTTTTTTACACTGAAGCCTGAGATGGAAAATTGAAGGCAGATAATAGAGGGCTCTCAATATATCAGTTAAATTTTAGACAATCTTTCCTCCTCGTTTGAAGACTCATGTCTGGGGCCTGAGAGATTAGAATATTAGGAAAGATCTTTCACAAAATGCATCAAGCTGGCTTGTTCTACTGTTAGATATTTATTTGCCAGAAACAGGAAAAAAAAAAAATGTCTCAGCAGGCAAGCACTCAAAGATAGTGGACATTGCTTTGATCTGAGAAATCTCTGGCTTATACTGCTTCCTGGATGTAGATAACATAATAGGCTTTGGGGAACACACTCATTTGAGCTCCCCAACCCCACCCTCAGTTGCTCTAGGCGTGAATCACACAATTCTGGATTGATATGTTAAAGTCTCTAGTGATCCCTGCCTGTCGTTTTGTTTGTTTGTTTGTTTTTTTCAATATCTGAAACATCATATTTAGGCTTAGGGTGAGATGAGAGTCCCTTGAGAGTCCCTTGGACTGCAAGAAGATCGATCAGACCAGTCAATCCTAAAGGAAATCAGTCCTGAATATTTATTGGAAGGACTCATGCTAAAGCTGACGTCCCAATACTTGGGCAACCTGATGCGAAGAATTGACTCACTGGAAAAGACCCTGATGGTGGGAAAGATTGAAGGCAGGATAAGGGGATGACAGAGGATGAGATGGTTGGATGGCACCACCAACTCGACGGACATGAGTTTGAGCAATCTCCGGGAGTTGGTGATGGACAGGGAGGCCTGGTGTGCTGCAGTCCATGGGGTCGTGGAGAGTCAGACATGACTGAACGACTGAACTGAACTGAGGATGTAAGGAAATATCCTCCTGCTTTTCAATAAAAGAAACAACAACAACAAAATTTTTTAGTGTGATGAGCATTTGGCCAGGAAAATCATTAGCTGGGTATCTTGAACTGCAGATCCCTCACGTATGAAATAACTGCACTAATAGAACTTTGTATTTTTAGTTTCCAAAGTATTTTCATGCCCATTTCGTTATTTGGTCTTTAAGGTAAGGAGGGTAGGAATTATCATTCATTTTTAAATTATGAAACTTATTAGTGTGCCGTATGGAAAAGAAAACAGAAGTCGAAAAGGCCAATGGGACTTCTCTATGGGAATTAGCAAAGGAGCAGGAGCAGAAATGGGTGACTTCAGGGGCTTCCCTGGTGGTCCAGTGGTTAAGACTCTGAGCTTCCACTGCAGGGGGCGCAGGTTCCATCCCTGGTCATAGAAGATCCCACATGTCGCTCGGCCAAAAATAAATGAAAAATTAAAAGAAAGAAATGAGTGTCTTTGGGTCTCACGTTCTTAACCTGTACAGTTCTTTTCTGAGTGTGAAAGCAGAAATAGAATTCTATTTGTGGCAAAATAAAGGTGTACTAAAATGAACTTTTCACTTCTTACAAGGCAGTTGTAACTACAAACATTGTTAGCAAGCTTTGGCCCTCATCCCCAGAAATTCAGATTCCGTAAGGCTGGGATGATGCCCAGGAATCTGCGTGTTTGCTCAGCTCCCCCAGATGGTTCTCAGGCAGGTATCTCGAATCACATTTGGAGCAGGTTAGATATTAGGCTTATTCTTTCTGGATTGGTTCAGGCCAGATCACGAATATTTAGTTTTTCCTTCTATCTCCAGAATAACATGGACACCTCTGAAGCTCAAAGCTTACTCATTCCTGAGACTTTTCCAGCAGTTTGTAGGTAGTGACTTCCCCCAAACTCTAGGCAAATCCAGACATTACCCATGTTGTGTTGTACTGTCGTCCAAGGAGGGAGGGAATGAGAGGCAAAGAGCCAGCCGGGAACATTTACAAACATACCCTTAAGAATTTCACCCTGAACAACTAAAATTTCAGGCTGGAGGTTGAAATATTGAGACTTTTCACAAGCAAATGCCTGCCCTGAATTCTTCTGTACTAGCTACACTGGAAATTCAACTGCCAGATGGCTATTTTCAGCAAGCAATCATGAACTCTAGAAAGTTTAAGCTGCTGTATGGTATGAGTTACTAATTTACTAGATCAATTACCAAAGGGTTATGGTGGTCAGTCAAGAGAAATATGACAGCTAAATTCCACTCTGACTCAAGCCAGACATTTTTACAGACATCATTTCTAAGAGCCTGAGAAATTCTGCAGCTCCACTCTCACTGACCCCTAAGTTGCTTCACAATTACCCAGGAAGGATGGTTACTGACCATGAGCATGCTGTTCCAACTCTGTTTAATAGTTACTTTAAATCATGGTTACTAAGTTCTCAGTTGTGGTTTTCATGCACTTAACCTGGGCAGCTCCATGCATGGAAATAGGCAGCAATTCACAACCATGGCAAATATTAGAATCACCTATAGAGCTTTTAGAAAAAACCAGATGCTAGAGACCCACCCAGACATAGTGACTCAGAATCTCTGGGATGAAGCCTGGGTGTGTTTGTTTATTTGTCCTTTTTTTTTTTTTCAAGCTTCCCAGGAAGTTTTCCCCCACCCCGACCTCCACCCTTAAGAACCTTGATATGTTTTTGTGCTTTTCATAGTAATAAAATCTATCATTTGTGAAGGCTTCTCGTGTGTTGGGAGTTTTGCCTAAAACATATCTAACCATCCCAACAATACTGTACACTAGGAGTTATTATCTTGCTCTTATTAAAAATGAGGCAATCCAGGCCAAGCAGGGTTTAAGCAAATTGTCCTAAGACACTGATGTCTGTTTGTCTCCAAATCTGTGTTCTTTCTACATGAAAATCCATCACGATTTAAGAGGCTCAGGATTTAGTAAGGCAAACTTCTTTGCCCACTAGAGTAACAGGTACCCATAGTTTTTGCTTTGGATTGTTTCATTTTCTGAAAAATGTCCCACTTCCCTTCCTCCTTCTTCTTATCCTTTAGGTCTTGGCTTGCACAGCATTTCCATAGTGGACTTTCTCTTAGTCCCTCTGGCCAGGATTCCCCATCCTGTGCTCTCAATAAGCGCTGAATTGGACCTGACGCTGTATAGTAATTGTTTATTTCTTTATTTATATCATTCACAAGACTGTATCCTCCCAGAGGGCAGATGTCTACACTCACCACTATATCCCTAGGTCATCACCTAGCTGAACACCTAGCTCATACTCAGTACTCAATAAATAGTTGTTGAATAAATGAGCGAATGGACAGATGGATGGACAAAGGGGTAGATGGATAGACAGATGGATGAATAGATGGATGGATGAATGGTTGGCTGATGGATGGATGGATGTGCAGATGAATAGATGAATGATTGACCATGGACAGAATTATTTGGCAATGGCAGCAAGGGGGCAAAAATGAGGACTGACTCATAGGTACAACTAACAAACCTTGGAATTCTTTGAATAGGAGAATCACTTCTTTTAAAATCTCTGGAATCCTGTTAGTAAAATGGGTAAAGACTCCGAGCAAACAATTTTTGGTATAAAAATAAATAAGATTTCTCATGCTCCCCAGGGAACATTTAGGTTACAAATGAATGAATGATTTAACTCAAATGCTGTTCTTGGTCAGTCGTAACAACAATGCCACCTTGGTTTCTAGATGATCTTTCTTTTCCACCAAAGAGGTTAAATCACTCAGGAAAGGACAGAGTTTGTCACTTCCCATTTCAAAGAACTTCTTCAATGACCTAGTTATTCCAAGTGTCTGAAAAGAAAGGAGGAAGGGAGAATAAAGACCATCTGTATGGCAAAGTAGGAAGCTCCCTCACCCTATTGCTCCATAATGGATCACATAAAGAAAAAAGGTTTTGAAATAATGGTAGGTCTTCAAGAGTAACAAAGAGCATCTTAGAAAGCAAAGCAAAAACAATAACAGCGTAATAGAGCCAGGAAGGCAGCATCAGTGCAGAGGAAGGAACATAAAGAGCTCTAGATGTTGGAGAAGGAAGCTCGTTGCTCAAGGATTTGGGTAATCTGCAAAAAAAAAAGAAAAAAGAAAAAAAATCCTCGTGATATTGTAGGCAGGTCTTCAAGCACAATAAAGTACACTAAGAAGCAAGATTCGAAGCAGTGAGTGTCCACACACACACACACCTACCACAATACAATCTTCGTTTCTCTTTCTTAATATTGTATAGCAAGGAGTCTGATATGAGATTAAACCTACTTTGAACACTACAGTGAATGCCAGGCCCCCTCAAGCCAGAACCTTTTTTTCCTCATTATCACCTCATTAAGATGCCCCTAAGGCCCTCACTTTTTATATGACGATATCAGGTGAGGAACAGGTCCCGCATGCCTGCGATGAAGCATGACTGATATTTAAGACCAACAACTCAAGTGCATTTGATCGCTTTTGTGTTTATTCAGAATGGCACTTTTACGCGAGGCCATAAAGTGGTGAATTTCCTATAGAGCTGAGAGTGTGTGAGTTGGGGCAGGTGGTGTGTCGAAGGCTGGGGCAGCAAAGGGGTGCTCCGAGACGTCTCTCCCAGTGTGGCCACCACAGCCAAACAAGAGACTCTGTACAGCTTCCCTGTAAATTGCAGTGTTCAGGCTGCCAAACCCCAGAGCCACCTCTGAGAAATGGAGAGAAGGAAGTGATGTCAACAAGGAAAAGCTGATAGATAAAAGCAAATTTTCCTTGACAAATATGAATCATAGCCCTTTTAACCAGCTAGTTCTGAGAAAGAGAAACCTTTGTTACTTGCATTTAACCTCTGAGATTCCAAACACCTAGGAGACAGGACTTTACATGGCAGTGAAAAGACTGTCACCCGACATAGATACAGCATTTACATTGGTTCCCCAGTTTGGGCCATAACCTCATACTCAGCTGTCATTTTGGCCTTTGGAAGGGAGGACAAACAGTCCTGGCTCCAAGTGAGTGGGCAACCCAGTCTCCATTTGGGGATGTGGGTTGTTGGTATGTAAATGCAGCTTCAACCTTCTATTTGACCAGGTTGTTTGTAGATCTTACCTTTTCTTTTCTAATTTTTATTGAAGAATAGTGGACTTATGATGGTGTGTTAATCTCTTCTGTACATCAAAGTGACTCAGTTACACCCATATATATTCCTTTCCACATTCCTTTCCATTATAGTTTATCACAGGATGTTGACTATAGTCCCCTGTGCTGTACAGTAGGACTTTGTTGTTTATCCATCCTGTATAACAATTTGCCTCTGCTAATCCCAAACTCTCATTTCTAACCCCTCTCCCCACTTTGGCAACCACAAGTGTGTCCTCTATATCTGTGTGTCTGTTTTTGTTTCGTAGATTTGTTGATTTGTATTATATTTTAGATTCCATATAGCATTTGTGTCATAAGGCATCTGTCTTTCTTTCTCTGACTGATTTCACTTATTATGATAATCTCTAGGTCCATCCATTTCCCTTTTCTTTTTTTTTTCCCCCTTTTGAAAACACAACTTTGTTGAAATATACAATTCCCTCATTTCAAGTGTCCAACTCAATGCTTTTGGGTGCCTTACAGTGTTAATTTTTCAAATTGTTCCTTTAGTTTCTTATTAGAAATTTTAGTACTGCCGCAGAGGAAGGAAAGAAAATGGAATATATAGAAGAAGATAGTAGAAATCCTGGACAGAAAGAGAAAATGAGTCAGGGACAGAAAGAAAGGGTACAAGATGCTTCCAAAGAAGAGAGGCCAACTGCTTCTGGATTTCTCAATCTTTAACCAGGATTCAGAATTCAACCAGAGAAGGCGATGGCAACCCACTCCAGTACTCTTGCCTGGAAACTCCCATGGACAGAGGAGCCTGATGGGCTGCAGTCTATGGGGTCGCACAGAGTCGGATGTGACTGAAGCGACTTAGCAGCAGCAGCAGAATTCATCATGGCGGCACACCCGCCAAAGGCAGGGGCAGGAGCTGTGGAGGCTTATGCAGGAAGCCACCTGAGCGGGCATTGTGGGTTGGAACCCAGAGAGGCAAAGGTCTCTTGGTTGCCACAGGGAATCTCGAACCCTGCCCAGTTACTTCCCTGGGCCTCTCCTGAGCCCTCCCCTGCAGGCGAACCAGGCACACCAGACATCAAGTCACAGCTCGGTGGCTTGAACCAGGTGCCACTTTTCAACTCAGTCCTTTTCTTGATTCTCAAATTGCAGCATTTAATGAGGTAAAACATCAGATTACAGAGAACTTTTGTTTTTTAATGAGGATTCGGGGAAGTTTCTGGGTTAGTTGAGAAGTATGAAAGTATTTAACCTCCGTTCAGCGAACTGCCCTTTATTAACATTTTCCCTTCTACTGTTGCTCGGAAAACTGCACTTTCTCAAACAAGTTCACCATTTGGTGTTTGGATCTGGCTAGAGCCAGACGATGCATGTCACCATTACAGCATGCAAATCAGCCCAGACTTGATTTAAGGACCAGAGGGCTCTTCCGGGTAAATGCTATCGGGAAGGAGATGAGCAGAATACTGCTCTCTGAGTGAAAATGTGGCTTCTCAGATGCCAGTGGATGCTGACAGCATGCACCCCTCCGGTTTATAATGATCGCCACGGCAATTGCTTTCATGGAGACATACTCTTTGCAAAGGATGACCCAGAATGTCTTCCATAGATCCCACTGCAGTGTGGCTTTTTGACTTTTCACAAAGTCAACTCTTTGTTTTGCTCTCCTCCCAAGGGGACATGTGACATGATAAAATGGGTGAAATAAGAAGCAGAAAGGAGCCCAAAGAGAACACTACCCTCTCCTTCACGTACCCTTCTTTGTAAGCTACTGAAGGAGAGAAAGCAGAAAAGTTCATCTCCTAAAATCATAGACTTTTAGAACTGGAAGGTCCTTGAGAGTCATTTGGAGCATGAGCTTCCCAGGTGGCGCTAACGGTAAAGAACCTGCCTGACAATACAGGAGATGTAAGAGACATGGGTTTGATCCCTGGGTCTGGAAGATCTCATGGAGGAGGAAATGGCAACCCACTCCAGTATTCTTGCCTGGAGAATCCCAGGGACGGGGGAGCCTGGTGGGCATTAGAACCGAAAGTCACTTGAGAGCCATCCGGAGGGCACACTTGCTATTCATGCCTCCCCAGAATCCCTGCTCCCTTTGTTTGCTTACAGTACCCTGACTTCCCTTTGGGAAATAACACTCTGGCACCCTCAGACCTTTGGATCTACCCTTGACTCCAAGGGCTGGACATATAATCCAGGTCTGGCCAATGGGCATATTCTAGAATCCCTCCAATTCTAATGATTCATTTAGGATGCATAAGTGACTCACACTAGTTCAATGAGTTTGTTTGTGGTTTTTTTTTTTTTTTTCACTATTGCGATAAAGAAGTTCTATTTCTGATGGAATTATTGCCTGTAAGGATAATTTCAGACTGGAGCTCCTGGAGTTACCAGAGTGTGCATGACTGAATATGAAACTGAAAGGAAAAAACAAAATCACAGGACTTTTGTTTGAACCCCTGGATCCAGCTTTACCTGAAGCCAAATTAATCTCTGAACTTTTCAGTTACGTGAATTAATAAATCCAGATTTTGGCTTAAACCTGTTTGAGTTGGTTGTTTTCATTTGCAACCAAAAGAGCCATGGCTAATACACCACCCAGTTCTTTCATTCTGCAAACCTAAAATCAAGGAATGGATTACCCAAGTTTTCAGAGCCAGGGCAGAACTGGTCTAGCATCGAAGCCCCCTGAGGTCCAGTCTAGGACTCTTTCTGAAAGCCTTTCACAGTTAATCTTCCTGTTTGAGGCAGCATCGCATAGTTATTCTAGACTTGTTGAAATGACAATAACATGAACTAACGATGTTTTATGAGACTTTGGTGGCAAGGACCTCTTATGATTGGCAGGAACTGGCGCCTGCATATCTGACTGTTCAATTTGCAGTAGTTATAATTCCCATACTATTCCAGGGTTTACAAGGGACTCAACCAAATGTGGCTCAAACATACCATCCCCCAGTCCTTCTCTTTTTTTACTGGGTGGAGACAGATTGTTAGGTGAACACCCTGATAAATGGGTCTGAGGTTCACTAACACATATGGATATGACTGTGCTGGCTGTTAAAATATTGAAATATATCTGTCCTGTTTAGCATACTGCCCTCAGCTGCCCCTGCCCTTCACCCAGGACCCCACTCTCCTAGACCTCCTGAATATCTTGTCATTTCAGGGTTAGCGCCTAGTTTATGGGAAGGGTGTCTTCAGAACCTTGATCCACCACTGGGTCAGGGTCCATTCTGATGGACTGAACCCAATAGATTGCTTCCTATTTTGGATTTTAGTTTCATAGACATAAATACACACAGTCCATTCCCAAGAGGAAAATGTGAGATAGAAGTATAAAAACCTGGTTCTCCTCACTAAGGGCAGGGGACTCCTACAATAGTTTTTTTAATTTTTTGGATAACTTCTTCTCTGGCCCCATAAAGATACTGGCTCATGGATTTACAGGGAAATGAGTACTGGACCAGGAAACAGTGCACTGGGGTTCTGATCCCAATCTCTGGGGACCTAACCCGACGGCTTTTCTGTGCCTCAGGCATAAGGAATCTGAGGGCAAGGCCTGCCTAGTCTCCCTCCCTGGGGTGCTGTGAGGATTCTGACAAAAGGGCCAATGGATGAGTCATCAATATCTTGATCTAAAGGGGCAGTTTCAATTAACGTGGGCGAGCACTGATCGAAGTCCTTGACTTAGTGTAGGAAATTCTCCAATTCTCACCTCTCTGAGGCAGACACTGCTATGATGACTACTTTCAGATGGGGAAACTGAGGCAGGGAGAGGTTCGGTAACTGCAGGCTGGCCTTAGAGAGTTCAGGCTTAGTCAGGACACATCTCTTCATCCAGCACAGTAGGTGTAGTTTGGGCACTGGACTCAAACCTCGTGGCTTAGATGGTAAATAATCTGCTTGCAATGCAGGAGACCTGGGTTTGATCCCTGGGTCTGGAAAACCCCTGGAGAAGGGAATGGCTACCCTCGCCAATATTCTTGCTGGAGAATCCCATGAACAGAGGAGCCTGGCAGGCTATAGTCCATGGGGTTGAAAAGAGTCAGACACAACTGAGCAACTAACACACAACACATACTCACTCTTCCATGCCAACCCTGAGTTGGTACCTTGACACTGTTGTTTGTAAGCTTTGTACTCAGCTTTTTCTTCTGTAAAGTGAGACTATTAATTATAACTGTTGGATGCAGTTATTGTGAGGCTTAACGGAAATAAGATTAATCAACGAACTCGAGGACTGCTAGAGTTTGTACACACGAAAAATCAGTATACCAGACACTTCCTCGGTGGTCCAGTGGTTAAGACTCCCTGCTTCTAATGCAGGGGGCACAGGTTCGATTACTGGTTGGGGAACTAAGACCCCACATGGCACACAGCCAAAAAGAAAAAAAAAGGTCAGTATACCAGTTAAATTTGGATTTCAGATAAACAATGAATAGATTTAAAAAAAAAAAAAGCATAAGTATGTCCCAAGCAGTATTTGGGACATACTTATTACTGAAAAATGACTCATTATTTATGTTTTGGATTTTACCAGGCAGCTACACAGGAAGTGCCTGGCACAGGATCAGGCCCGAAAGGGATGTGGAGATATGAAAGGCGTTCCTGTTGGGAACTGGGTCCTGCATGAAGGTTTGGAGGGGCCAGGAAGGGGAGATGGAAGGAGGATTGGGTTAGATACTTCAAAGGGACCAGGACTGGCCACAGACCTCAATGGCCAAGGAGAAGTAGAGTGTAGACAGGCCGGGGGAGAAACAAGAGCCCTCAGCCTTCATCTTAGTTCTGTTGTATCCCCGGTGTCTGGCGTGTCCCCAGAGCCTCTGGACCTGCCCCAGGGGACTGGGCCAGGCCCACCTAGTGTCCACACCAGCTCCCCTTAATCCTTCGGAGGCCAGTGCTGCCGCCACGTCAGTGGACAAGACCCAGGCCTTGGAGCACACTGGGGGCTCTCTGACTGCATGTTCCAGGAGCCTCCGAGCACAGTCAGATAGTACAGGAGAGAAGCAGAAAAAACAAAACCTTAGAACTAACCCGGACTCAAGAAGATGAACAAGAGGGAAGAAGGAAGAAAGATCAGAAGCAGAGGCCCACTGTGTCACACTGGGTGTAAGAGCCAGGCTACTGGAAAGGACAAAGAGGCCAGCGGAGCCGCACTAGCGACCGGGGCACGCCTGAGTGCCCCGCGGCTGTGCTGCCGCTCCTTCCGGGCCTCCCTTCCCGCTCCCTGCGGCTCGCCATGGGTCACTCTAACGCCCAGGACCTTCCTGGTGGGGACAGGCTGCCTGCCACAGTGCGGGCAGGTCACCTTCACCATCTGTGCCCTTGGTTTCTCAGCTCGTTAAGTTGGGAAAACGCCATAGGACCACTTACTCAGGAAACTCACCGCTTCCCCTCCATTTTGCCAAATATTATGATAGTGTGGGCTTGTGAGACAGACAAGTTTGAGCTCTGGCTTTGCCGCTTGATTTGGTGCTTTGGGGCAAGTGTGTTGCCCTCCCTCCAGCTCCGTTAGAAAGGACCTGCCTCCACCTCCCTTCTCACGGGGTCCTTGTAGGAACCAGCCAGCAACCTCAGGTCGGCTGCCTTCTGAGTCCCCTGGAGAGGAGCTGCCCCTCTAGAGCTAAGTGTGGTCTCAGCCCTGGCAGGTCCTCACTCTGTAGAGGCTCTTAGGATGTACTGAGCACTCCTGGGGCACCACCAAGCTCCGGAGAAACAGATGCCATTGATGGTGTTCCATGCTCTGGAGGGCTTCACCGTTTGGTGGGAAGGACAGACTATTAAATCATTAGAGAAAAATTCTTGAGTACGTTCCTATCATTAAGCTGCAGAGTGTGTGGTTCCAAAGGTAAAGGCCATGGCCCAGGACTCCCATGGAAGGAAAAAGGGTGTATGGACCAACTCGGTGCTGGGGCTCTGGGGGGTGGGGCAAGCCACTGACTGGGTGACCTTAAAGATGACTGCTTGGCCAGTGGCCCAGGGAGAAATTCCCAGTCTATAAAGTAAGTCACTTCTGTTTTGCTCTTTAGACCAGTCTTTCTTTGGACACTCCAAGCAAAGCCATGTGCTCCTCCTAATCATTCTTTCTCATCGATCAGAGACATTTCATGTAATCATTCAGAGAGCTGACTGATCTCCCAGGCTCCCCACAGCGGATCAGAAGTACAGAACTTTCTCTGCCCCCAGCCCTGAGCCCAGCTCTTGTGGGTGTCCCCACCCCAAGCCCAGTGCTTGCCTCATCTGTTTAGCTGTACTCTGAGGAGTGCTGAGAGGCAGCAGACACGGGTGTGTTGCCAGGCTCCTTCTAGTCCAGCCAGGGAAGATAAAACCTGATTAGAGTTCATCTTGGTTTCCAGTTGATTATCAGGCTGGCCCTGTGTGGGGGTAAATTACCTCTTGTTGAGACTCGAGAGAACAGTCTCACAATCTCCAGATGTGTCTCTGATGATTTGAACAGCCCTGTATAGATGGCAACGCGGCTTCGTTTGCATACATCATTTCCTGTGAGTCACTCAACAACCCAGTGAGAAAGGAAAGGAGATATTACTGGGATCCGCAGTTAACAGACAGGAAACTGAGGCTGGAGGAGAAGAGTGACCTGGAAACCGAAATTTATCTCTGGAATATAAGTCATCATCAGGCCTGCTATGTAGCGCCTTGAAGGCAGGGCCTGTGTCTAGACAAATCTATCCCCCTCATGTTACTTGAATTTTATTCAATGGTGCCATGGTAAATATTTAACCACCAGCTCTCTAGGAAAAAGAAAATCCTGGATTTGCAGTATTTGCCAATTGCTGAAGTGTAAATACTCTTCACCACAGCCCATTTCGGGCTACCCATGGGATATCAACGACTTGCAAAATTCCTGAAAATTTAACCATTGTCTCTTACTAAACAGTACAACTGGCCTCAGCGTACCACTGTTTTTACAGAGTACCTTCCATATAAAATGGAACTAAAAGATATTTGATGAATTCAGAGGTCATAATGCTCCTTCATTCATTCAAATCCAAATACCCTCGGGGTGGATAAAGCCTGCCCCCAGCTGACACTGATGGGATCTATAAGGTTTAGAATCTCCTGGATGTGTGTGTTAGTTGCTCAATCGTGTCCGACTCTTTGCGACCCCATAGACTGTAGCCTGCCAGGCTCCTCTGTCTATGGGATTCTCTAGGCAAAAATATTGGCGTGGGTCGCCATTTCCTTCTCCAGGGGGTCTTCCTGACCCAGGGATCGAACCCGGGTTTCCAGCATTGCAGGCAAACTCTTGACCATCTGACCTACCAGAAAAGCCCTGGTTTCCTGGAGGACAAGTGATATTACTGGTTAGAGGCCTCTGATTCCGGCAGGGAAGGCAGATTTAAAGATAAAGGAAAGAAGGAATGTGAGTGAGAAGAAGAGAAAAGGATGGCAAGGACAGAAGCAAGAAAGGAAGAAAGAGGGAAGGGAGGGAGCAAAGGAAGCGAGAGGGGAAGACAGTAGATTCATAAGACAAGTGGCAAAGGAGTGGGACTGTCTTTGGTTTGCTCTAGAGGCACGGTCTGGTGCCGTGTGCACAGCAGAAGCTCAGTAAACATCGCGTCCCAGGTTCTGGTCCCCCCAACTCCTCCCCGCTTCCTCCCCCACAGCTCTGCTACTCCACTGTCCCATCCTACCTCCCAATGAAATTCCAAGATCTTTGACAGCAGACACTCTCTCATTCATTTCTGCACCCATGATAGACTGGACTCTGGTCTACGGGTGTCCAGACATGACTTATAATCCTCGCTATAATTCCACTATGACAGGGAGATCAAGTAAATTGTTCAACTTTTGCAGCCACCAAATGAAAGGCCAGGATTCAAACTCTCTCTGCTCTTTCATGCTGCTTCTGAAAGGATCGGAAATCTTTCTGACAAATGAATAGTGAATTCCTCTTCTCACCTGAGACCTCCATGTGCCTTCTTTTTTACAGTAGCCAGTTTTCATTTGTCACAGGGCCCCAATGAGAGTTTCAGGACAAGTGTGTAACATGGATTCTCTAAACTCTAGAGTGTGTGCACTGGAAATGAACCCACGATGATGAGGAAACAGTGAGGCTTCTTAAAATACCCACCTCGGTTCTGCAGAGCCTGCAGCAGACTTGTAGGGAGAAAGCCGAAGCTTATGGATTTTGCCATTGTAAGGATGAAAGTCACTCAGTCGTGTCTGACTCTTTGTGACCCCGTGGACTATACAATCCATGGAATTCTCCAGGCCAGAATACTGGAGTGGATAGCCGTTCCCTTCTCCAGGGGATTTTCCCACAACCAGGTCTCCTGCATTGTAGGCAGTATCTTTACCAGCTGAGCCACAGTATCCTATCCCTTCTCCAGCGGATCTTCCTGACCCAGGAATCGAACCACGGTCTCCTGCACAGATTCTTTACCAGCTGGGCTACAGGAACCCCCTTGCTAAGGATGACCACACATTATTGCTTATTGACAACCCTATAAGGGGACTGTTGCCACCACATTTAACACTAGGGAAAATGGGCCTCCTGGGGCTTAAATACGCTGCTGTAGTAGTTTGGATCTCACTCTCCAAAGCAGATCCCAAGGCAAGGACTTGGGGGCAGCTAGTTTATTTGGGATGTGATCCCAGGAAGCATTAGTGAAAAAGTGGGGAAATAAGAGGTATTACAGGAGTTGCTATGAACAACTGGGGTTTAATCCTGCTGGGGATTTTGTGCCCAGTATCAACCCATCCCGCACAAAGGCACAAGGGAACTGAGATGTTTGTCTATGAGCCATGGTCCCTTTTTGTGGGGGTGCTTTCTCTGGTGGGGTTAAAGGCAGAGCACTCTGGTCGTCTGGCTCCAGGGCTGGGCAAGCTCCCTTGGTACCAGAGAAAGCCCTCCGGTCACCAAACAGAGAGAGAGAGCCCTTGAGTGGGGAGACGGTCAGCAGGGGGAGTGGATGGTGAGCCAGGGCAGCGTAGGGCATGCTTGCTCAAGGTCAGAAGGCAAACAGGGGTACAAGCTCAGGCCTGTTCCCAAGTGCCCAAATCATTTTCCTTCTGTGCCACCAAACACGTAAGACCAGTCAAGGAGACAGGATCCACAGACCCCAGAGGTGGCCTGGCTGAGCTAGTGAGGAAAAGTGGGGCTCAAAGATGAGTCCCAGGAGGGTCTGACTTGGTGGATGGGGCCTGGCCATTGGCTGAGAAAGAGGATGCAGTTCCCCAGGGCTACCGAAACTAGCTGCTGGCAGGTCTAACTTAGCTCTTCAGAGCACCTTCGTTCTGGCCTCATTTGTTTCCTTTTACAAATTCAATCCCTTTATTTTATAGCCCAGATCTCTCTGTAAGAACAATAAAAGCAACACAAGAAGCAGGTTCACAAAAGCCCAATGGGAGGGGAATGAGCTAAGAATACAGGCCTTCCCGGGGCCACCCAAGTCTCTTTTGAAGCATGCAAAATATCCAAATCCAAAGCACAATATCCAAGGATAACACAATATCCAAAACAGAACAAAATGAAACACACACACACACACACAACTCAACAAAAGTCAGGGATTCTATTTCTCAGGGCTCCTTAGCCAGCAATGGTGCTGGTCCCCTCTCAAAGGGTGCTGTTTGTTTAGGGGACAAGCAGGTGCTGTCCTCTGGCATTCACACCAGAAATAAAGCCCAGTCTTGGCCCAGGCCACTGGAGACGACCCTCAGCAGCGCGAGAGTGGAAGGCAAGGAAGGCTGGGCCAACCTTTCAACGTTGAAAGGTTTTGTTTTGTTTCCATTTTTTAAAAAAAAGTAATTTCTTGTTGGCATAGCCAGAGGATGAAATCTGGCTAGACTCTTTCTTAAAAAAAAAAAAATAGGGAGAAGTGAAATCTGAGGGAAGGCCAAGGGGCAGCTGTGGTATATCCGGTGGCTCCCTTGGCCATTCCAGGAGGCCCGTCTCTCATCTGTCCTGCCAGGTTGACACTTGGAGCTCTGGGCCTGGGGGGCCCATCTCAAAATCTGGAAATGATCTCAGAGATCACCCGACCCTAGGGATCACTCCCCTTGTCTTGTTCAAAGGAGCACAAAATAGGCCCAAAGAGTCAGGCATTTCCTGAATTCTCAGAAGGAAAGAGACCAGTCAAGAAAACCACTTTGGGCCCCCAGATCCTGATTCCTACCGCCAAAGTGGTCTTTTTAGGAGAGCTGGGTGAAGGCCTGTCTACATGGACCTGAAGATGTTATGACTGGCCCTAGACAGAGCCAGCCTGCAATACCTGCTCAGCTCTTTCCAACTCTGTGGCCCAGGGTGAATCGCTATACCTCTGGGAGTCTATTTCCTCATCTGTAAACTAGAGATGCTAGTACCTACCTCACAGGACTGTTGTGAGGGATTAAAAAAAAGACGATACTAGTACAGTGGGTCTCAAACCTTGTGATCTCACGACACCTTTACACTCTTACAAATTATTTAGATACCAAACGGACCTAGCTTAGAGCAAAGGGAATAACACTCACTATTTTGTAATAACCTAAGGGAAAAGAATCTGAAAAAAAAATATATATATATACATATACACACACACGGTATATAAGGACTTCTTTGGTGATCCTGTTGTTAAGAATCTGCCTGCCAATGCAAAGGACACAGGTTTGAGCCCAGGTTCAGGAAGATTCCACAGGCCTTGGAGCAACTAAGCCCCTGAGCCGCAAGTTCTCAGCCCACTCTCTAGAGTCAGCATGCCGCAACAAGGGAAGCCATGGCAACGAGAAAAGACCAGGCACTACAATTAGAGAAAGCCTACACACAGCAACGAAGACCCGGTGCAGCCAAAATATCAATGATAAATAATTAAAACTTAAAAAGGAAGGCCTACAAAACCTAGAACTATGAAGACCCACAAGACCTTCTAGAACTAACATCCCAAAAGATGTCCTTTTCATTATAGGGGACTGGAATGCAAAAGTAGGAAGTCAAGAAACACCTGGAGAAACAGGCAAGTTTGGCCTTGGAGGACAAAATGAAGCAGGGCAAAGGCTAATAGAGTTTTGCCAAGAGAATGTACTGGTCATAGCAAACATCCTCTTCCAACAACACAAGAGAACACCCTACACATGGATATCATCAGATGGTCAACACTGAAATCAGATTGATTATGTTCTTTGTAGCCAAAGATGCAGAAGCTCTATACAGTCAGCAAAAACAAGACCGGGAGCTGACTGTGCCTCAGATCATGAACTCCTTATTGCCAAATTCAGACTGAAATTGAAGAAAGTAGGGAAAACCACTAGACCATTCAGGTATGACCTAAATCAAATCCCTTATGATTATACAGTGGAAGTGAGAAATAGATTCAAGGGATTAAATCTGATAGACAGAGTGCCTGAAGAACTATGGAAAGAGGTTCATGACATTTTACAGGAGGCAGGGATCAAGACCATCCCTAAGAAAAAGAAATGCAAAAAGGCTAAATGGTTGTTTGAGGAGGCCTTACAAATAGCTGTGAAAAGAAGAGAAGCAAAAGGCAAAGGAGAAAAGGAAAGATACATCCATTTGAATGCAGAGTTCCAAAGAATAGCAAGGAGACATAAGAAAGCCTTCCTCAGCCATCAATGCAAAGAAATAGAGGAAAACAACAGAATGGGAAAGACTAGAGATCTCTTCAAAAAATTAGAGATACCAAGGGAACGTTTCAGGCAAAGATGGGCTCAATAAGGGACAGAAATGGTATGGACCTAACAGAAGCAGAAGATATTAAAAAGAGGTGTCAAGAATACAGAGAAGAACTGTGCAAAAAAGATCTTCATGACCCAGAGAGTCACAATGGTGTGATCACTCACCTAGGGCCAGACATCCTAGAAAGTGAAGTCAAGTGCAGTCAAGAAGCATCAGTACAAACAAAACTAATGGAGGTGATGGCATTCCAGTTGAGCTATTTGAAATCCTGGAAGATGATGTTGTGAAAGTGCTGCACTCAATATGCCAGCAAATTTGGAAAACACAGCAGTGGCCACAGAACTGGAAAAGGTCAGTTTTCATTCCAATCCCAAAGAAAGGCAATGCCAAAGAATGCTCAAACTACCAACAATTGCACTCATCTCACGCACTAGTAAAGTAACATTCAAAATTCTCCAAGCCCAGCTTCAATAGTACATGAACCATGAACTTCCAGGTGTTCAAGCTAGATTTAGAAAAGGCAGAGGAATCAGAGATCTAATTGCCAGCATCTGCTGGATCATCAAAAAAGCAAGAGAGTCCAGAAAAACATCTACTTCTGCTTTATTGACTATGCCAAAGCCTTGGACTGTGTGGATCACAACAAACTATGGAAAATTCTTCAAGAGATGGGAATGCCAGACTACCTGACCTGCCTCTTTAGAAATCTGTATGCAGGTCAGGAAGCAACAGTTAGAACTGGTCATGGAACAACAGACTGGTTCCAAATAGGAAAAGGAGTACGTCAAGGCTGTATATTGTCCCCCTGCTTATTTAACTTATATGCAGAGTACATCATGGGAAATGCCAGGCTAGATGAAGCACAAGCTGGAATCAAGATTGCCGAGAGAAATATCAACAACCTCAGATATGCAGATGACACCACCCTTATGGCAGAAACTGAAAAGGAACTAAAGAGCCTCTTGATGAAAGTGAAAGAGGAGAGTGAAAAAGTTGGCCTAAAACTCAACATTCAGAAAACGAAGATCATGGCATCTGGGCCCATCACTTCATGGCAAATAGACGGGAAGCACTGGAAACAGTGACAGACTTTGTATTTTTGGGCTCCAAAATCACTGCAGATGGTGATTGCAGCCATGAAAGATGCTTGATCCTTGGGAAAAAAGTTATGACCAACCTAGATAGCATATTCAAAAGCAGAGACATTACTTTGCCAAACATGGTCCATCTAGTGAAAGCTATGGTTTTTCCAGTGGTCGTGTATGGATGTGAGAGTTGGACTATAAAGAAAGCTGAGTGCCGAAGAATTGATGCTTTTGAACTGTGGTGTTGGAGAAGACTCTTGAGAGTCCCTTGGAGTGCAAGGAGAGCCAACCAGTCCATCCTAAAGGAAATCAGTCCTGAATATTCTTTGGAAGGACTGATGCTGAAGCTGAAACTCCAATACTTTGGCCACCTCATGTAAAGAACTGATTCATTTGAAAAGTCCCTGATGCTGGGAAAGATTGAAGGCGGGAGGAGAAGGGGACAGCAGAGGATGAGATGGCTGGATGGCATCACTGACTCAATGGACCTGAGTTTGAGTAAACTCCAGGAGTTGGTGATGGACAGGGAGGCCTGGCGTGCTGCAGTCCATGGGGCCGCAAAGAGTGGAACACAGCTGAGTGACTGAACTGAAATGAACTGATGAGAAAGGCATGGCAACCCACCCCTATGCACTTGCCTGGAGAATCTCATGGACCGAGGAGCCTGGTGGGCTGCAGTCCATAGGGTCACACAGAGTCTGACGCAATTGAAGGGACTAACCAGCAGCAGCAGCGTATATATATGCATATATGTAAATTTAAAATTACAATTAAAAAATTATTGCCCACTCCAATGCCTCACGTTAGAAAATTCTAGAAAACACATCACATTGTCCAACAGATGATGACACCATCACACATCATGGAGCTTCTTGGAAAATTTTGTTGTATACTTAAGAGAGAATGGGAGTAAAAAACCAAATAATATCTTAGTAATTTTACAAAGATATTGTGAAATAGTTTTGACCTTGTAGACATCTTGAAAAGGTCTGGGGACTTTGAGAACTGCCATAGTCATGTGTATAAAGTCTTTAACTGAATGCTTGAAACACAGTGGGTGCTTGACACTTGGTGCCAAGGCCACTGTATAGGGTCCATGGATTTGGCACTTGCAGCTTGTGTAATCTGGAGGGCATATGGACCATGAAATTAAAAGACTCTTGGTCCTTGGAAAGAAAGCTATACCTAGACAGCATATTTAAAAACAGAGAAATCACTTTGCTGACAAAGGTCCTTATTGTCAGAGATATGGTTTTTCCAGTAGTCATGTATGGATGTGAGAATTGGTCCATAAAGAAGGTGGAGCACCGAAGAATTGATGCTTTTGAACTGTGATGCTGGAGAAGGCTCTTGAGAGTGCCTTGGACAGCAAGGAGATCAAACCAGTCAATCCTAAAGGAAATCAACGCTGAATATTCATTGGAAGGACTGATGCTGAAGCTCCAATACTCTGGCCACCTAACGTGAAGAGCTGACCCACTGGAAAAGAACCTGATGCTGGAAAGACTGAAGGCAGTAGGAGAAGGGGGCAACAGAGGATGAAATGGTTGGATGGCACCATCATTGACTCAATGGACATGAGTTTGAGCAGACTCCAGGAGATGGTGAAGGATAGGGAAGCCTGGAGTGCTGCGTGCAGTCCGTGGGGTCACGAAGAGTTGGACACGACTCAGTGACTGAACAACAATGGTCCTTGTGAACGTGAAGCTAGTGCGTCAACCCCCGGTGCTCCTGGCAGGAGGCTCTCTCTGGGCTCTTTGCAGTTCTTCCAGGCAGGGCCTGTAGGGCAAGGCCAGCAGGAGGTCAAACAGCCCTGGAGCCGCTGGAGGTATTTGTGGGCAGGGCTGGAGAGGCTCCTTTTCAAGTTGCTTCTCTGGGAGAGTGATTCATGCTACCCAGGCCAGTGCACAGACGTCACATAAAGTGAGCTGAAAGGAAGAAAGGCAGAGGACAGGCCTTTGAGGGCTTCCGCCCAGTCCTGTTGCTCAGTCCTGGAGGGCAGAGATTTCATCTCTGCTCACGAGCCTTAGTTTCCTTGAGTGTAAAATAGTCAACGCTGACCAGGAGAGGTGCCCGGAGAATTAAACGAGATGCACATGGTGAGAAGGGCAAATTGTGCCTGGGGAAGGAGTTCTTACCAGCCAAGCGACGCTTACAGAGAGGGGCTCTGGGTTGGCCAAATTCAACCCTTAGTTGACTGTGTGCAGATCCGCTAAACTCCGGCACCGGGTGGTCAGTTCCAGAGGTGGGAGCGAAGTGAACGGCGCTGGCCCTGAAATTGTCCTGCTCCCTCTGTGGGGAGAATCTTCACTGTCGTGCAGTCAAGCAGCTCAGCCTGCTGGGCTCCAGCTGTCATCTAGAAGAGGGGCTCACTTCCTTCTGTTCCTCATCCCCAGACAGACACCGGAGCGTTCAGGATGGAGATCCTGCATCCATGGGTCTGCCTTCTGGAACTCTTCTTCTCCCACCTGCTTCTCTCCTCTCCTTGGAATTTCTTCTTCCTGGGCTCCAGGGTGGCCCTCAGTCAAGTGACTTGATGGCCTGCTCCTAGTCCTCTCAGGGGTGAGGGGTGCTGTCCTTAGCACCTGCTGTGCACCCAGGAGCATCAGGAAAGCGCGCCCCCATCCCCAGGGTTGTTACCAGCACATAGCTCATGTGCAGATATGGGGCTTTGAGTGGGAAACAAGCTCCAGTCTTCCAAAAATGAAAGACAAAGCCCAGAATGGCTCAGGGTGTTATTAATGAAATTCACCTCCACTTCTGGCACTTGTTCAACTTCCATGAAGAACCAGGTATATCCTTCACCTACCCTAAAGGTTGACAACAGTTCTCTGTGAAAGGCTAGAGAGTAAATATTTTAGGCTTTCAGGACCATACAGTTTCTGCTGCCATTTCTCAGTTCTGCTGTTATAGCCCAAAAGCAGCCATTGACAACAAGGGATCATATGGATATGATAAAACTTTATTTAAAAAACCAAACAGGCAGCAGTTAGCTATTGGCTGTAGCTTGCCCACCTCTGACATAACCTGTGTCCAATCCTGGCATTCACTCTATAAAAGCAGTTTGTTGATTCCATTCTATAACTCAGTGAGCTGGCTCAGAGAAGCTCAGTGACTCGGAGCAAGGTTACACAGCAGGGCATGACCAAACCAGCATGAAAACCCGGTTTTGACTCCAAAATGGATGCTTCTGCTGTCTTGACTTGAGACCAACCTGATAACACACTCGGCGGTTTTGTGAAGTCCTGTGCAGGGTCAGCACCCAGGATGAGAGGCGTTGGAGTCCTGCCGTCCTGCATCCCGCGGACTTCACCCGCGGTCACCGGCCACCACTGTCTTCCCAGGAGGGATATGACTGGGGTGGCAGGTCATGCACGGCCAGCATGACTCGGCCAAAATCCAGTCTTGGCAGTCTGCGCCCTGGCGCCCAGTTAAACTTTTGACTTTCCAAA
Organism: Ovis canadensis; assembly: GCF_042477335.2. Taxonomy (NCBI): domain Eukaryota; kingdom Metazoa; phylum Chordata; class Mammalia; order Artiodactyla; family Bovidae; genus Ovis; species Ovis canadensis. The sequence continues at coordinate 48,670,277 of NC_091266.1, read as the reverse complement.
TTAGAGAACTTGAAAGTTCTGCTGGGCAATTTTTTTTTTTTTTTTGAGAAAGAGACATTTTTGTTGCTGTTGTTAATAATTTACCAGAATGGGATCTCTCTCTTTCTTTCTCTCTCTCTCTCTCTCTTCCTCCCTCCTTGAATGGCCTTCCCTTCAATCCTGGTCCCCCTCCACTCCACTCCACGATTTAGCACTGTGTTAACAGGATTCTGGGTCTCCTCTTCCCAGACAAAGGCAGGGTGAAGTGTGGTGAGGGAGGGAACCAAGGACTCCTGAAAGCCTTTCTCTGGAGAAGTTGCTTCCTATTGGCGCAGGCTGGCCGCCCCCTACCCCAGCATCTGATGTATAATTTAGCAGTCCGTTTCCTCCCACCCAGCTCCATCTGTTATCTACTTGTATTTATCGTTTCTTTCACCCAAGAAACTGCCTGGGATATTGGCGGGGAAGGCTTGCAATCCTATTGTCCGAGAGGTTAAACATTAAAGTTGGGCTCAAAGTTTGCTTCCTATCCCCACCCCCCCTTAAATTCTGCCCTGAAATTCCCTTTTGGCCACACCTCCTCACCAAGGCACGAGGTGCTAATGACCTGATTTACATCTGTGTAAATCCAAGCTGCGGACACTAATGAGGCCTGAAATGAATGGAAACGCCGCAGAGGCTGGCTGACCCGGCTGGGGCGTGGAGACACCGCTGAGCGGAAATCCAGCTGTTGCTTGCCCGACACACACCCTGGCAGACATGCAGGACAGAACTCCAGGCCTAGACTCTCGTCACCAGGGAGGAGGCAGCAGGGAAAGGGTTAAGCAAGAGGCAAGTGACCCCCCGGTGCGGCTGCTCCCACTCTCCCGTCGCCTTTTCTCGCCTCAATTCCCAGGGTACTGGGCTTAGCGCAGCGCCATGCATAATTGATAACATCAGCCAGGCGCCTTCCCCCAAGCTGGTGACGACGGTGAATATTCACCCCGTCACAGGCAAGGGCAGAGCACCTTAGTCTGCGTCACCGAGCATCCAACTTGGTGCAGCATCTTGGGGACAAAGGTTAGTACCACAGGAGCTGAGGGTGAAGGTGGTGAAATCATTCCCAGTGCAGAGATGCCCAAGCTGGCTTCAAGGCAGACTGATGGGCACTTGAGTTCACTTGAGGAGTGACCTTGAGAAAATCATTTACCTTCCTGAGCTTGATCTGCAAGGTGAAGGTGAGACCATGTCTATCTCTGTTCTAGAGTGCCAGAAAGCTAAGACAGACAGAGTGCATTATAGACCACGAGGTGTATAAGAACTGTAGTCATTTATTTCTACGTGGTTGGCTCTGAAGGCAAATAAGGATGGAGGGATGGCAGGGGAAAGGCATGGATTTGGAGGAAAAGGGACCCTTCAGGCACATGCCATGCAGAGCTGCCATCGTTAGCTGTTTGATGTGGGGCACACCCTAGGTTTAACCTTGCTGAGCTCAGTTTTCTCATCTGTGAAATGGGAACATTGGGGTTGCTTGCCCTTGTAGGCTCAAGGTGAGGTAAAGAGTGTGAAAGAGCTTTGGAACCCATAATCTCTTTACAAATACCAGGGAGTATTAAGGACATTGATCACCATGTGTTCCTGATAATAATAATGGTGCTGCTTCTGGTAGCGGCACAAAGGACAAATTCTCCAAGGTCAAGGGTGACACCTCCTGTCACACCCTCAACCTTTTCCCCAGGGCAAGTACATGTGAGGAGCGCAGGATGGACACATACATTTGGACCAGTTCTGTGGGTGGATCAGCACCACCTTTAGGGCTGTTTCATAAGCCACGCAAAGTAGGGGCTGACCTGCACCCCTCTCCCAGGGGGACTCTTCCTTCCTATGGCCAGCCGAGGGCCTGGTGGTTTGTGGGTGCTCAGTACATGTTGGATGAATGAATGGTCTAAGGTATATTTGCTGCTACCACTGAGTGCCCCCACAAGAATCCTCTGTTACCCATCGTCATAGAATTATGTTCCTTTCCTCTATAGAAGAATTATTCATTCATTTTTGTCATTGTGCTGGTTTTTAAAATACCCACCAATACTTTGGTACTCCTTCCATGGGGAGATGGGGTTCTCTGTGCTTCCTTGTGGATCTGGGCTGAGTAATGACCACTTTGGCCAGAAGCCCAGGCCTTACATGGAGGCCACACGCAGTTTCTGGTCCACAGTCCCAGCTTGGGAGTGACCAAGCTCCAGATGCTTTCTTGCTCTACCTGTTGCCATTCCTAAATTGCAAATCTTCAGGCTGAATCTCCAAACACTGTGGAACAGAAACAAAGCATCTCCTCCGTGCCTGTCTGAACCCTTGACCACAGACCGATAGGGTAATAAAACGACACGGTTTAACGGTACGACTATGGTTGGGGTGATTTGCAATAGTAACTGGGATGTTGGTCGCTTGTCTGTCTTCTCTAGGCTGTGAGTTCTCTGAGGACAGAATTCACTTATAGTTTTGCTCACTGCTCTGTCAGCTCTGGGACTAGGATGAGGGAAAACATTTCCCTAAGACACCTAATTTAAGGAGGAATCAAAATGTCAGGGTCCTGGGATGGTGGGATGAGCACTTTAGAGTAAGTGCTCCTTTATTTCTTTTTGGCTGTGCCCTGAGGCATGCAGGATCTTAGTTCCCCGACCAGGGATTGAACCCCCAACCCCTGCAGTGGAGCCACAAAATTTTAACCACTAGACTGCCAGGGAAATCCCATTGGTTTTTTTTTTTTAATTTTTATTTTTACTTTATTTTACTTTACAATACTGTATTGGTTTTGCCATACATTGACATGAATCCTCCACGGGTGGTTTTTTGTTTTTTTTGTTTTTTTCAATTTAGAGCCTTAGGTGCCCTTCTGGGATCACCCAGACCTGGTCCTCCTCCTTGGAGACCAGCAGAGAGCCTGGTCCATAGGAAGCATCTAACAAATATCGACTGGAAGGACGGATGAATGAATGGAGGAATGGATCAAAGAGACCATTAAATGGTGACCCCTTAGGCAGGCGATGGAAGGACAAGCACTAGACTAGGAGTCAGGTGGCCTTCGGTGTGAATCCCAGTTTTGCCACCTGTTAGCTGTGGAATCTTGAGCAAGCGGCTTAGTTTCTCTGAGCCCCTGGATAACAATGCCTCCCCAGGGGGTTATTGTGAAGAGTAAATGAGACGACAATTATGCAAAGCGCCCTGGCGTACCTGTCCTTGCCCTCTGATTTCCTTTGCCCTCAAGTGTTGGTCTCTCAGCCCTGTCTGACTCTTTGTGATCCCATGGACTCTAGCCTGCTGCGCTCCTCTGTCCATGGAATTCTCCAGGCAGGAATACTGGAGTGAGTTGCCACTTCTTCCTCAAGGGATCTTTCTCACCCAGGAATCGAACCCAGGTCTCCTACATTGCAGTCAGATTCTTTACTTTCTGAGCCACAGGGAAGCCCAAATAGGAGAAAACTCTATCATTTCACAAAACTACTCCCTGGGTGGATCAGCATCCCAGAGCCAAGAGAAGCAGCATGGTGTGGAAAACACTGATTTTACACCAGCTGGAGGTTTGTTTCCATTTGTTTGTATTTGTATTACTTAGCCTAGAGACAATATAGCTTATTAGTTAGAATCATAGGTCCTGGGGAGAGCCAGGTTTGAGTTAGAATCCTAGTCCCAATTTTTATGCAACTTGCCTAGAATCACTTAATCTGAACTTCAGTTTTCCCAGGTAATAGCTGCAAGTTAGGAACCCTAAAATCTCAATGGTTTAACAGAATAGACATTTATTTAATAATCTATACAATCTAGAATAGGAGTATCAGTGGCCTTCTGTATTCCTTCCACATCTGCAGATTCAGCCAACTGAGGATCAAAAAGATTCCTCCCCCACAAAGTATTCCAGAAAGTACCAAACGCAAAACTTGAATTTGCCATGCACCAGCAGCTATTTACACAGCATTTGCATTGGATTAGGCATGATAGGTAATCTAGCGGCGATTTAAAGAGGCTAGGTTATATACACAAATACTGTCTTTGTTCAGTCACCAAATCATGTCCGACTCTTTGTGACTCCTTTGACTGTATCATTCCAGGTTTTCCGGTCCTTCCCTATTTCCTGGAGCTTGCTCAAATTCATGTCCATTGAGTCAGTGATGCCATCCAACCATCTCATCCTCTGAAGGCCCCCTCTCCTTCTGCCTTCAATCTTTCGCAACATAAGGGTCTTTTCCAAAGAGTCAGCCCTTTTTTATCAGGTGGCCAAAGTATTGGAGCTTCAGCTTCAGCATCAGTCCTTCCAATGAAGGACTCTCAATTCTTTAGGATTGATTGGTTTGATTTCCTTACAGTTCAAGGGACTCTCAAGAGTCTTCTCCAGCACCACAATTCGAAAGCATCGATTCTTTGGGCTCAGCATTCTTTAGGGTCCAGCTCTCATATCCGTACATGGCCATAGCTTTTATATGGACCTTTGTTGGCAAAGTGATGTCTCTGTTTTTAACACGCTGTCTAGATTTGTCATAGCTTTCCTTCCAAGGAACAAGCGTCGTTTAATTTCATGGCTGCAGTCACTGTCCACAGTGATTCCGGAGCTCAAGAAAATATGTTTGAATATACATATAGATATGTATATGCAACTACTATTTATATACAAATACTACACCATTTTATAAAGGGATTTTGGTCTCCTTGGGGGTCCTGGAACCAAGGGACAACTGTATTGAGCGGATAGGCTTTTACGAGGAGCAGGGTTTATACTCTCAAGCTCTTTTTGTTTTGTGCCTCTAGCATCCTTTAGGCTTCAAAATCGTCAGCTGGATTCTCTCTGTCTACTGTCAGAAGAGAAGAGGGAGCATTGCAGGGGAGGTTTTTATGGGCCTGGTCTGGAAGGGCACATGGAATACCACCTCTTGTATTCCCTGTTGCAGAACACAGATATTTGGTTGCACCTGACTGTCAGGGTATCTGGGAAATGCGGCCATACTGGGCACCCAGGAGGAAAGGGAGCATCACGTCTCATGGCTAAACGAGGCCAGTGTTAGGGAGGCTGTTGGGAGAGTCCAAGGAGACAATATGTGCAGGGTGCTTGGTGCAGAGGCTGCCCTGGGATTAAGTGCTCCACTGCTGCTGCTGCTAAGTCACTTCAGTCGTGTCCGACTCTGTGCGACCCCAGAGACGGCAGCCCACCAGGCTCCCTCGTTCCTGAGATTTTCCAGGCAAGAACACTGGAGTGGGTTGCCATTTCCTTCTCCAGTGCATGAAAGTGAAAAGTGAAAGTGAAGTTGCTCAGTCGTGTCCGACTCTTAGCGACCCCGTGGACTGCAGCCTACCAGGTTCCTCCATCCATGGGATTTTCCAGGCACGAGTACTGGAGTGGGGTGCCATTGCCTTCTCCAAGTGCTCCACACAGAGCTGCTATTTGGGTCTTTATTTATGGCCATGTCACCACCACCCTTTACCAACTGTGGAGTAAAATCGCTCCAGCCTCCTGGAGCTGGGATAAGGTATCTCCGTTCCTTATCAATAAATAGCAAGCAAATATGGGCTTCCCTGGTGGCTCAGATGGTAAAGAATCCGCCTGCCATGCAGGAGACCTGGGTTCAGTCCCTGGGTTTGAAAGATCCCCTGGAGGAGAAAATGGCAACCCACCCTAGTATTTTTGCCTGGAGAATCCCCATGGACAGAGGACCCCAGGCTACAGTCCATGGGGTTGCAGAGAGTCCAACGCAACTGAGCACGCATGCATAAGAGCAAGATAAGACAGGTATCGTATTCACATTTTACGGAAGAAAAAAAGTGAGACCAAAAACTGTCTAGTCCGATGTGACAGTCAGTAAATGATTTCATCTGTAAAACCAGAAGTGGTATTAGTAAGGTTTTTACTCAGGAGTGCTGCATAACAAATAGCTCTTAAGTCTCAGTGGCTTACAACAACAAATGCATGTATTTCTAGCTCGTGGTGATATGAGCTGGCCAAGGCAGCTCTACTTTAGGCTGTAGGTTGACTGGGTTTGACTCCAGGTAGTGAGTTGGATTTCGGTTTGCCCCGTGTGGCCTTTATCCTCCTTGAACCAGTGACTTCACAGGGCAAGTTCTTCTCATGGCGTGTGGCAGGAACAAAAGATCTCAAGCCAAATGCACAAGCACATTTATATCTTACTCATGTCGTGTCTGCATCGGCCAAATCAATGACTCAGCCTAGTGTTCAGGGGCGGAGAAATAGTGTGTTCCCTGTGAAGCTGTAGGAAGGGGATTATAATTCTATAGATAGGAGGGAGAGAAGAATTGGGCATGATAATCTCATTGACCAACACTCCCATTGTTAATGCTCAGTGATTCTAAGTGGGAGGGCCCATCATTCCACCACGCAACTCAGGAGTTGGTGGATATAACAAAGAACAGAACTGCTGTACATAAGTGGGTATGCGGGGGCTTCCAGATCTATCAGTGTTCAAATGATAAGGACTGAGCAACACAGAGTGAGAGAGAGAGCCACTCACATGGTGCCAAGGATTGCATTTCCCTGGGAGAGCCTGTGCTTCCTTGGTCAGAGGCTGCCCGTAGCGGGAGCATCTCACCACACGGAGGGTGGGAGCCAGGATTTCATGTAACATGGCCCTTATGTGCAAGCTCAGCTGAAGACACAGCAGCTGTCCCCTCTGGAAGAAGGGAGGAAAAATAGATTGCACTGGATTTACTGAAATCTAGCACTACTGCACCCTTTCAGGATGATTTTAAGGATTCTCAGGGTGGTGAAGACCCCTATGGAAGCCTTGCTGGATGGTGGGATCTGGGCAGAAGTTGGCAGTTGATCACAAAGAAGATCTGCTAAAATGGGGAATTTTTATACATGAGAGACTTAAAAAAATAAACCCATTTTCTCTGCCATTCTTTCGATGTAGAACCAAGGCTTTTCTTGGAGTTTGAGTCTATGCTTTACTTTCCCAGCTTCTCTTTCTTGGCTAAGCCCACCGTACATCATTGACAGTTTCCAGCTGTGGCTTTCTTAAAATGAAATGATGTCCGAAGGGTATTCACAGAACAATCAGAATGCAAGACTCTGAGGATTTTTATGCTTTATGTCTCCCAATTTTTATTTTATTTCACCTGCATCTATTATTTTTCTGATCGATTTTATGGAGGGATAATTTGCATATAATAAATTGAATCTATTACAGTATATAATTTAATAAGTTTTCACAGTTGCATATAGTTCAATACAGCTGTATAAAACCCTGCATTTCCATCACCTTTAAAAGGTTTCCTAATTTAAAAAAATCTCTTGGCTGTGCTGCGAGGTATGTGGGATCTTAGTTCCCTGACCCGGGATCAAAAGAGTGCCCTCTGCATTGGAACCATGGCATCTTAACCACTGGACTACAAGGGAAATCCAAGATTTCCTAATTTTAAGAACTTTTTTTTAGCAATTTGCCTTTATCTTTTCAAAACACTCATTAGCTTTCATAGAAACCACAATGCTTTACTTTTATTTAATCAGTTACGATACTTTTTAATTAAGTTGAATGGTTGCAGTGCAGTGGCATAAACAAATCTGGGTGCAAATCTAGTGGACATATAAGCATTAAACTCAGCCAGGGGAGCAGGAGTGGGTGGACACACTGGAGAGGTGCCTGCTGACCCTGAGCATTCAGAGGCCCACAGGCACATATGCCCTGGGATGCTTGACAGAAGGCAAGAGAGCAGCCCGTGGATCAGAGTCAGAGGATGCTGACTGGGGAGTCTTTAGTGGGAAATGCCACAAACTGTCTTCAGTTTGTGCACTGAACAAGGTGTCAGTGAATGGGGCAACTGAGGGCTAAAACCCCACTTAAGCTTCATGTTCCAAGCCTTGGGCTCTGCTGCAGATTCTTCTGCCCAGTGAAGGCATCTTTTTGTAATTTTTCTACACGAAGTAGATGCCCGTTTCTAACTTGTTTTAATTTCCCAGTTAAAAGTGATGCGATGGACACTAGGAGATTCTGGGAGATTTAGTAGCAAAGTTTCCTCATTGCAAAACTGTCGTCGTGATAAACCTGCTGCACCCTATTTTTTTGTGGCTCATCCTTATTTCCAGCTCCCAAACCCAAATGTCGTCTAACTTTCTCACCTGCATTGTGGAGATGAAAAAAAGAAAAGCCAGCCATCTTGCCTTAATCTCTCCTGTTAGCTACAACTTCTTCAGTTAAGTGATGAAAACCCAACCTATGTTGCCTTAAGCAGAAAAGAGCATTCATGATGGTCTCAGGTAATTGGGAGCCCAAGCATGGTATGGCTGGATCCAGGGGTTCAAGTGATGTCAGCAAGACCCCTTTCTCTGGCTTAACTGTACTGTCCTCTGGACTGCTTATTCTCAGACAGGCTGTTTCCACCTCATGAGAAGGTGACCACCAGCTGTAACAGGCTTGTACCTTTCCTGCTCAAAACCCCAGGGGGAAATTGTGCTGTCTTTTCCAATGGCTCTGAAAAATAAATCGTAAGAAGGGCTCTGGTTGGTGAATTTGGGTTATGTGCCCGCCTCTGGGGCAAGGGTAGCATCAGCCCCATCTGAACCCCATGGACGGAATGGATTACAGTGTGGGGGAAGGGTTGTCCCTAAAGGGATGCTGTGTGAGAGAAAAAATATAGCCACTGCCCTCAGAATACATTTGAGTATATTACACACACACATGCTCACACATACACTCACCCACTCCACTTGATCAAGAGATTTTAAGCTCCTAAACCTATCCCCATTGTATTTGCTGCAATCAAATGTTTCAGCCTGTTCCAGACCGGCATCCACAGGAAAGACCAGCTCCATCATTTGAAACATCCAACTGTTACCTTTTTTCAGAAATCAAAAGGCGAATTACCTTCCCTTTATTAATCATCTCTTTTCTTACAAGATTTCACCTTTTGTTTTCCTGCACTTTACAAGGAGAAGGTGTGTTTTTATGCTGTGTGTGGATCTCGGCGGTTAATGGAACCCTTTGATTTTCAAGTAAGAGTGAGTCTTGCGTGTGCAGAGGAGGCTCCAATAGGCTGGGGACGGTACCTTTAGGTTCAGGCCTTCCCCCAGCGCTGGATCCGAAGGGTTGGACTGAAACTTTAAACATTTTGAGCAATACCTAGAATATGTATAATTTATAAGCCACACACCGTTGGCTGTCAAATAGGCGATTGATCTGACTCGGATCTTGTTAATTATCTTCCACATACATTACGCTTTAACAGATCTTCAGTATACTGTGTATCAATATTAATAAGATTATAAAACACTATTGATAATTAGGAACAGAAGAGCCCAGGCCTTTGATTCTAGCTGTTACAAATGCCCCAGCCTCTCTCTTGATTAGAAAGCGGCCACTTTCCATTTCATAATATCAGATCAGAACATTCATGTCCTAAAGTGGGTTATTAAGAGCTCAGAGTTTTGCACCAGGATGCAAGGGACTATCGGAAAATGAGTATGGGAGCATCACTAACGTGTGGGAAATTCATGTCTCTTGTCTCCCTAATTGTAAGAGAAGTTTAAGGGGGAATTGTGCCCATTTTGATCAGCCAGATTTTTCATTGTCTTTGTCCAGACAAATCTGATTGATTTGGTTTTGCAGGATATTCACCAGAATGCCATTTTATCTTGATTTCTTCAGTTGGATGAAAGGGGCCCAGTTAGGAAGACAGAGAAAGCGACTGATGAGATTCAAGATGGATTTCAAGCCCGTCCCATTTTGGATGGTGCTTTATTTTCTATTTTCTCTCCTTGGAAGAGCCTCATCTCTAATGTTTTGGTTGGGCTCACAAACTCATTAACATCAAATTTGCAGACTTGCCACTAACCAGGAGAACACATATAAATAGAGAGTGCTGAAGGCTGGGTGCTAGAGCCAGGGCTCCTTCCCTGGGGATCTCTCACCTGGCAGAGGAGAGGCAGGAGGGGAGGAAGCAAGAGAGACACACTGAGGTCTTCCTAATGGCCAGCCTTAGCGTGTATGAGCAGGGATCCGTGATTCCCCGGCTTGGGTGTGGAAGAATCACTGGGGTGTTTATTAAACACTCAGAACCCCTGGGCATCTGTGTGTTTAATAAACTCCACCAATAATTCTGGAGCTAAATCAGATGTTTAGTCCATCTGGTTTTACCATTTATGATTCTTTCACTTGCAAATGATAGAAAACTCTACCCAAACTGTTTTCATTGAAAAAGTGGCAGTTCCCTGGCTCTTGTAACAGTCAGGAAATAATCTGGCTTCTGATGGAGCCAGAGATAGTTCAGAGCACATGTCTGTGCCTCAGCTCCAGTTCTCTGATAAGTCCTCTGCTCAGGCACATGCTTCCCAGGTGGCGTCAGTGGTAAAGAACCCGCCTGCCAAGGCAGGAGATGCGAGAAATGCGAGTTCCATCCCTGGATGGGGAAGATCCCCCTGAATAACGGAATGACCATCCATTCCAGTCTTCTTGCCTGGAAAATCCTATAGACAGAGGAGCCTGGTGGGCTACAGTCCATGGGGTCTCAAAGAGTCAGGCACCAGATTGCAAGATGGCTGCTGGTTCCTGACCTCACACCCTCTCACTCCACCGTGGGAGGAAGACAGAGCATCTCTGCCGTCAAGTTCCATAGAGGAGATGGGCTTTTTTCTCTCTCCAGGCACTGGCCGTCACATCTCCAGCTCTGAGTTTCTTACCTCATATCTGAACCTCTCAGTATGGCCAGTGGTGGGTTAGGTTCATCAGCTTAAACACCCCAGCTCAAAGTGAATTCAGCTCGGAGTGAACCCTAATCACACAGCTGAGTGTCGACGAGAGACTCATTTCCTTAGGAACTTTAGATACGCTTTCTGCTTTCCGCAAGGAGAGAAAACGGATCCTGGCAAGCAAAGTGCTGAGGTCTGCCAACCACACCTTCCAGCCCTGTGATCATCCTTGCATTTTGTCTTCTGGAAGCCTCTGCTTGAACACTTGCAGGGTCGGAGAGCTCACTGCTTTCCCCTCCAGCCTCTTTAATCTTCAAGCAATGCCCTAGAATCACCTTAAAGATGCTCGTGGGGGTCGGGACTTCCCTGGTGGTCCAGTGGCTAAGACTCCGTGCTTCCACTGCAGGAAGCCCGGGTTCAATCCCTGGATGGGGAACTAGATCCCACTTGCCTCAACTAAGAGTTCACTTGCTGCAACTAAGATCCAGAGTAACCAAAATAATAAATAAATATTTCTTAAAAAGATGCATGGGGCATCGTTAAAAATGGTTCCTTCATAAGTTAACTTTGGGGAATTAGCATTTGTATCTGACTATCACCATTTTGTCCTCTGATAACCCTATCTGGACCCTCTCATTTGTTGTGAGAAGGTATGTATTTTGTATATTTGGGGACTTTGTCTACTTGGACAAATCTCAAGGACACTCCATGGACACTATTATCAGGAAACACTTTTTTCAACAATCAAACTGATTTACTTCAAACAATTAAAAAAAAAAAAACAACACCAAAACCCTATCATGTTCTAGTCTCAGATACGTGTTTATTTATTACTAATTTTCTCCCGAAGGGGGATGTAAGGTGATTTACTAACCAAACTAAAGACCACTCAAAAAGGGTTATCAAAATAAAAACAGATAAAGACATGGGAGTGAGACAGAAATAGCATACTGTAAAAAGGAGATGTCAGAGGCAAAGTTTGCACATTATAAGTGCTGGCAATATTACTCAAGATGTTGTTAAATTTGAATTTCTTCATAACCAAGGAAAAAAGTGACTATGCTAAGTTACAAAACTTAGGTTATCAGGAAGAAGAATGTATCGGTTAAGAATTCAGGGAGCCAAAGACTAAATTCTGGTTCATTTCCAACTTAGTTTGGTGGCCCTGGGTCCTTCATCTAATAATTCTCAGTCCCACTTTTCTCACCTGAAAAAGAGAAAAGGAAAAATCTTTTATGGTAGAATTCCAGTTCTCAGTGTAGAAGGAAATAGGGAAACAGAGAATCAGTATTTGGCAAACATCATAGTAGTAATTGTTTTTAAGCAAGCATCATCAAGAGATACTAAAATTAGTGGGCCAAAGTATGGTGAAAAACAGGATATTTATAGAGTCTCAAAGAATTTCCCTACAGGATATTTAGTAATTACAAAGGAGAAAATAGTAACTGTAGTGTACCAAGTGACCAAAGTTGACATTCCCAGGAATAAGATATATTGACATCAGGTATCACCTGTTATGATGCACTGAAAAAGGCATAGCATTGCTTTGGTGGTATTCTCGCCCCAAATGTTTAATCTGATCTTGAGGGAACAACAGGTGAATCTAAATGGAGGGATATTCTACAAGTAACAAACTGGCCAACACTCTTCAAAAGGTGTGAAAGCTATAAAAGACGAAGAAAAAAAATGAGGCCCTGTCTCAGATGGAAGGAAGCCAGAAACATGGCAACCAAATGCAGCCCGAGATCCTGGGTTTGGTACTAGAAAAAGTCCAGCAGTGGTATAATTGGTGAAATTTGAAGAAGGTCTGGTTAAAGGTATCGCATCAGTGTTAACTTCCTTGTTTTGACTATTTTATTGTGGTTATGCAAGATGTTAACGTTGAGGGGATTGTGTGAAGGATGGAGGAGGATTCTTAATACTAATTTTGCAACTTTTCCTTTAAGTCTGAATTTATTTCCAAATGAAAAGTTAAAAGAAAAAATAAGTAGGGGGGTTTGTAATCAAGGGTCCTGTGTAGTTTTGTAAGAGAGATGACCACAGACAGTGCTTCACTCCACTCTCAGAGCAGGGAGAGCTGAGTCCACATTCGCGCTTATTAATATTATCATCTGTCAGAACTCTGCAGGCACGAGGGTGAATTATTCATGGCTGCACCCTCAAGGAGCGAGTCAGGAAGACTGGCAGGCATGCAAACAACCAGGGCATAATTATAAGCACTAACAGAGGTCAACATTAAACATTTTAGGCCCCTTTCTTTGGTGCAGGTGGAAAGTGCACACCATTAGGGCCAAAGCGTTTGCTTCAGGCCAGACGGCAAGAGCTGCCCTCAGATTAGACAACCCTCAGCCCTCACCAGTGAGTCCCTGAGACACCCGGAAGCCAGCGCTTTGGGGCAACTAAATTCTTTAATGCTGACAGGTCACCACGATAAGAAAAATTGAAGCGACCGGTAGGGAATATGTTAGTAGCAGGTCACATTTAGGACTCGGATGTCTTCACCCCCACCTGATCGCTGAGTGTGGTTTCCAAGGACTGTGTAGACCGATGGCTGAGAGCTGGGACTCATTGTCCTCAGAAAAAAGACATGAATGAATGAGAATGATAACCACATACACCTTCCCCGTCCTAACCTTTTATCGAAGCCATGACTGGAGATTGATGTTTGGGGAAGGAGAGCTTGGGAGGGGAACCAGTGAGAAGCAAGGCTAGTGTGAGTGAGTATCCAAAGGGTGAGAAAGCTGTAAGCCTTTTCTTGATCAGCTCCTGAAGGTTGGAAGAGAAAGCTGGGGTTTCCAGAGCTATTGGCTGGAAGAGGGAACTAACTTGATGGGTTGGAACCCTCTACTTATTGGAACACGATCCCAGTTAAGGAAATACTGATTTATTAGAGCTTGTAAATGATGGAGTGCTTGGGCAGTGTTCCACATAATCTGCAAAGCCAGTTTCATAGGAATCACAAAGCCCTACAAATGTATGCAGAGTTAGGGGCATTTTTTTCTCCTATGGATCCATAATTTTTAATCAAATTTTTCAAGGGATGTTTGACTCCCATCCCAAAAGAGTCAAGACGAGGTAAACTACCTTAGCGGGAGAAAGCAAAAACCTAACCCAACTGGTCAGCTGTGATGGAAGCTTCTTACACAGTTTGCTCTAAATTCTGTTCTTTCTATAGTTAAACCTACAAGATAGCATAGAACTCAAATAGTTAAAAAATTGAGGGTGCGGAATGTTTTGATGGATAGTAGGGGCAACAGTAGAGGCCACAATACCTAAAATATTAGAAATGTGATCTCTCTGTGGTGACAGACAGTAGCATTGCCTATATTCTTCAATGCACAGTCAAAGGTTCATGGCTTCAGGGGGTCCTCTGCCCACTCTGAAGTCCAGCAGAAGCCAGCATAGCCTTCTCCCTGTCCCCCTGCCCCCCACCACTGAAACTGAACTAGCTCAAAATGATCTCCATGATGCTAAACCTACCAGACACGTTTCATTCTTGTCTCGCTTAAAATATTAGTACCGTCAGGTACTAATAGTTGTTCCCAACTTTTCAAACTGCTCTTTTTCTTGTGTATTGGCTAGAATAATTCCAACTGAAAATAACAGAACGTTCAACCCAAGCTGACTTTTAAACAACAAGGGGGATTTCTGGGGGGCTCATGTATCATTCAACACACCAGTGGTAAGTGGGCTTCAGGTACAGTTTGATCAGTCCTCTGGTTCTGCAATCCTCTTAGCTCTGCCCTCCAGGATGGACTGGCTGTCTCCTCAGTCTGATTTCCCTGATGGTTGTAAGATGGCTTCCAATAATAAATAAAGCTGTGTAGATCATCTCCAAGGAGGAGAAAGAATCTTATCTTCACTCTAACTGGACCACCTGTAACCAATTACTATGGGCAGGGGAATGTCATGGGCTACGTGGCTTAAGTCTGGGACATGACAAGGGGCTGAAATTACCCCAGAAGCTAGGATGAAGGGGATCTCGTCCAAAACACAAGGCTGAGGAGCAGAATGGATGTTGGAGACATGGTCATAATACCCCACACTCCATGACCCTCCTTGTCTTCCTTTATTCCACTCTCTACTCATTATTAGTCCAACACTTCCTCTTATTCTACTCGTCTCCTAAATGCCTAACCTATGTTGACCCTCCCATTATAAGCTCTTCAGCTCCTTGTACTTCCTCTATCAAATTACTCATCATGTTTTATTATAATTCGTCGACTGATAACCCTCTTCCTCATCAGTCTAAAGTCCGCGAGTGCATGTGTGTGCTGGTCACGCGGTCATGTATCGGAAGGTATGCAGCATCGACCAGGCTCTAAGCATCTGTGCCAAACAAGGACCTGAGTACCTGCTGTTCTAAGTGAAGTTGGTAATATAATCCCCATTTCGTACATGAGGACACTGAGGCTCGAAGGGACCAGAGTGCTTGAGGGCTAGAGCTGGAATTTGAACGATCAACCTTGGTCCACAGCTCACATTCTTTCTGCCACTGTCCTGGCCATAAAGGAGAACAAAGGGTCTGTAAAGACTGAGGGTGTGGTGTCCCTATTCCTGGTAGAGACTGGCTGCATTTATGGGAATATGAGGTTTTGATCTGCTTGAGATGTCACCTTGTCTTCTGACCAGCTCTCTCCCAGCTCTTACGTTGTTCCCGTGCCCGTTTGTCACAGCATGGCCTGGCCCCAAAGTCCTTGCCAGGGGAAAGCTAAAGGGCTCAGCTGGAAGGAGAATGCTGGTGTTTTAAGAATTATAATAATGGCATTGACTTAGCCCTTTTCATATCTGAGGCACAGCTCATTTAATCACCGTGATAATCCAAGAGATAGGACCTATTATTTTTCCCATTTTACGTTTGAAGAAACTGAGGATTAGAAAGACTAAATACCTTTGAATACCTTGTCTAAGGAGGCAGAGTTTGAAGCAGCAAAATGTGGGTTTGAAGCCAGGCCACCTGAGCTCAGAGGACACTGTCTTAATTAAGAAGCCACACTGTCTTAACTCAGAGAAGAAGGAGTAGAGGGTGGGGAAATAAAATACAAGCTTCCTCCTTGACCTCTGTATTGCCGGGTGAGAGGGGAAAAGCTACTGTGACTTGCTTGGTTTTCATAAAATAAAAATTCCCCCCTTTGAGTTGACTTATTTAGCATATTTCCACCTATATTAGCAGTACCCATTTATGAAGCTCTTATTATATACACAAAGCACTGCACCTGCCATAAGCGGAATGTCAAAATAATTAAGACATTATTCCTGCCTGCAAAGAAATTTACACTGCACATAGCATAAACCAGAATGGCTAAAACAAGGAATAAGTCCAAAGAATAGTTCCAGAAAAGTCCAAAGAATAATTCTGACTTCAGGTACAGCCAAATCTATAGGCTCAAACATTGCTATTATCACTGTTTCTGCTCTGTCTTTGACTATCACTCTTTCTTTCCTCTGGACTCCACTCTGAGGTAGACTGTTTTCATATGATGGCCTGACAGCTCCAGAGTCAAACATCTGAGTAGGGGAACAGGATACGCTGATTGGCCTGGGTCACACATGCTCTTCTGGACTGGAGTGGCACAAGAGAGCACAGAGGGAGGTATTTCCCTAAAAGAAAATCAGAACCTTTATCAGGAGAAGGAGAAGGAGCAGATGCTGGACTTGCAGGGACAATGGGTGGCCATCATTGCACTCCAGTTAACAAGACGTCCATCAATAGATAAATGGATAAAGCTGATGTAGTAGACACACACACACACACACACACACACACACACACACACACACACACTGGAATATAACTCAGCCATCAGAAGAGTAAAATAATGCCATTTGTAGCAATCTGGGCGGAACACAAGATTATTTTGGGTTTCCCTGGTAGCTTGGGGAAAGAATCCTTCTGCCAATGCAGGAACCAGGGTTCAATCCCTGGTCCAGGAAGATCCTCTGGAGAAGGAAATGGCAACCCACTCCAGTATTCTTTCCTGGAGAACCCCAATGGACAGAGGAGCCTGGCAGGCTACAGTCCATTGGGTTGTAGAGTTGGACATGACTCAGTGACTGAACAACAACAAGACCGAGATTATTTTAGCAAAAAAATTCCATCAGGAAAAAAACGACAAATACATATGATATCACTTATATGTGGGATCTAAAATAATATACCAATCAACATAGCTATGACACAAAAACAGACTCATAGATATAGAAAATGACTCGTGGTTGCCAAGAGGGAGAGGGGGTAGCGGAGAGAAGGAATGGGAGTTTGGGATTATACATAGGGTGGATAAACTATTACATACAGGATGGATAAACAACAAGGTCATACCCTATAGCACAGGGAATTGTATTCAATATCTTGCAATATCTTGTAATAACCTATAACAGAAAAGAGTCTGAACAAGAATATATATATATATATATATATGTATATATATAAACTGAATCACTTTGCTGTACACCTGAAACTAACACATTGTAAATCAATTATACTCCAGTTTAAAAAATTTAATAAAAAACAAACAGGAAAAAGCAGGGTAAAAGAAATGTGTCAGGATAAGAAGATGATGTGTCCTCTTCAAAAAGACAGTCCTAAAGTATTGGGGGCTGAGGCAGTTAGAAAGGGCCTCCTAAAGACCACATAGCTGAACTGTATCTTGGAAAGTACTGAATTGGATAAACAGAGAGGAAAGAGGGAGAGGCTTCTAGTTTAGTATAGAGGTAAAGGATTGGAGGGATTTAGGAACAGAAAGTGAAAGTGTTAGTCACTAAGTCGTGCCTGACTCTTTGCAACCCCATGGACTGGGTAGCCCACCAGGCTCCTCTGTCCATGGGATTCTCCAGGCAAGAATGTTGGACTGGGTCTCCATTTCCATCTCCAGGGGATCTTCCCCACCCAGGGATTGAATCCAGGTCTCCTGCGTTGAAGGCAAATTCTTTATAACCTGAGCCACCAGGGCAGCCCTTAGGAACAGAAAGTGGAGCAATGTTGGCTGTGATGAGTGAGAAGACTGGAACAGTGAGGGTGGTTTTCTGGGCCTGAGCTTTTCCAAGAATGAGAGATATGCTGGATCACTTCCAGTTTTGAGGCTGTTTGTAGATAAAATGAAGAAATGCCAAAGAGTGCTAAAAATTCTTTTCTATTTTAACTCTTTACATTTAACAGAGAAACACTCCCCCCCCCCACAACGCAGGCAATTGTCCCATTCTCATGACAATTAGAGGATTTATAATGTATATTTTTTGCATATCACCTGGGCTATGTGGTCCAGCCAAGGCCATAAGGGAAAGATGTAGGATCAGCATCTTCTTTGATCTTATCACAGAACCACAGTGATTGTATGTGGAGCTGAATTTGAAAAGGACACTGGACACTGGAGTCTTAGCTGAAAGGTATTCCTGCTCGACATTAGCCCTGGTCTAGGCTCATCGAAGGACAGGCTGCAGGGGAGGAGGCGGGGGTGGGGTGGGGGCTGAGCAAGGGGGCTCGTGACTGGGTGAGCTCGTCAGCGCTCTGCACACAATGGGAGATGGGGTTTCCATGTTGCTGAGCTCCAAGGAGCACCACTCACATCAGAGCCCATGTGCATGATACCCTTGAGTTGCAAAGACATGCTAAGTCATGTGATTTCTAAAGAACTGGAGGAAAACCTCCAGTCACAGTAGATATACTTAACCACCCCCCCAGCCCCACACACACACCAAGAAAAACATAGCTCACCAGCCACATCTTCGATAAAATCACAAAACAAAAACCTCCTTGGGGGTTCAGTTCTCCTTAGCACCAAGTGTCAGAAAGACAGTATGGCCAGGATTCTCCGCCAGAGAAGAGTCTTTAAGGACATGAAATAATTACTCTAATGGCTAATTCTAGGGTAATTCATCCCCTTCAATGTAGAAAACATTCTGTCTGTTTAAAAGCATTTCCACAAAGATGGTGTGTACTTTGGAAGGAATTCCTAGAGCCCTTTGGTTTAACAAATCCAATGAGTAAGAAAATTATTTTATACAAAAAGGCTAGTTCAGGGGAATTATTCACTTTACAAAAAATAGTTCCCTGCAGCATTCTCCTCTACACTAAGCCCTTGTTAGCATGTGAATAACATGAGACCATTTTATAAAAATAGTGATGGCCTCATCACTCGTAGGGGACACTCCTGTTGTGGGGCTGACGGACATCAGGATTGGGAAATGTTTACAAACCAGGAACAAGACTTCAGCTGTTATAACAAGGACCTCTTCCCTCATCAGATCTATGCTCCAGCAACTCGAAGTGTTACCAGCCGAAACCTCCCGAGGCCCCTGGGAGACAGCTGCGTAGCTGGGATGCCATCTTAGATTTCACAAGAGGGAGGGAAATCCCAGCTCTGAGAGACTGAGGGACTCACCCAAGGTCACCAGCAAGTCAGTGGGCAGGGCTGGGGCCCTCCCCACTTCTGGCAGCCCTGCCCTAGTGTGCTGTGCGTTTTTAAAACTCAAATGCTTCTCCCTCCAGAAACTGCATTCTCCTTCCCTTGAGTGCAGGCTCCACTCTAAGTAATAGGCAGTGGAAAGTGCCATTTAGCAACTTCACAGTGAAGAAACCGCACAAATACCTCATCAAAGTTGACATCGCCAGTAACAAGACAACTGATGGCATGCGTTCCGCACGACGCAAGGAGAAAGGCATATTTTCTCTGTAATAGTCTTCCCAAACCCTAGAATCTCAGTTTCATCATGAAAAAACACTAGTCAACCCCAAATTGAGGGATGATTTACAAAAAAAAAAACAAACCCCCAAACCTGACCACTCTGTTTAAAAGTATCAAGGTCATGAAAATCAAGGAAACCAAGGAGAAACAGAAATTGTCATAGACGGGAAAGGACTAAGGGGACATGATGGCTAAATGAATGTGGCGTCCCAGATGGGCTCCTGGAACAGAAGAAAGACATTAGTGGAAAACAGGGGCATTCGGAATGAGTCTGCCATTTAGTTAATAATGTTTTACTGATGTTAGTGTCTTAGTTTTGATAAAGATACCATGCTTATGCAAGGAGTTGGTGTTGGGGGAAGCTGGTGAAATGTGTATGGGAACTCTCTGTATCATCTTTGCAACTCTTCTGTAAATCTAAAATCATTTCCCCTGAAAATTTTTGTTTCTCAAGCCTGGGGTAATTTAAATGCCCCTTCCCCTGTGTCTTTCCTCCTGGGGTGATGGGGCAGGATCAAGGCCAGGTGGCACGTTTGGCCAGTCTGGGCGGCTTTGGCTTCTTCTGGGGAAAGAGCTGCATCACATTCCCTAAATTCTGTTGGATGTCAGTCTGCCTGCCCCATCTTCTGAGATGAGCTCAGCTGCCCATCTGAGTGTGAACGTGCTCAGGACATGCCAGGGGGCTCAGCCAGACAGCTGTGCCCGCAGAGCTAGGGAGGGAAATGTACACAGGTTTTACAGACTCAGGGCTCAAGATGCTTTCCACAGTGATTTTCCTGATCTAGGAATCTCATGATTCAAGAATATAAAAGTTCAATAACTGTCTACCAATCGAACCTAACAATATTCAGTTCAGTTCAGTCACTCAGTCGTGTCTGACTCTTTGCGACCCCATGAATCGCAGCATGCCAGGCCTCCCTGTCCAACACCATCTCCCGGAGTTCACTCAGACTCACGTCCATCGAGTCCGTGATGCCATCCAGCCATCTCATCCTCGGTCATCCCCTTGTCCTCCTGCCCCCAATCCCTCCCAGCATCAGAGTCTTTTCCAATGAGTCAACTCTTCACATGAGGTGGCCAAAGTACTGGAGCTTCAGCTTTAGCATCATTCCTTCCAAAGAAATCCCAGGGTTGATCTCCTTCAGGATGGACTGGTTGGATCTCCTTACAGTCCAAGGGACTCTCTCTCAAGAGTCTTCTCCAACACCACAGTTCAAAAGCATCAATTCTTCGGCGCTCAGCCTTCTTCACAGTCCAACTCTCACATCCACACATGACTACTGGAAAAACCATAGCCTTGACTAGACGGACCTTAGTCGGCAAAGTAATGTCTCTGCTTTTGAATATACTATCCAGGTTGGTCATAACTTTTCTTCCAAGGAGTAAGCGTCTTTTAATTTCATGGCTGCAGTCACCATCTGCAGTGATTTTGGAGACCAAAAAAATAAAGTCTGACACTGTTTCTACTGTTACCTCATCTATTTCCCATGAAGTGATGGGACCAGATGCCATGATCTTCGTTTTCTGAATGTTGAGCTTTAAGCCAACTTTTTCACTCTCCTCTTTCACTTTCATCAAGAGGCTTTTTAGCTCCTCTTCACTTTCTGTCATAAGGGTGGTGTCATCTGCATATCTGAGGTTATTGACATTTCTCCTGGCAATCTTGATTCCAGCTTGTGCTTCTTCCAGTCCAGCATTTCTCATGATGTACTCTGCATGTAAGTTAAATAAGCAGGGGGACAGTATATAGCCTTGGCGTACTCCTTTTCCTATTTGGAACCAGTCTGTTGTTCCATGCCCAGTTCTAACTGTTGCTTCCTGACCTACATACAGATTTCTCAAGAGGCAGGTTAGGTTGTCTGGTATTCCCATTTCTTTCAGAATTTTCCACAGTTTCTTGTGATCCACACAGTCGAAGGCTTTGGCATAGTCAATAAAGCAGAAATAGATGTTTTCTAGAACTCTCTTGCTTTTTCGATGATCTAGCGGATGTTGGCAATTTGATCTCTGGTTCCTCTGCCTTTTCTAAAACCAGCTTGAACATCAGGGAGTTCACGGTTCACGTATTGCTGAAGCCTGACTTGGAGAATTTTGAGCATTACTTTACTAGCATGTGAGATGAGTGCAATTGTGCGGTAGTTTGAGCATTCTTTGGCATTGCCTTTCTTTGGAATTGGAATGAAAACTGACCTTTTCCAGTCCTGTGGCCACTGCTGAGTTTTCCAAATTTGCTGGCATATTGAGTGCAGCACTTTCACATCATCATCTTTCAGGATTTGAGACAGCTCAACTGGACTTCCATCACCTCCACTAGCTTTGTTCGTAGTGATGCTTTCTAAGGCCCACTTGACTTCACATTCCAAGATGTCTGGCTCTAGATTAGTGATCACATCATCATGATTATCTGGGTCATGAAGATCTTTTTTGTACAGTTCTTCCGTGTATTCTTGCCACCTCTTCTTAATATCTTCTGCTTCTGTTAGGTCCATACCATTTCTGTCCTTTATCGAGCCCATCTTTGCATGAAATTATTACAGTTATGCACACACAATCACCAAAAGGAGAGGAGGAGACCTTTGGGGATGTATAGGGACAAAGATCCGGAGAAGGCAATGGCACCCCACTCCAGTACTCTTGCCTGGAAAATCTCATGGATGGAGGAGCCTGGAAGGCTGTAGTCCATGGGGTTGCTGAGGGTCGGACACGACCGAGCGATTTCACTTTCACTTTTCACTTTCATGCATTGGAGAAGGAAATGGCAACCCACTCCAGTGTTCTTGCCTGGAGAATCCCAGGGATGGGGGAGCCTGGTGGGCTACCGTCTATGGGGTTGCACAGAGTCGGACACGACTGAAGCAACTTAGCAGCAGCAGCAGGGACAAAGATCAGCATGGCTAGTCCATTCTCACAGTTTCCTAAGATGGTCACCATCAATTTCCTCTCTCCAAGTACATACAGATAGCTTAACTCTTAGACGGAATCTCTTTCTCCTACCTTTGAATCTTTATTTTTTAATATCTATTTATTTGGCTGTATCAGGTCTTAGTTGCGTCATGCAGGATCTTTGGTTGCAGCTCAGGGGTTTCTTAGTTGCAGACTGTTGTTGAGGTACGTCCCCTGCAGATTCTTAACTGCTGAACCACCAGGGAAGTCCCTGGGTTGGGTTTTTGACTTGCTTCGACCAACGAAATGTGGCAGAAGTGATGCTATTCTAATTCTGGATCCAGCCTTTAAGAGACCTGCAACTTCTGCTTTCCCTCTCAGAGCCAGCTTTCAGAAAAGAAGTCCTGGAAACTCTGACACCCTGAGACCACTGTGCTATGAACGGCCCTCAATCTACCATGCACCTGGCCCAGAGGGGAGGATCAATGGAGAATCAATGACGTTCCAGGTAGATGAGCAACACGGTGGAGCTTCCAGGCCAGTTCAGCTGTATGAGTGACCTCAACTGAAGCCCAAAGAAAGCAGAACAGGCCAGCTGATCCTATTCAACCCACAGAATCACGGGAAATAATCATCTCAGGAGAACCTTAGCTCCACGAAAACTGAGATTTTTGCTTATGTTACTAATACTTGCAATAAATCCAGAACTTAAAACTGTGTATGGCACGAAGTGGCCATTCATTTAATCTTTGTTGAATCAGTTCAGTTCAGTTCAGTTGCTCAGTCATGTCCAACTCTTTGCGACTCCATGAAGTGCAGCACGCCAGGCCTCCCTGTCCATCACCAACTCCTGGAGTCTACCCAAACTCATGTCCATTGAGTTGGTGATGCCATCCAACCATCTCATCCTCAGTCGTCCCCTTCTCTTCCTGCCCTCAATCTTTCCCAGCATCAGGGTCTTTTCAAATGAGTCAGCTCCTCACATCAGGTGGCCAAAGTATTAGAGTTTCAGCTTCAACATCCGTCCTTCCAAAGAACACCCAGGACTGATCTTTAGGATAGACTGATTGGCTCTCCTTGCTGTCCAAGGGACTCTCAAGAGTCTTCTCCAACACCACAGTTCAAAAGCATCAATTCTTTGGCGCTCAGCTTTCTTCACAGTGCAACTCTCACATCCATATATGACTACTGGGAAAACCATAGCCTTGACTAGACGGACCTTTGCTGACAAAGTAATGTCTCTGCTTTTTAATATGCTATCTAGGTTGGTCATAACTTTCCTTCCAAGGAGTAAGCATCTTTTAATTTCTTGGCTGCAATCACCATCTGCAGTGATTTTGGAGCCCCCCCCAAAAAAATAAAGTCTGACACTGTTTCCACTGTTTCCTCATCTATTTCCCATGAAGTGATGGGACCAGATGCCATGATCTTTGTTTTCTGAATCTTGAGCTTTAAGCCAGCTTTTTCACTCTCCTCTTTCACTTTCATCAAGAGGCTCTTTAGTTCTTCTTCACTTTCTGCCATAAGGGTGGTATCATCTGCATATCTGAGGTTATTGACATTTCTCCCGGCAATCTTGATTCCAGCCTGTGTTTCTTCCAGTCCAGCATTTCTCATGATGTACTCTGCATATAAGTTAAATAAGCAGGGTGCCAATACACAGCCTTGACGTACTCCTTTTCCTATTTGGAACCAGTCTGTTGTTCCATGACCAGTTATAACTGTTGCTTCCTGACCTGCATACAGGTTTCTCAAGAGGCAGATCAAATGGTCTGGTATTTCCATTTCTTTCAGAATTTTCCACAGATTATTGTGATCCACACAGTCGAAGGCTTTGGCATAGTCAATAAAGCAGAAATAGATGTTTTTCTGGAACTCTCTTGCTTTTTCAATGATCCAGCGGATGCTGGCAATTTGATCTCTGGTTCCTCTGTCTTTTCTAAATCCAGCTTGAACATCTGGATGTTCACAGTTCATGTACTGCTAAAGCCTGGCTTGGAGAACTTTCAGCATTACTGAGATGTGTGAGATGAGTGCAATTGTGCGGTAGTTTGAGCATTCTTTGGCATTGCCTTTCTTTGGAATTGGAATGAAAATTGATCTTTTCTAATTCTGTGGCCACTGCTGAGTTTTCCAAATTTGCTGACATATTGAGTGCAGCACTTTCACAGCATCATCTTTCAGGATTTGAAATAGCTCAGCTGGAATTCCATCACCTCCATTAGCTTTGTTCATAGTGATGCTTCCTGAGGTCCACTTGACTTCACTTTCCAGGATGTCTGGCTCTAGGTGAGTGATCACACCATCATGATTATCTGGGTCATGAAGATCTTTTTTGTACAGTTCTCTGTATTCTTGCCACCTCTTTTCAATATCTTCTGCTTCTGTTAGGTCCATACCATTTCTGTCCCTTATTGAGCCCATCTTTGCCTGAAATGTTCCCTTGGTATCTCTAATTTTCTTGAAGAGATCTCTAGTCTTTCCCATTCTGTTGTTTTCCTCTATTTCTTTGCATTGATGGCTGAGGAAGGCTTTCTTATGTCTCCTTGCTATTCTTTGGAACTCTGCATTCAAATGGATGTATCTTTCCTTTTCTCCTTTGTCTTTGCTTCTCTTCTTTTCACAGCCATTTGTAAGGCCTCCTTAGACAGCCATTTTGCTTTTTGCATTTCTTTTCCATGGAGATAGTCTTGATCCCTGTCTCCTGTACAATGTCAGGAACCTCTGTCCATAGTTCTTCAGGCACTCTGTCTATCAGATCTAGTCCCTTAAATCTATTTGTCACTTCCACTGTATAATCATAAGGGATTTGATTTAGGTCATACCTGCATGGTCTAGTGATTTCCCCACTTTCTTGAATTTAAGTCTGAATTTGGCAATAAGGAGTTCATGATCTGAGCCACAGTCAGCTCCTGGTCTTGTTTTTGCTGACTGTATAGAGCTTCTCCATCTTTGGCTGCAAAGAATATAATCAATCTGATTTCAGTATTGACCATCTGGTGATGTCCATGTGTAGAGTCTTCTCTTGTGTTGTTGAAAGAGGGTGTTTGCTATGACCAGTACATTCTCTTGGCAAAACTCTATTAGCCTTTGCCCTGCTTCATTCTGTCCTCAAAGGCCAAATTTGCCTGTTACTCCAGGTGTTTCTTGACTTCCTACTTTTGCTTTGCAGTCCCCTATAATGAACATCATTTGGCGGTGTTAGTTCTAAAAGGTCTTGTAGGTCTTCACAGAACTGTTCAGCTTCTTCAGCATTACTGATTGGGGCATAGACTTGGATTACCATATTGAATGATTTGCCTTGGAAACAGAGATCATTCTGTCGTTTTTGAGATTGTATCCAAGTACTGCATATTGGATTCTTTTGTTGACTATGATGGCTACTCCATTTCTTCTAAGGGATTGCTGCCCACAGTAGTAAATATAATGGTCATCTGAGTTAAATTCACCCATTCCAGTCCGTCTTAGTCTGCTGATTCCTAGAATGTCGACATTCACTCTTGCCATCTCCTGTTTGGTCACTTCCAATTTGCCTTGATTCATGGACCTAACATTCCAGGTTCCTATGCAATATTGCTCTTTACAGCATCAGACCTTGCTTCTATCACCAGTCAATACATTCTCTAAAACCCAAAACCTCCAATCTGAACAGTTTCAGCCTGATGTGTGGAGGACAATGGCCTCTACTGGCAACGGATGTCATTGCAGTACAGCTCTATTAGACAAGAGTGAATCGTTAAGAGTTGATAGGAGAATCTCAAGCTTACAGACCAGAAATGAATGAACTTTTTCTCTAAAGGGCTGGATAGTAAACATTTTAAGCTGCCTGGGCCGTATCATCTCTAATCCAACTACTCAACTCTGTCATTTTAGCGTGAAATCAACCATAGGCAATATGTAATACAATGGGTGAAGCTTATGTTCCAAGAGAACTATATTTACAGACTCTGAAAGTTGAATTTCATTTAATTGTGCATGACACAAAATATTATTCTTTCGTGCCTTTTCCCCTGATTATTTAAAGATGTAAAAACCATTGTTGCCTTGCAGATCATATAAAATAAATGTAGTGGACCAGATTTGGCTTCTGGACTGAAGTTTGCTGCCCACTGCTGTTAACAATTTCCTAGTGACTCAAAGTATGAGAGAAGAATTCAATTTCCAGGGTGAATAGCTGGAAGATGATTCGTTTTTAAAGCAGTTTTATTCATAATGACTTCATGAATATTCATAGCCATTTCTGCCTTCTAGGCAGTTTTATAGCCAGTATGTCTGGATGAGAAAGCAGCAGGCAGTAGCCAATGGAGAAGAACCAATCCTCAGGCTGGGAATGCCAAATCCACTACCCACTTCCTTCTTCCTCCCTCAGAGAGAGAGCTGGCCCCCAGCAGGGGGGAGCATTCGGAGGTCTGCACAGACAGGGTGACATAGGAATCAGACTGACAGGGAGTTAGGGAAGGAAAAGCTGTGGGTTTGTTCCTTGCATGGGCCAATTAGCTCTTGGCTGGCATCTGTACCCCTGGCCCTAGACAGCTACTGTTGTGTAGGCAGAAAAGTAGGCCTTTAGAGGAGGTTCATTTCCAACCTAATGCCTTTGTGATTGGAGGATGGACGAGCCATTTTAGTAATCAAAATATCAGACAGTTGTTAATTTCTCTGGGTGTGATTCTGGCCCATTTTGACCTCTGGAGGTATATTGTGGGAGGTGTGTGCGGGCTAAGTCACTTCAGTTGTGTCAGACTCTTTGCAATGCTATGGACTGTAGCCCACCAGGTTCCTCTGTGCCTAGGGTTCTCCAGGCAAGAATACTGGAGTGAGTTGCCATCCAGGGGATCTTCCTGACCCAAGGATTGAACTTGCATCTCCTGGGGCTCCTGCTTTGCAGGCAGATTCTTTACTGCTGAGCCACGGGGAATAGTGGGAGGGGCAGGGACAAAAGATGGTAAGATATTTTGAACAAGAAAGACTATTTGAAGAAACACAAAACATTTAGATGAAAAGGTCCAAACAGATACAGAAGTAGAGAACAAAATAGAAAGAATCCTTATGTACCCAGGTATCCAGCTTCAAGGGCTGTCAACTTACAGCCAAAGTTGTTTCATCCACATCCAGTCCTAGAAGACTTAAGAGTAAATTCCAGATATCACAGTATTTCATAAGGCAAACGCTATTTTAACTGCATAGGAATTAATTATTTAGAATTCCAAAACTACTCAAAATTCGCTTGGAAAAATGAAAAAATAAAGCAAAAAAAAGAGCAATAGTGAGGACCTATACAACATCTACACATTTTACATGTGGTTGACATGGCCCTTAAGTCTCTCCCTTTTAATTGCCGTGGGAATTCACGTAACATACAACTAACCATTTTAAAGTGTATAATTCTACAGCATTTAGTGCATCCCCATGTTGTACAGCTGCCACTTCCCTCTAGTTTTACGACTTTGTCATCATCTCAGAAGAATACCCTGTACTCTTTAAGCAATTACTCCCCGTTCCTCCCGAATGCATGGATGTGATGTGTTTTGATTCTATATAGTTATTATTACTTTTATACTTAATCTCCTTTCCATGCCTTTGGCCAGTTCTGGTTTTTTTTTTTTTTTTTTAAACTTATTTACTTATTTTTGGTTGCATCAGGTCTCAGGGCTTAGTTGCCCTGTGGCATGCGGGATCTTTGTTCCCGGACCAGGGGCTGAATGCATATCCCCTGCATTGGAAGGTGTATTCTTAACCACTGGATCACCAGGGAAGTCCCTCTGGTTGGTCTTACGTCCATTTGACACAATTATAGAAATCTTTGGTAGTTTTGCTTTCTGACATAACAAATGTACCACTCTCATTTTGCACCTTAAAAATATTGTTAGTGTTAATGTTGATATTGTTATTTTGAAACTAGTTCATATATAAGTAATTATGAGCAATCAACTAAATAATTATGTTAGTGCTCTTAGGAAGGCGGATTTTCACCATGAAAACAATTGCTTCAGGGATGCTTTCTTCCCATGAAGTCTGATTTAAACCCACCTGCTAATGCAGAGACATAAGAGAGGTGGGTTCAATCCCTGGGTTGGGAAGATCCCCTGGAGGAGGGCATGACAACCCACTCCAGTATTCTTGCCTGGAGAATCCCCATGGGCAGAGGAGCTCAGTGGGCTACAGTCCATAGAGTCACAAAGAGTTGGACACCACTGAAGTGACTTAGCATTCACACACACACCACCCTTGGTCAGAGCTGTGTGAAGCACATGGGAGATTGGTCAACTGCTGCTCAGGGAGGACCTCAGAAAAACTCGAGAGCCCTGACCTCATGCAGTGTTCATACTCCAAGATCATTGGGTCTCTTGCTTAGGCTTCTAGACCGAGGCTTCTGGAATCCTAGAGGCAGTAGACACATACTCTCAAGAGCCATTCAGTCACTATCTCGAATAATTCAGACTGGTTAGTAGGAGGGTGTTTAATCTGATGGTGGGCTATCTGAGGAATTATAGAATCTGAAGGGAGAGGAAGACCTGTGAATCCAGCCTTTCCTAGATTCAGGTAAACCAGACCTGGGGGCTTACCCAAGTGCATAGTGCAGAGCCAGGCCAAGGACCCACATCTCTTGCCTTTTGCTCCAGGCCTTCCCATCATTGCTCACAGATTCATTAAGAGGTCTGATGGGAGGGTGGGCACTGGCTACTGCTTAGCAACATGCTCAGCACGCCTTGAGGACAAGGGGAATGCAACAATGCCTTGGGTAGATGAGTAACAAATCGGTGCATCCTCCAGACCAGAAAAAACCATAAATCAAGAGGCAAGTCCGCTCTGAAAGAGTCTCCACATCCCCTCCCTCAGCCTCAGCCTTGCGATCTTGTTCCTACACGGTCGTCTCCGTGGCTGAGTTAAGTGGCGTGTGCATTCCCCACTTGGAGATAAAACAGCATGGCAACGAAAGCTAAGGCCCCGAAATTATACAGACAAGGTTCAAATTCCAGGGCTGCTGCATGTCATCTGGGTGATCCTGGACGAGTGCCCAGCTTCTTTACGTCTCAGGTGCCTCCTCTGTAAAATAGGGCATCGTAATAGTGAGTCAGCGTGTGGCTGGGAATACCACACAGAAGGGCACAAAGAACTGAGCACGAGGCTTGGATATTATATGGGCTCATAAAGGATGGCTTCTGTTATCCTTGAACTTCTGCTGAGGACCAGAAAGATGTTATCTACTGAGCAAGTCATGCTGTGGGACAAAGAGATGACTAACATACAGTCTTACTCTGCAGGAACTCACAGTCTGGTAGGGGAGGGATGGGTGACAAAGAAGCAGCTCTACCTAGTTTGACAGAAGTCTCCTCCACCATACAGGAAAACAGGATTCCAACACAGCCATGCTATCCATTACTCTGCAAGCATCCTTAAGGATTAAAGAGACCAAAGGAACAGACAGCGACACTGACAACATGAGATCTGCATTGTGCAGGCCGACAGAGCCCTCTGAAGCCTCAGTCTCTTGAAGGCCACTTGGGGTCAGGCAAGCTTCCCATGTCACATCCATGCGACTATATTGGCCACTCAGGACACTTCTGTTTGGGACCATTCTTGTTTGTTTTTTTTTTTTAATGTAGTGGGGCAGCGGGGAGATCCCGTCAATCTTTCATAAGGTTAACCCAAACCATCTTTTCTTCATTGAAAGAAAAGATACTCCATGTCATCCCCAAAGTAAGAGATCTACCCTCTTCATACAATGCATTCCTCTTTTTTCTACTTTCGGTTTCAAGATTCTTCCTGTTCATGATGAGACTACCCTTTGCCTGTTGTGCCTTTATAGCACATTTAATTTCAGACGTAGGGAGACGGTGACTGGACCTGAGGGTGGTTTTGTGGTCTCTGGGAGATGCGCTCAGAGTCTCAAAGGAGAGACCACAGCCAGGTGTGCCCGGGTGGCCCCCTAGTCCTCACCATGTCACAGGTGCCCCTTCAGCACACACAGCCTGGTCTGCCTGCTTTCCGCTTTCTCTGAAAAGCAAGTTCTGGCAGGGACTCTTCCCACTGGGTCACCCCTGTAGGGAAGCCCCGGTTATCTTGTTCACGTCTGTGTGTTAGTCACTCAGTTGTGTCCAACTCTTTGTGACCCCATGGTCTGTAGCCTGCCAGGCTCCTCTGTCCATGGGGTTTCCCAGGCAAGAACACTGGAGTGGGTGGCCATTTCCTTCCTGAGCCAGGGATCGAACCCAGATCTCCAGCATTGCAGGCAGACTCTTTAGTATTTGAGCCTTCATAAATCCTTGATAACTTCCCCACTTACCTCCCTTGCTAAGGGTTATCATTACAGGAACTGCATTTTTGAAACCCAGGATTAAAACTTGAGAGCTGACACCTGGGAAAAGGGAATAATGTGAAACATGGTCATAGCTGGGAAAACAAGGACATGTCAGAGCAAATGCAGGAATAAGACAGAGAGCTTTGGGAAAACAGGGAATGGAGCAATTCTTTCTGGGAAAAGCCAACAATAGTAAAACAAAAATATGTAATCCCCAAACAGGTTCTCAGGCTCACTTAAAGATAAGTGAGGCAGTCAGGGTTGAAGTTGGGTTCTCGAACTGCCCTGAAGCTCCTGAGGAGCTGCCAAATGTGAGCACTGGTTTTCTAGTAAATTAACCAGATTTTGCTCTCCTAACTATATTCACAGTTACAATTATCATGTACTGAGGATTTAGAATGTGTCACGTGTTGTGCTAAGAGTTTTATCTTTCCTATATCATTGAGATGTACATACTAAGGTGTCAAAATGTTTCATCAATCATCAGTTTATCCATCCACCCATCCATCCACACCAGTCTATCCATCCACCCACCAATCAGTCTATCTGTCCACTCGCTCACCCATCCATCCATCCACCCACCCATCTATCCACTCAGCCATCATCCATCCATCCAGGAAATATTTACTAAGCAAGTACTAGGTCTCCAAGAAGCCACAGATCAGATGCCCACATTCCTGCTCTTACTGCATTGGTGGAAGCCCTCACATAAAGAAATAGTCCGGCACAATGTGACAAACACAACATGAGCAGATTTTTCCAAGAAGCTTCCGGAGGGCCTTCAGTTCCGGTTCCGGTTCCAGCTCCACCTCCCACCTTGTGAGTTAAAAATTAAAATGCATTCATTAATCCCATCTTAAAGTCCCAAACAGCCCTCTGCTTCAAGTGGTAATAAATATTTCATGCTCAATTGTGCTGAGTTCCTCGCTGTGTTTATTAAATGGTGTTTCTCATAATTCCAGTTATTCATTTTAATAGGTCAGGCCTTGGCTGTGATTTAAACAGACCGCTGAGGAAACAGCCGTGGTTAAACATTGTAACAATATGGATTATTAATTTAATTGGCCGGCTATTGCTTGTTTGGACTCAGAGCTAACACGTTTAGTTCAGTCTCTGGTGGCCCGTAAACCGCAAAGGTCGTGACTTTAACATTCAGAAGAATGGGAAAGAGGAAGGAGGTTGAGATTAGGAGGAAAACTTACAAAGCAGTGTGGAGGGGACAATGTGGGGAAGCGGCAGGCTTGCTGAAGGCAGAGCAGGGCAGTGGGGATTCATCTGTCGGCTTCTCATTAGAGCTTCTTCAGCAACCACTGCCTGGGCTGGCAACGGTCAGGAGCATCTTGCTCAGACTCTGAAAGAACCAGATGCTTAGTAATGGTGGAGGGAGCACTACAAACCAAATAGGGCTTCACCGTCTCTTGTGGATGCTTGAGCCACTGGCAAGGCTTGCATGCCATGAAAAAAGCAATTGCGAAGGCGGGGGACTGGGGGCTGGGTAACCAGGATGGTCCATTCCTCAACCTCCTCCATCTTCCCAAATATCAGAGCCATGAGCTACTGACCTCCTCCTATAGGATAAATCCTGTGAGCTTTCTTGATACCACCTGTGTCTGCAGGGGCCCTGAGATTTAGATGAGATCCCCTTGGATCTGTACACCAGGACCGATGGAGGGCCAAAGTCTTCCCTGAGGGTCTGCACATTTCCCAGGCGAGCCTTACCTCTCTGGCCCAGGTTCTCACTCCAGCTGAATCTGTTTCATTGGTCAATGGATTTGCAATCATGCTGGATTGACCCAAACAGAAGATGCTGCCCCTTGCCTGATTTCCATCACAAACCACTCAAGGCCTATATGAGAGCCAGGGAGACTGGGATGAAGATTTTGTTGGCAGCAGCCAGGGTCCACATTGCCGCAGGTCAAACAGGACAAGGACTATCTTGTTCATGAAAGGCCTCCCCCATGCTTCCTGTGATGAGATGGTTCTGTGGGCTGCCCTACATTTGGAATTTTCTGATTCTGTGCTGCCTGACTTTTGTGTCTAACTCTCATCTCCTCCCGCTAGAAGACCGGTTATTAGTTGGGCACCCATGAACTTCCAAGGCATTCTGTGGGTCTGTGAACTGGGATGGGAGGAAATGGCATCTCTTTGATAGCCTCCAACTGAATTTTAGTATTTCCTTCTCTTGTGCATGCGGAGACAACCTATAGATATTATAGTGCCTGTGACTTTGTCACTGAGAAGTCCAGATATTTGGATATTGCATTACAGTTACTGAAACATCATTTATGCTCTCCTTTGACAGGAAGCCCATTATTTGCTCCTAGACTGCAGAACATCACGGTGTTTCTCTGTGTAGATCCTTATATGACAAAACTTGTCAGGGCTTAAGTAACGCTGGGCTTGGTAGTTCAGCCACCAAATGGTGAAGTTGTGTGTTTCCACAACTGGAGTTTAACTCCGTAAACTTTAGAGGCTTCGTGTGGTCCTTGTAAAGTCAGCTGTGAAATTTTCAAATACACTTGCAATCCTTTATCTTTAAGAAACAGGATTTTTGACCCTTGGAACTATCAAACTAAAAAACAAAATCGAGTGTCCAACAGGCCATGCGCATTCTCCTTATCAAACAAACATGTCACACTGGCCAGGATCAAACCGAGAAACAGTCTTCATGTGTCTGTGTCTTTACAAAATAAAATTCAAGGTGAAGTTGCCTGTTTTCAGTGCACTAGCTTGTTATTTAAATGTATTTATAAAGTACATGTATTTATAAATATTTAAATGTATTTATAAAAGTATTTGTAAAGTATAAAATGGACATGAACTTGAGCAAACTCCAGGAGATGGTGAAGGACAGGGGAGCCTGGTGTGCTGCAGTCCATGGGATCGCGAAGAGTTGGACACGACTGAACAACAACATATAGTAGCCCAAGAATTACTCTACCACAATTTTTAAAATTTTGATAATATTTTAATATTTTGGCTTCCTTTTCATCCTATATATTTCATTTTATACATTGTAAATATTAATCTAAGAAGAGGTTTCTAGCTTTCCCTAAGTGGCCAATGGTACACAGAAATTGCAAAAGTTTCTCTCAGTGTCATGAAGAGCAATTCGGCTTCACTCAGCCCACCTTGACATTAGCAAAGTCTGAACCTTTCTCTGGGTAGGAGCCGGTCTGTGGTTGTGTTGGCAACCTCCTCCTCATGCCCGCCCACCTTCACATGCCCATCTGCTCCCCGAATCCTCACCCTTCTCAGTCCCCACGTGCTGCTGAGGAAAGCAGAGACATTGGGAAACTTGGCTTTTCCTATTCAGAAGTGTCAGGCACCAGTCGTGTAGTAGAAGCAAGAAATCACCATGTTCACCAGAATGTGGCCAAGATCTAGAAAAGCAGACCTCAAATTTGAAAGCAGTGGTTTGTGGACAAGTAGGATCGTGTCAGCTTCCTGGTTCCCCTCCTGCCTCAAGGCTTTTCTAGTTCCTACATTCATCGTGGGGAGTAAACCTCTGCAGTGTGTTGTCCCAGGAGAAGCTCAGGCTGGAACGTCAGCACAGGAGGGAGGGTTTATTTCGCATCTATGAGGTGTGTGGCCAGTGCCTGCCACATAGATGCCCCCAACACAATGTCTGTTGAATTAATGAACCAACAAATGAATGGAGGGAGGACTTCTCTAAATTACTAAGGGAAGTCAGGGGTAAATCTCTAAGTAGCACTATTCCTAAGAATCCAGGGAGCCAGTCCCATTCCTCAATTTGTGTGTGTGTGCACGCGCGTGTATGTGTTAGAATAAACACAAATATCCTGGAGAGGAAACATCGTCAGAGATGTGATGAGCATCATTTCTTTTAATCCCAACTGAAACTCTCCAAATTTCCATGATGCGCTGGCATTTACACCATCTATCTGCCTGCCCAACAGGAGGCTGCTGGGTGCCCTTGCCACCCAGCAGGGGCAGGGGACCCCTCCCTACTGTCCACACATCCAGCTCAGCTGAAGAGGAGGAAGGGGGCATTTGGGTTCAGGACAGAGACCACCCACCAATGTACTGACTCTCCCTGGGTGGAGGTGGGAGGTGAGGGAGAGAGAGACCTCCCGTCGCAGCAGAGATTGAAGCTGTGGGAAGGGCAGGCAAAATGAAAAAGGGGCTTCCATGCATTGGACTTTCTAGGTGGCTCAGTGGTAAAGAACCCGCCTGCCAATGCAGGAGACAGGGGTTTAATCTCTGGGTCAGGAAGATCCCCTGGAGGAGGAAATGGCTACCCACTCAAGTATTCTCGCCTGGAGAATCCCATGGACAGAGAAGCCTGGAGAACATCACATGCCTCTTACACAGACAATAAGCTGCAGAGTGGCTTGTCCATGGGCATAGACTCCAAAGCACATTGTATAAAGCTGTGTGAAACACTTTCAGACTCCCCTGAAAAAGACTTGGGCTTGTTTCCTTCTCTCTGAGACACCCTACCCCCACCTGGATTAAGGCTCAATGACACTAGCAGTCTGTGGGAATGTTAAGCTTGGTAGGTGTTTTTCTGGGACTAAAGGTGAGCACATTTGCCCCTAAGAGTCCTTCTAGAGTGAAGCTGGAGACAGTGTTTATAGAGGGCAAACCAGTTCCAAATTCATACAGATGGTTCTTCACAATTTTGTTCCAAATTTCTGCAACAGTGTGCACAGGCCTATGTTCACAGAGTCACGGTAGGGATGCCCACAGGCTGAGCCAAGGGTTGCCCAGTTCCTCCGACATGCCAGGCGGAAAGAGGGACCCCAACATGCACAAGCAGTGCCTTTGCCCTGCACAGGGGGAGCTCAGACTCAGGACCCAGGCGGTCTCAGCCCCAGCTCTGTCTACAGGTCCTGGAATCGATGTGCCGCCATCTGTGTGGCCTCGTCCCCTGGTGTCTCCAGGAGAGAGACCCCCGTTTCCTGTGGCCTAGACTATCGGCCCGGCCATGCCAGTCCCCCAGTCGCAGGCTTCAGAAAGACTGGGTTTGGACATCTCCAGGTGTTTATTTGGTTTTTCCTATTTCTTGGTTTTTAATTGGTTTCAGATGTGAGTACCCAATAGAGGCCCTGAATAAATAAAACAGATCATAAAATATGGCCAAGCAAAATGGGCGTGAGTAATCCCAGAGTGCATGGAAATGCACTTCCAGAAAGGCTCATAAATAATGAGGTGGAAACAGTAGTCTATTTTCCCTTTAATGGAAAGCCAATTAGGAACCCTCTCTGGACTGGAGGGAAGGAGCCAGCTTCCTTTGTTCTGTAATGAGGAGATGGCGGTGGTGGGTGAGGGGAAGCCGGTCAGCTTGCCAGAACAGGACAGAGCAAATCCTGTGGTCACTGGGTCTGTGGGCAGGGACAGAGGAGGAAGCTCAAGGCCTGGCCTTCTCATCCCACCTCAAGCTTCTCCAACTCACTTCCGAAGGCTGCAAGAAGATCTCGAAGCCCAAGCAGACTTAAGGAACTGGCGGAATCCTTTGGAGGCCCACCGCACGAAGGCTCTCTGTGATCTCGCAGAATCGTGTTGTTTCTGATGCATTCTTGGCCCCTGCTCCTCCCCCAAGGAAGCCTGGAGGAAGCATCCTGCCTGGAGTGGTTGCTGAATGTGCCAGCGTGGAGGGGCAGGAGGCAGGAGGGCATGCTGTCTCAGGATCCCCTCAGATCCCCAAAGAATCATTTCCTTCCCATCTATTCCTCATCACTTGCTCTCCCTTTCCTGCCGCTGTCTCCTTGTTCCGTACGCTTATCTTCTCCCAGCTGCTAATGCCCATCACGAAGCTGCTGTGCAGAATGTTGTAGATAATACCATCCCACGCAGACAGAGGTGGTACGGTGTCCTCCACCCTACAAAGCAGGGGATTGAGAATCTGAGAGGAGTTGTGACTTTCCCAAACCACTGAGTCGCCCAGCAGTAGCAGCAGGAAATCAGGTCTACTCACCCTCTGTGGTCTGCAGGTGCTGCTGCTCACCCAGGGGCTGTGAGTGGGGGGGTCCCAGTGGGCCTCCTCCCATAAGCAAGAGAGATACTGTATAACACGGCGGTGAAGAGCACAGCCTTTGCAGTCAGGTAGACCTGGGGGAGGGGCTTCTGCGGTGGCAAAGGATGCACCTGCCATGCAGGAGACGTGGGTTTGACCCCTGGGTCGGGAAGATCCCTTCGAGGAGGGCATGGCAACCCACTCCAGTATTCTTGCCTGGAGAATCCCATGGACAGAGGAGCCTAGGGTCTACAGTCCTTAGGGTCACAAAAAGTCAGCCACAACTGAACAACTGAGCAGGCATGCAGGCAGACCAGGGTGAGATTGTTTTTGGCCATGCAGTGTGGAATATGGGATCTTAATTCCTTGACCAGGGATCAAACCCGCGCCGCCTGCACTGGGAGTGTGAAGTGGTAACCACTGGGCCGCCAGTGAGATCCTTGAGAATCCCTCCATCCCTTAATAGCCCTGTCACCTTGATCACGTTTCTCAATTGCTTAAGCCTGATAACTGCCTTTGTAAAATAAAACTAATGAACTTAATTTATACTGATGTGAAGACATAAACAGCAGTGATCCTGCTAGTAGTTATTATTTAAAAAGACTTTGTGCCCAGCCTGTTGGGATAGCCGGTGAGGATTCCCCATGGAGCCCACTCTGGGCTTAGGAACATCACTATTTAGCACCCACTGTCAGTGAGAATAGAGTTTCCCTGGTGGCTCAGACAGTAAAGAATCTGCCTGCAATGCAGGA
Organism: Ovis canadensis; assembly: GCF_042477335.2. NCBI lineage: Eukaryota > Metazoa > Chordata > Mammalia > Artiodactyla > Bovidae > Ovis > Ovis canadensis. The sequence goes on along the minus strand of NC_091266.1, from coordinate 48,633,037 downwards.
GACCCAGGTTCGATCTCTGGGTTGGGAAGATTCCGTGGAGAAGGGAATGACAACCCACTCCAGTATTCTTGCCTGGAGAATTCCAAGAACAGAGGAGCCTGGCGGGCTACAGTCCATGGGGTTGCAAAGAGTCAGACATGACTGAGCGACTAACACTTCCACTTCTACTCAGTGAGAATGGTACAGTCTAGAGACCAGCTCCGTGGACCCCAGGGACCCAGGGAGCCAGCCAGGCATGTCCAGCCACATTCAGCCATAGATTCACATGGCCCAGGGCATTGGAGGATGCTTGCCAAGTCTTCTTGGAGGATTGGAAGATTGTCAGTGCTCAGGACACAGGAGGCCTCTCAAGGCTGAGTCTGCTCGTGCACATGCTTCTAAAACAAACTTGGTTGCAGTTTTATGGAGAGAGGAGTCCACCGAACACAGCAGCTCCGCCATGGAGGAGCCTGGACCAGGGCTTTTGGCAAACGGCCAGAGCTGGAGAATCCGATGCCTTCATTCCTTAGGATGAGATCTCTAGAAATTTTGCTTCTCCTCCATTGAAATGGGTAAACCATTGCTCACCCTTTGGTGAGATCCCAAGGGGTTCCTTGAAGCGCTGAGAGGTCCTAAAGAGAAACATGAGTTCTCAGGAGACCTGACCATTGATGCTTGCCACTGGCCAGCTGTGGAATGGGAGCAGGGTCCTTCACCTTTTGCAGGTCACTTGTTGAGCAGAGCAGGGAAGGAGGGATGAAATACTTGTGAAACACTCAGAAAGGGCTAAGTGCATGACCCCTTGCCCCGAGACATGTGTGTTGGCATCTCCATGGAAGCGATGTAGAATCTGGGACTCCAAGAGGTTAGGTAACTTGCCCAGGATCAGGCTCTGCATCACTTGGGGGTGATGGTTGCAGTAACAGAAGCTCATTTTTAAAAATCCAGGGAAAATCTGAGTCTGCGGGCCTTGTAAAGACAAGCATGCAGTCTGCTTTGGGACTTAAGAGATGAGCTCACTGGGGATTGTGGGCAAGATGAATGAGCTCCAACTTGTCACCCCACTCGAAATGGGCCCACTTGAAAGAGAATTGTGGGTTTGGCTCAGTCACTTGACTACACCTTGGGCAGGGAGGATGTGGCATTTGAAAGTCAGTCCCATCCAAACTGGATGCATTGGGAAAGGGATAATCCCCTGAGAAAAGCTTGAGTGACCTTACCAACAGCATGGGGAGGGACATTGTGTGGGGGAGCTGGTGGGTACACGCGATGTCCATTGGTCACAGCAGGTGAGTGGCAGAGCCGGATTCAAACCAGGGCAGCGACTCAAAGCCCCCAAGGGCCACCGTTCACGAGCACTGGCTGGCCTTCCACCTCCGGCAGCCATCACTTCTCTGTCCAGACTTTCGGCTTCCTCTTTACGTGGGCCCCGTGATGCTGGCACTGCTTGGGAAGGGTTCATGCCCTGCTGGAGAGGAAATCTCTGAAGAGGGCAGTGGAAGAGGAAGTGAAAGAGATTCAGCGATAATTTAGGAGTAAGAGAGTGCCATGGAGAAGTGGGAAGGGCCTGTGGCTTTCTTAACGTGGGAAAATGACAAGTCACTAGGAAGTTTTGTGGGGGAAGGGGAACAGACCGGGAGCAAATGGGAAGAAGAATCCGAGCTGTAGGAACTGTTGGAAGCATCTTAAATGAAAAGGAAGCCAAGGTATACTTGATCTGCTATTTCAAAGAATTTGTAGTGTCTTATAAAACATTTAATCCGTGAGACGGTTAAACTAGAAATTGTAGATTTAAAGAAATGTAGGAGGGGAGAGTATATAATTAAAAACTTGTATCTGGGAAGTCTGAATTTAGTTCAGAGCTTCCTGGCAGCTAAGGCCAAAAGGGAAACATGATGGGTTATATAATTTTCATCGTCTCATAAAAGGAAGTGAATCTGCAAGTCAGAAAACATATCTCTCCTAAATTATAAAAAGATACCAACCTGGTGAGGCGTTACATATCCAAGGGAAAGACTTGTCTCTGTTGTTTCACTGAGCATGGGAAACATTATTTTTAGGGCCATCATCATGTGAATTGTTATGGAAAAGAAAGAATATTCCTATCAAGTGTCTCTCTTGGGGCCGGAACGTTCCCCAGATAGGATCAAGTTCAACTACCTCTCTCTGCCTGCAGTGGAGCATCACTCCTACCATAGCCCTGCATGTAGTCCCGGCCTTGCTGGCCCCTAGATCCTACCCACACACTGCTCCATTGCAGAGTGGGCTGGTCCCTGCATCTCTCAGTCTTCCTTCTGGGTGAGGCCATTGGGAGGGACTGCGGAAGATGGAATGACGGAAGGAGGGGCTGAAGAGGATTCCTGCCTGTCCCATTCTGCTAAGCACAGACACTCTAGCATCTCGCTTCCTCCACAGCTCCACCTCTTCTGGACCGATTCTTGTGACAACTTTGCTGGGAGCTCTGGCTCACCCTGGTACATCACACATCCAACCTCCTGTCTTTCTGACCAAGGGTAGCGGTGGCCTCCTACACTTTTCATCACTAGGTTGACTCAACATCCCCCGTTTGACTTCTCAGCTTTTCCATCTCTGACAAAGGCAATTCCTTCATTCAGGCCCCTCTATTTCACCACTTACGTGGTTTCTATTTCCTAGGTAGACTGTGCCTGGTATGCTCACTAATCAGTTTTCCAGCCTCAACCCAAACATCCCCGGTCAAGGTGGCCTATGTCACCATGAGGGCAGGGAACACGTGAGCAGGAGTTTAGTATATAGATAGGACCTGGATTCAAGAAGGGAAAAGAAGAACTTTCTGGGTAGGGGGATAATGACAAAGATTTGTCATTTGTAGTGCATATGGCAAAGTCAGAGAACCACGACTTTGGTTGGAACACAGGCTGCATTTATTCAACAGACACGTTGTCAGACACACCCCAGCCTTGGATCACAGGGAACCTAGAAAAGGAGCATATGAAGCCCAGGCCCTCAAGGAGCACCCCAAAATCACCCTGCCCAATCCTCTGAGGTTTGGGGATTGACCCGGAGCTTCCCCCAAGTGCCACTCCAGTCCCAATCCTTGAACACACAGTGGATTCTTTGTTCTGTTGCAGTTTGTTTGCAAATGGAGTCATTCACCTTAAGGCCATCCTCCATATAAAAGTGAGAGCGCAATATGCATGTACTCCGTTGGAAGCTTTGACATCTCCTGGGGCTGGGAGGTGGACCAGCTTGACTCACTAGAATGGAAGAAACTTCTCGGAAATGTGGAGATTCCTTTGATCCTATTGGTATTTCTCTGGAAAGTTGGAGAAAGGGGCAGATCCAGGTTCTATGGGCCCTGTAGAAACCAAGACTGTCTTTTGGGTATGCCAGTTGCACATTCTCAAAGGGCCCCAGGCTTAGAAATGTCCTGGGCTGAGCTTAATGCTCTGTTGCTGCCATCTTGATATATCTTAATCATTTTGAACAAAGGGCCCAAGTTTTTATTTTGTACTTGGCTGTGCAAATTATGCAGTTGGTTCTACATGAAATGTATCTTTGGGGGTCCCTTGTTATCAAAATAGCACAAAATGAAAGAAATAAAATTAAGTACCAAGACTTGGAAGGTATATTAAAGAAACTTCACATCCGCTAACGTCATAGAATATTTACCTCTGCTTGGGGGGTGGGGACACTGTGATTTCCAGAATAGTCTTCCAATCATGAGCTGGAGTGTCAGGTGGACCCATCTTTGTTCCCCTTCACGTCGTAGCTTTGGTTTAACCAGAATAGATCCACTTTGTTCTGAATTACGAATTGAGCTTCAGGCTGTTTTCTCTTTTTTTTTCAAGGGTCCCATGACTCACACAGTTTGAAAACCACTCGTTAGACAAACCACATCACACCAGGCTTTTTGTTGCAGGGAATTGTCTTATTTCAGAGGGCCCCAGGTGACCCGCTGACCTGGGGTGTCTCCAAAACCAGGTAATAATAGGCCGGGCTCTAATCTAAGGAGACTCTGCTGTATTTGCAGAGAGCTTTGAAATGTTCTGGGAAAAAAAGCTGATCAGATGTGCAAGGTATTATATTCATGGACAGAAAAACCCTCCCAACTCTTTATAAAATGGATTAAGCCAGTTTCTAAGGGCTGCAGGTTTGTGTGATCTTAATCCGGCTCCTTACTCCTGATCCTCCACCTTCCTCCTTTGTCTCCAGGATGAGCACCTTCCTGGGTGAGAGCCCGGACACCTTCCGGAAGCCCTCCTCCCTCCCCAGTTCCCCCCAGGGAAGAGCTGAGGGATGCCCTTGCACCCACCCTATCAGGGTTTCCTTTCTCTGTGGGCACATTTCACATTCACAGGCTCTGATCCGACGGAGGGAAATCTGAACAAAATATGGTAATTACGCCATTGTGCATTCAGCTACTCAGACAGCAGCAGCAGATGGGAGAATTTGTGGATCACAACCCCATGCAATATTTGACAGAATATCAGTCAAATATAGTTCACCCAGCGCTGTGTTTCTGTCGGTCTTTCTCAGCTAAAGTTAATTTAAAGTGACAAGAATGACATCTGCTCTTTTCAAAGGGGGTAATACCTACTTCAGGGCTGCCCCCTCCAACGGATACCCTGACAGAGTGCTCTAGAGTCAAAGGAGAGTTTTCTAAGGTTGGACCAGCTGTAGACCAGAAGACTTGAGTCACCATTCAAGACCGCTGTTGGTCAGTGCACTGGAGGATCAATCTGTTTCATTTTGTTGAGTAAGGAAAGGGGTACCAGCTTTCTACAGAGGACATTTCCACAAAAGGGTCTCAGACCTGATAGCCCTGCCTGAGAGCTCAGGCAGAAAGAGCCAAGGGGTGGGATGAACGCCCACATTGAGGACAATGTAGAAACTTCTCCAGCAGGCGGAGGGCCCTGAGCCAGCACTGGCACCACCTGGGGTTTCATCAGTCACTGATGAGCAGTTTCAGCCTTCTGTTTTCTATTTGTTCTTCCTTGGTTTCTTCTATGTACAGAAACTTGATGAAAACTACAACCTTGTGACTGGTTGGTGGCACCGGCAGTTGTAACATCTAAGGTTTTTTCATGCCACGGCCCCAGTGGGTGCTATCTCCAAAGGGGATGATGAACCAGTAGCTTCCTTCCACCCACCATCAAATCTACATATCTGTTGGAAATAGAATGTGGAACTGGCTTGGTTTCTCAGTCTTTAAGCTAGGTAGACTTGCCCACAAATCACAGGCTGCCAACCATTAAAGATGAATCCCTACCTTTTGCTGTGACAAATACACTCGTTGATCCTTCAAAATCCATATCTCATTGGTCCGCCTCCTTCTGGGAGCCCTCCTACACACCCCTAGCAATCTCCATTCTCTGGGCTCTGTATATACTTCTCTTTTTGCACTAATCACATAGCATCATAATCACATTTTGGTTCTCTGATTCCCCTTCCTAGCTCTGATCACCAAGCCTTAATAAATGCTGACTAAATTGAATAATTAAATTGCTTATTGAATAAAGGAATAGTCTGGGTGACCTTATTCACAATAAATGTGATTTCCTATAACTGCCATGAATTACTTCTCCAACTTGTGGTACCAAACACGGCCACGCCTCTTTCGTCTCTCAGTTAGTTCTCATGACACTCCCCACATGCTGAAAGTCTCCCTGGAGGTCTCCTCTTTCTCCAGGGTCTGATCACGATCATTTGCAAAAACCCCCTCTACCTTCACTTTGACTTTTCCAGGGTCCTCGTGATTTCCTCTCCTTCCTGCCCATGAGCTTACCTGGGACCCTCCAGTCACATAAGAGGGATCCAAGAAACTGTGGTTTTCAAGAGGGAAGAGGTCAGGGTCTAGTTTTTTTTCTTTTCAAGAGGATCTTTGGTTCTTCTATAAATTTGCCTACTTCCCCCACCCCCAGAAATCAGCCCTGCATACCAAGAGGTGTGGTATGGGGAGTAACAGCTTATGGGGGCCATACAATATCTGTCTTCCTCCCCGTGGGGAAGTGCTGCCTGCTTGACTTACATACGTGTCTCAAGAGATTCATCCATGAATAGTCACGCCTCAACATGGCTGATTGTGTCCATCTGTAGTCATACTAGTGGCTGGTGACATTCTTAACTTCCTCCACGTCATTCATCCAAAACAAGTGAGTTTGATTTCTGCCCTTAAACAGTTGTCACTTTCATGTGGGAGAGATTGGATAAAATGGAAGCATCAGTCCTTTATGATTTCCCATGCCTCACCCACACTTTGCAAAGTTGAGGTCTTCTGTTCCTCAGAGCATAAAGGGCATGAAAAGATCCTTTGGCCCATACAGTTCAGAGATGAGTGGCCCTGTCACCAGAGCATCTCCTGTAACTGACAGCATGGGGTGGAACTCTGTGTCTGGGATTGCCCTAGAGTCATCCTTGCCCAACCCTTAGTGGTTCCACCACCAAAGTCTCCCCACGAAAGGCACTCCTTGTTTGGGGCTCACAGATGGCTAATTAATTAATTATACCTGGCCACATAAAAAACTGGCTGGGCGGGTGTTCCCAGTACCATTGCCTGTTACAGCACTATTGGCGGCTGAGAGGTGAAGGATCAGGAGAGCTAGGCCAAAAAGTCAGAAATAGCCAGCTGAAGGAGAGAGACAAGTCCTCCATCTTGTAACGGGGGCTGGGTTTGGAAATATTTCCATGAGCTATTGCTACGTAAAAAACTATTCTAAAACTTATTTGCCTAGAGCAATACCAGTTTGTATTTTCTTCTGACTCAGCAATTTGGACTGGGCTCATCTGGGTGGCTCTTCTGCTCTACTTTGTATCTGCTGCAACTTCCACAATGGTTTCTTTATTCATCGGACCTCAGCTGGGAGATACATCTCTTCAGCAGCTGAGCACTGAATTTGGCACCCAGGGAATTCCAGGGAAATACTCAATGGTAGAATGAATCAGTTAGTACACATAAAAGCCTGGGGTTTATAAGACAGAATATCTAAGTTATCCCATTTCAAGCTGTGGGTCCCTGGCCAGGTGAGTGGTAGGTATTGGACTTGGTGAGCAAGATTCCAGGAGAATTAGGAGAGAGAGGACACTGAAAACATTGAGAGAGGACCTGGGACCTGGACCTCTTTCCTGGCAGCAGTGAGGAGCTGCCTGCAGGATGCAGCCTCTGGGGTTTGCTCAGACTATTCGGACAGAAACAGGTGGAGTGTCCAGTGGCTCTTGTCATCACAGGCACCAGAGGGAGAACCTCCTTGCTCCTGCTTCCTGATTGGAAACAGGAATTTGATTCCCAGTCTTGCTTGAGTTTATGGCTTTCTTATTGAATTTTTGAAGGAGTGGAAGAAAGAGAATGAGAAATTTAGAGATTAAAGGGGTTTTAAGACAAAACCTGGGAAAGCTGATCTGTTGAGCAGCCCAAGGCCTCTTGGAAGAAAACAAAGGGGATTCAAGGGAACTTGCTAGAGTTCCAAGAGAGATAGACAGTGCTCCAGCTACTGAAGGGGTATCCACACAATAGTCAATAACTTACTCCAAGGGCGTAGAGACCCCTCAGCCACAGGAAACAGTAAATCAGAAGAAGCCAAGTAGATCTGAAGGAGATAAGTTTCTGCCATCCATTTTTTTTTCCAATTCTGCGCATCCTGGTGACAGCAGCCACTGTCCTCTGCAATGGGAAAGGCCTAAGTTTCTGACTTTTGTTATTACAAATTACTACAAACATAATGGCTTTGTGCAACATAGATTTATTCTCTTATAGTTTTGGAGGTCAGAAGTCTGGAATTAAGGCATCGGCTGTGTTCCCTCCGGAGGTTTCAGGAGAGAATCTGTTTCCTTGCATTGTTTAGCTTCTAGAGCCTGCTAGCATTTCTTGTCAAACGGCCCCTTCCTTGCATCACTCCAACCTCTTGCTTCCATCATCACATCTCCTACTACTGACCCTGATCCTCCTGCCTCCCTCTTATAAGGACCCTTGTGATGACAATGAGTCCTTCCAGGTCAGCCAAGATAATTTTTCCATCTCAAGATCCTTAACTTACTCATACCTGCAGAATCTCTTTTATCATAAAAGGTTATGTATTCATAGGTTTTGGGGATTTGGATGTAGACATTATTCAGTTCAGTTCAGTTCAGTCGCTCAGTCGTGTCCGACTCTTTGTGACCCCATGAATTGCAGCACGCCAGGCCTCCCTGTCCATCACCAACTCCCAGAGTTCACTCAGACTCATGTCCATCGAGTCAGTGATGCCATCCAGCCATCTCATCGTCTGTCGTCCCCTTCTCCTCCTGCCCCCAATCCCTCCCAGCATCAGAGTCTTTTCCAATGAGTCAACTTTATTGGAAGGCCATAATTCTGTCCACTCCAGTAACGTAAAAGTGGGGTGACTGCTCCAGTTTAGAAAAAGGCAAGAAAGCCGCTAGAGAAGATTGTGAGACAGCCAGGACCTGTAAAGACTGGGGGTGGGGCTCTAAGATGTAGGCTTAACACTGGTTGGAGACTTAGAGCAAGTAAGTACCTTTATCATCATCATCTACACATTTCCATGTTCTACTGTGACATGAGGAAACCAGTACTATATTCAGGACCCTGTTACCTAATAGGTTCCACTTTTTCTGGTCTTCTAGAATAAGAGTGGGCCATCCCAGAGAAATCAGTATCCCCACGAGAACTTGGACAGTCACTGCCTCTCTCTAGGGGCTCAGCCTGTCATATGAAAGTGTAGGACTATGCTGCAAAGTTTTGTTAACCTCTTGCTAAACACAAAACTCTAACTTTCCTAAGGTTTGTATTATGCAAAACCAAGGATTTGTTTTTCAAATATAAAATGATAAGGCAGATGGTTTTGCAAATTATACCTCTCAGAGAGCTCAGTAAGATATGTCAGTTGGTTAGGATATCTAGGGTCTCATTTCAAATTAGATTTTCTGGAACTGCACTGTTCAAAATGGCAGCCACCAGCCAACGTGGCTATTTACATTTAAGTGAAATATTTGGTTCTCAGTCACACTAGCCACATTTCAAGCTCAACTGCCATACAGTATTACACAGCACAGATTCGTTCTACTTAACATCATCCTGGGAAGTCCTTTTGGAGAGTTTTGTTCTAGTATCAACACTATGTACTTGTGCCCACACCCCCTCCCTTCCTGCTTGTGTATATACGTACTTACCCAATCCCCAGACCAATAAGGCATCTGTTTAAAAGTTACTATAACTCTTCCAAGGAACTGAATTTTAACAGGAGACTCAGTTGAACAGGAAAGCTCTGATAATAGGATTCAGTCCTCAGTACTTGGGGAAAGACCCACCTCCCTAGCCCCACCACCCCAAAGGAAATGGAAAACAAGATGAAAGATTATTTGCTTATGTGAGGGGTAAGTAAGCTCTCCTGCCTTTGAGGTAAATTCCCATCACACTAGACTCTGCCTGGGGCCTTTTCTCTCGTACAGACACCAGGATCCCCACTCCTGTCCTCTGGGGAACAGCTCCACCCTGGGTGAACCTGAGGGAAATAGCTCTGACTTCCCTCCCACTTGAAAACTGAGGCACCCTCTTATGGTCCCTCCCCCCAGCACGTCCTCAGTGCCCTGAAGACAGCTCTGTCTTCAAAACTGTCTCAGAAAGGTGAGGTCATTCCATGTCCTGTGTGGCGGTCATTGTGCCTTCTGTGTTGAGGGGTGCCGAAGTGAAGTGAAGTGAAGTCACTCAGTCGTATCTGACTCTTTGCGACCCCATAGACTGCAGCCTGCCAGGCTCCTCTGTCCATGGGATTTTCCAGGCAATAGTACTGGAGTGGATTGCCATTTCCTTCTCTAGGGGATCTTCCCAACCCAGGGCTCGAACTCGGGTCTCCCGCATTGTAGACAGACGCTTTACCGTCTGAGCCACCAGGGAAGTCCTGAGGGGTGCCGAAGCACACATCTTAATTCTGACAGCCATTTCCTAGAGCCAGGCATTGGTGATGTTCAGGCAAGCTCTCTTCTTCAGTGGGGGAATTTGGGACTCAGAGAACAGATGAGGCAAGCGGCTTTTGCAGACCGGAAGCGCTGCACTCTCCTGCTACCTTTGCCGACGAGGACCAGCCAATGGGGGAAAGCCCCACTTCTCAGGCTCCAACCAATCAGCAGACAGGGTGTGCACATGCTCCATCTGGCTTGGCTGGGCCCTCTGTGTGTAGAGCCAGGACAGGAGGGCCTCAATGGAGGGTCTGACGTTAGGCTGGTCTTGATCTCACTAGCACATGGACTTCCACGTGGCAGGGGCCTCTGCTCGGGTGGGAGTGATTCCAGTCACTTCCTCCTCAAGCCGCAGCCCATGGCCCAAGAGGAACCCCGGAACAAGGGAAGAATGGTGGGCTCTGTGCTCTGCGTTCCTCAAACACACCTTTGCCAGCGCTCCCTTCGAATCTGCCCTTTCCCTCTCGCAGGGGATAATGAGAATATTTCCTAATGGACATATTTTATTGCTGACTCAGACTCTTCTAGAGCTAGTATTAATGGGAACTAAGTGAAACTGCAGCCGGAAGAGGAACAAAAGTGTTCTTATTCCCCAAAATGGAACTCCAAAGTACATTTTGAGCAGAAAAACCTATTTGAATGGTTCCTCCTGCTTAAAAAAAAAAAAAAAAAAAAAAAACCACACACGAGGATAAAAACCGTACAGTCATTGCGGTACCATTAACAACAACAACAGCTCAAAGCAGCATGTTCTCATGTTTTGTAATTTTGTAGTTCTCAGTGAGGTGGGGAAAAGTGAGATGACCTCTTGACTCCAGGATGTCAAGTTTTAAGTTTTCTGTGGTTCGGTGTGTTTTTTAATGGTAAAAAGAATTACATCAGCTTTTTGGAAAATGGGGTTTTGAAATGCCATGTTGATTTTATTTGCCTCTTTTCCTTTACCTGACCTCACAACATCTCATAATGACAAGACCCAGCCTTCAAGTTTGGTTCTCAAGTTCAACTCATGTTTGGAAGATCAGATGGAGGGAGACTTGGCGATTCGCATCTTTGGAGGAGAGGGGATGGAGAAAGAGAGGAGGAAGGGAGGAGGAGAGAAAAGAGGCTGGTGTTTGCAGAGGTGGACAAGCCAACCAGCACTAGGGAATGTTACATCTGAAAGTGTGTGGCTTGTCCAGATGATCTCAAGCCTTTAATTTATTTATTTTAAGCAGCAGAATAAGCCCCTTACTTTTTCCCCCAAGTGACATCTTAGTCCAAAGCACAGTATCTAAAATAGATAAAAATGCTACCTCCCAGAGACCCATGCCTTGGCATTTCTCCAACCCTCCTCTTCCTCTTAAATACCCTACACTCCTCAATCCACCATCAGCAAACCGCACATCTAACCCAACTCCTGAATTTGCCCATGAGGGAACCGAGATACAGAGAGAGGAAGTAATTCACTGGAGAAGAGTTGGAAGGTTTCTCCAAGGCCATGTGATAAAGGCCAGCAGAGACAGACCTAGAAACTTGAAAATGAAGGGGGTAGTGAAGGTGGTGATGAAAGAACTGACCCTGAGGTGACCTTGAGGAGTGTGATGGTGTGGATTGTGCAGAGCTTGATTCCAGGATGCTGGAGACCCCACAGGTTCTCCATGTACCTTTCCTGCTCCTTATCAACTCCTCTTGAGTTCAAGGCTTACTGGGGATGAATTCACATGTGGATGGTTACAAGTTACATATTTGACTTAAAGAAAAAGGTCAGTTACCTTAGGAAGCCTTCCAATCATTAGAGCAAATTTTTTGCATCCAATCCCCCACTCTCATTCTATGCCCATCTCGGGCATTGCTAATCCAAGGTAGCACCTTTTCCTGGTGACCCTACATACAAGCTCAAAGTTGTTTTCAACTCATTACTCCAGGCAGTCATCACTAGTCAATCAATGGCCCTTAGGAGGATCCTGGTAGGCTGCAGTCCATGGGGTCGCTAAGAGTCGGACATGATGGAGCGACTTCACTTTCACTTTTCACTTTCATGCATTGGAGAAGGAAATGGCGACCCACTCCAGTGTTCTTGCCTGGAGAATCCCAGGGACGGGGGAGCCTGGTGGGCTGCCATCTATGGGGTCGCACAGAGTCGGACACGACTGAAGCAACTTAGCAGCAGCAGCAGCAGCAGCAGCAGCAGCAGCAGGATGAATTCTCTTTGCTCTTCCTGGTTTGTGGCTATGAAACCAAACTCATTTTCTTTTGTCGCCTGACATTGTGGTCATGTTCTTTGACACTCTAGACCTCAGAGGAGAAGCCTGGAACTACATTTCCCAGAATCCCTTTCTTTGTAAAGCACTGGTTGCTGCTGCTGCTGCTGCTGCTAAGTTGCTTCAGTTGTACACTGGTTAGAGTCTTCCAATGAGAGACACTCCTGCAAGAACTGGGAGGCGGGGGAGAAGGAAGATGCCATTCTTTGGCAGAAGCTGCAGCTAGATGCCTGAGCAAAATTCAGACCCTTGAGAATTGTATGCTCTGTGTGATTCAGGCTGCTGGGGGTGGAGGTGGTGGCCACTGCTGAGATTCCTGAGTCCTTTGCAGCTTCTAGGTGAGCTACTTTTAGGTAGATCATCTGTCTCTGTCAGCTGCTGGCCTGACCTTTCCTCTCTCAGCTCTTCCAGGAAGTCTCCAGTTCCCTGAATTAGAACCCTTCCAACTTATGATACTTAGAGTGGCTTCTGTTTTCCTAGCCAACTGCTTCCCTCCTCCTGCCCTCCACCCACCACCCACCCTGGCTACAATAACATTAACACCTTGAAGGCAGGGAACAAAACTTGGCATCCTGGACCGTCCCTACCTTGCTAAACATGAAAATTTTGATTCTTGTTGAGTTTAGCCTTCCTGTTTTCTATGCCATTTCTGTGGGCCACCTACACAGAATGTGGGAGGCAATGGAATGGTGAGTTCCAAAGAATCAGAATAATGGCATCACAGAATTTGGAGCCAGAAGACCTTTGTACAGGAACAAATGGATTTTTTTTTTTTTTTTCATGATAGTGATGGGAAAAACTGAGGCCCAGAGAGAGGTTACATCCCGTTCATCCCAGAGCTGGGGCTGGAAGCCAAGCCTGCTCACCTGGACTGGTTTTCTTCCTTGGCCCCCGGGGTCTCAAACAAAGGGATTCATATGAACCTGGAAGTAAGGCACAGACAAGCTGAAATGTCTCCCATAACAGGCTGGCTGCTTTGATGTAAGGTAGTAAACACCTGGCCACAGAGGGAAGCCGAGGTGAGTGCAGTGATGAGATGTGAGTTCCTTTCTCTGCTTAGGGAAGGGGAAAGCAACTAGGGGCAGGTCTCATGACAACACAAGAATACGAAAACCACATTGCCCTAAAACTCACCCTACCACGGAATCCTTACAGGTTTCTGCCCATTCACAGGCAACTCACCTTAAAGAAATCCTTTTTTCTGTATGCAGTTATTAGAAAACATCAGGGAATTAAAATTAATTGTGTTAATTGTAATCACCCTTTTGCCTCCTCCACTGGCCTTAGGGTTGTGGGCTGCAGCAGATCAGATTCCTGGTCGCCAACCACTGATTTAGTTGAAAAAGAATATTTTGGAGAGCTATTGGAAAGTGACTGGAATACCAGGAAGGCAGGAGAACTAAGTTTAGAAAGTATGCCCTAGACAGTGGCTTGGGCTTTGCAGGTGGTGCTAAAGAAACTGCCTGCCAATACTGGAGATGTAAGAGACACAGTTTCGATCCCTGGGTCGGAAAGATCCCCTGGTGAAGGAAATGGCAACCCACTCCAGTATTCTTGCCTGGAGAATCCCATGGACAGAGGAGCCTCGTGGGCTACAGTCCATAGGGTCACAAAGAGTCAGACATGACTTAAGTGACTTGGCACGCACAGACAGCGGATGCCCCCAGGGATGCTGCCAAGCCCTGGGTGTGTGAGCGCCCTCCACCGCCTGGCCCATGGATGCCTCAGCTCCTTTCGGTGGTGATGCCTCTGAAAGTGGTTGTGGTTGCCAGCATGCTCTCAGGATGAATTCTTCCCCTTGTTGAAGCTGCCAGTTCCAGGGTCATTTCTGCTTGGGGTGTCTGGAGAGGCCAGATGCCCACTCCTCCCTGACCCTTGGCAGAGAGAGGGGTGCTCTGATGGGCTCTAATGCTGAGCAGTGATGTGACCAGTGACTGCTGCAGGTTCTTTCTTGGTGGTAGTGGTGGTGGGGGGCTTCAGAGGCCCCTCTTCTCTCAATCTAGCACCTACTTCCTTTAACCCAAATGCCTGAAAGCCCACATTAATGGGGTTCTCTGGACTTAGGGCTTTGGGCTCAGTCACTCAGTTGTGTCTGACTCTTTGTGACCCCGTAGCCCACCAGGTTCCTCTGTCCATGGGATTCTTCAGGCAAGAATCTTGGAGTGGGTTGCCATTTCCTTCTCCAACTTAGGGCTTTGCCCCCTGTTAAAATATAAAGACAAAATCTTTCTATCACTTTCTCCTCACTGTGAATGAACAGTGGTTGGGTTATTTCCCAGGACACCCCAGCCTAGCTCTGATGTTCCACTAACAATTTTGTGAGCCACGCCTTACGGTGGAATGTCCCACACCCTTGGGAAAACTACCCTTGCTTCCCTTGAGGTGGGGAGAGCCTCATAGCAGTGGGTCCCTGGAGGGCGCAGGCTGCCTTTGCATTCCCCAAGAAAGTCCTGGGTGAAGACTGCCCCATGGAGGAGCCACTGAGCGGAGGAGGACGTGCCTCTATGTGTCTTCCTGCACACAGTTCTCTGAACCTTTGGCAGCTCAGTTTGGCGGCCTCACAGCCTTGTTGTCGCCACTCCTGATGGCTGCCAGTTTCTGTTTACACACATTTCCTAGGTGCCAGGCGTTGCGCTAAGCATCTAACCCAAATTAGCTCATTTAATCTTCTCCACTTAACAAAGAAGACAACTGGGGCCTGAGCCACACAGCCAGCATGGAACTGCGATTCGAACCCAGGCAAAACCCAGTCTTAGGCTCTTTCCCTAAAATGTAGCTCTCCACTCAACTCCTCCCTGCATCGTACACAAGAAAATATAAAGCATCTCCTGCTGGCTTTCCTCCGGAGGCAGACGTACTGAGAACCAGCTAGTTCTTAGGGCACCTGGCCTGCCTGACCACTCAGGGTTCTGACGCTTCTGGTGGACAGGCCCAGGGTCAGCTGCTCTGGGGTCTCTCAGAAGACAGGGAGGGACAGAATCTCATTGGGTGCCCATCGCATGCTAGGGAGGCAACCGGTGCTTGTCTTACACTGGCATTCTGGAAATAAATGAACCAACCAAGTCAGAAAAGAAAGGTGATTTATCCAGAGCTTGCTATAGCAAGGGAGTCAGCCACCATCACTTGTGTCTTGGCAGAGTCTCAAAGGTGGGCAAGGTTTAGAGTGGAAAGAAAGAAGCTATGTGTGTGCCCTGGTGGAAAACTGTTGACCTGGGGAGGCTGGAGGCAGCTAAATAGAAGGTTGGGGGGCAGCCTATCCTATGTGATGGGTGCATATTTGACTTTTTCCGGTTAATCCTAAATTGGAAACAAGGGCAAAAATTAGGGAAGCCATCAGTTACAGATTGACTTGTGGTCGTCTGGGGTCCATTGTTTCAGAAGTTATTGTTTAGCTTTCTCGATTGTCACTGGAGATAGCAGGTTGGTTTCTGCCAGGCTGACTTACTGCAGGCTGGCTACCAGGTTGGTCAATATACATAAGGGGTTGCTGTGGGTTATAAGTCAAAGTTCTGCTTGTATGTGTGGTCCGGCTCTTGGCCATTTGTTCTTACAGTCTCTTAGCACTTAATCTCTACAGGAGCCTATCTTACAGATGAGGAAACTGAGGCCCAAAGAAGTCAAATAACGGGGCCGAACTCCCTCACCTGGGATGTGTACGTGAGGCCAGGCCTGCCTGATCCCTGATTCCATGTTTGTTGCTGTTGTTCAGTCGCTCGGTTGTGTCTGACTCTTTGTGACCCCAGGGCCTACAGCACATCAGGCTTCCCTGTCCTTCACCATCTCCTGGAATTTGCTCAAACTCATGTTCATTGAGTCAAAGATGCCATCCAACCATCTCATCCTCTGTCATCCCCTTCTCCTCCTGTCCTCACTCTTCCCCAGCATCAGGGAAATTTTCTAATGGGTCAGGTCTTCACATCAGGGGCCAATGTATTGGAGCTTCAGTTTCAGCATCAATCCTTGCAGTGAATATTCAGGGTTGATTTCCTTTAGGACTGACTGGTTTGATCTCCATGCTTCCATGTTCGTCCCCCTTTATAATCCATCCTACCCACCAGCCAGGGTCCTTAAAGACCTAGCTTAAGCCCTCCTCCCCAGTGTTGCTTCCCGTTTCTTTAGAATAAGATCCAGCCTCCATCTGAGACCCACAGGCCTGGAGACTCAGCCCCGCCCACATTTGGGGCCTCAGTTTGGGGGCCGCTGGGCTCCTCCAGTTTGTTCCCGGCCCCAGGGCAGCTCCCGGCCAAGCCTCGTGAGACCTTGCTTCCTCTCACCAGGGCCTTTCCTCTTGCCCTCCGCTGCCCCGAATGCCTTTCCTGGTCCTCAGCATCCTCCGGGCACGCTCGGGTGCTACCTCCTCTCGCCTAAGCGGCTGCTCCCACAGCCTAGGACCACCACCCGCTCCTTCCCTCCATAGCATTGCTCACAGCCGCAGGCTTCTGGCTTTCCGTGGTTTATCGAGGGTCGGTCTGCCTCCAGGCTCTGGCCTCCCTGCCTCTGCTGTGTTCTCCGTGTCCGGCCCACAGCAGGTGCTCAGTAAGTATCTCGTGAGGAAACGAGTGAGTGGGTCTTCGACTCCTCTCTCCGTGGCTGCTCTTCGTGTCCCTGAGATGGCATGCCAACTTCCTCCTGGCCTGCGACTGAGGGAGAGGGCGACCCACAGAGCCAGCCTCAGGCTGTGGCCCCAGGGGCTGCCATGACCCCTCTCTTTGGGGTGAGCTGGGCAATGACTCAGGGGAGACAGCGGGGTGCTCCCAACAGCAGGTGCCCAGAGGAAGCGAGGGCCACAGGCACCGTGGACAGGCTTGGTGATTTACTGGATCGTGTCAAATACTGGTGAAGACCTTCCAAGTCAGCTTCACCATCACCCCCACGTCACAGTCAGGAAGTGAGGCTCAGGGAGGCCAAGGAGGTCGTCTGAAGCCCCTAGCTAGTGAGGGGCCAAGTCAGGGTTTAACTCAGATCCGATGGCCTTTGGAGCAACGTGCTTCAGTTGGCCAGAGAGCATCTGCCCTCTGACCCACTGCCCGCACCCCATGCCCTCATCCTCATCCTTGAAGCTCACCTGGTGGGGGTAACGGCATTTCCTCCCCCTCCTGCCCACCGCCTTTCCTATGTGATTATGAGGCGGGGGTCTCTATGCGGTTTCAATAAAACAGTGGACCTGATAAATACAGATTAGTTGAGGGGAAAAAAAAATCTATGCTATGAGATCATTCCCAGCCCTGATCTCCATAACATACATGGCCTGACCTCATACCATTTATAAGCACTTTTTAAATTTTTCAGTCACTAAGATGTGCTTCCCTGCAGGTCCCAATGTCCTGGTGTCCGTTGAGCCTGTCTGGGCAGAAGGCACAGCTCTCTGAGTCCCCCTGTCTCTGGCTCCGACCGCAGTAAGAGGCCTGTCCCGGGGCCTCCTTGGGGATTGGGAGCCCCCGGATGAAGGGGCGGAATGAGCAGGTAAAGGGTGATTCTGGCCTTGGAGGCCCAGTTCCCGCCCTCTGGGGTCTGTCCTTGTGCAGGGCAGGGCTGGACCAGGCCCTGTGAGCACACCTGAAGGGTTCTTGGCAGGCGGAGAACCACCCAGTGCCCACAGCCGAGTTGCTTAAGTGCAGGGCTGAGAGTGAGTGACAGGAGCTCAGCCTCTAGCCATTGGGCCTGGCCCTGGACCAGGCCGAGCACTCCCATAGCTGCCATCCCCCGGCCCTCTCCCTGTCCTTCCCTACCAGCCACCCCAGATGCTCTCCTTTCATGATGACCCTGAGGCGAGCCAAATTCAGATGGTGGCTCTGACCCCACTGCTTCAAAGACAAAACCCAAGTCCCCATGAAGTCCCCAGATATATGACTTGAGGAATATCTATGCTGGAAATTATCTACATGTCTCCAGGGATATAGCTATAACAGAGCTGGGTGTCCCGTGACCCCAGGACAGTAATTGCTCCTGAGGGGCCGTTCTTACGGCCTTCCAGGCCAAGCCCTCCCATTTTGCAGATCAGCAAACTGAGGCCCAGGAGGGAAAGTGACTTGCTCAAGGGCAAATGGCTGGGGCAGAGCTGGGAGCTGAGCCCAGGGTTCCTGAGGCCTGGGGTGTGCTCACTCCATGGTGACCAGTGGCTCTGGGTTACAAAGGGATGGCAGGGTCCTACCCCCACCCAGTACCTGGAAACCGGGGAGACTATGGGGGTTGTGACCTTCGGGACCCACCTCAGTAAGATGGGAAATGAGAGAGTGTCTTGTGACATCCTTGACCATTCCTGTCTGAAACCTTCCACCTTCTCCCACCAGTTCTTGATCTCCTTCCATCCCATCTCCTGCAGCCAACTTCTTCTGAGACTCTTCAGCGGGAGGTAGGAATGGCCAATAGCCATAGCTCAGAGGATGGTGTCTACTGTAACTTGGGGTTAAGAGAGGATGGTGGCATTCCTGGATCAGCCTGAAATCACTCATCTCCCACCCTCACTTTGATGTCCCACCCATCCGAAGTTAAGTACATTCTACCTTGTAACTGAAAATTGACTCCCATGCTAGATCAGCCATGGGGAGAGACATTCAAGTCATGCTACACATGGCCTGATTCCAAACTTGAACTCTCATTGGTTTGCGTTGAGGTCACCCAACCAAGCTTTGACATGAAACTACAGAAAGCTGGGGGGTTGGGGTGGGGGAGGAGGAACTTGCCACGAGGGCGGAGGACAGGAAAGCTAAAGTTCTGTATTGTGATATCTGAGAGGTGAGCACGTGGGGCACGGGACTGGAAATCAGGACATTGTTCTATTCTTGGCTCTGCCATTAGTTTGCTGTGTGCCTTTGGGCAGGTCACTTCCTCTCTCTGAGCCTCAGTTTCCTCATTTTATAAAACCAGGTGGAGGATCTATGAGCGTCCTCCTTTCACTTCTAAAGAGCTCATGGTTCTAGCTCGGTCCCTGGGCATGAGTTGAAGAAATCAGAAGACTGGGTTTCATTTCATAACTTGGGTCTGTGAACACTTCCTAGTTGGGTCTGGGAACAGAAACAGGCGCTCAATGACCAAGCTAATCTGAGTTTCAGGGAGGTGGCCAGCAGCCTTGGCTGCTGGAAACTTCACCCAAGAAGAAGGGAGGGGCGGATGTGGGCTGGACGGGAGCTTAGTCCTGCCGCCCAAGGGTTATGACTGGCATGGAGGCATCAATGTGTATTCAGACTGGAGCTCAGTTTTTAGAGGCTCAAGTGTCATTAGCTGCTGTTTTTGATCAATGGGAAACAGTGATAGCAACAAACAAGAACATCCATTTGCTGGCAATTTCCATCATTTGTGGCATTTAATTAGCATAATTGACCTGGATTGAAACTTTTCCTCCACCTGAATTTCAAAATACATGACTGCTCTCCCACCCTAGTACATCTGAGGAATTTTCTTTCTTTTTTTTAAAATGAGGTTTTAACTAAAGCCCAATATCAAAACACTATATAATACTTTTATCTCATTGAAGGCATTTGATGCTTATTAAAATATTATTGCTTTAAGGCTTATTTTGATTTTTTGCCCAAGAGTGTATGCAGAGCCTTGCTACTTAGATAATAGCAAAGAAACCTTAAACATGAAAAAAACACATGAAAGGTAATATGTTCCCCATTAGTCCCAGTATCATTTCCCCAGGATTACTGCTTTCCAAATATAGCATTAGTTTAAAAATAAAAGGCCGTTTACAGTAATGGGACACTTGCTACTACTTTGGAGCATATGGGCCCTCCAAGGGGCTAGCAGAACAGCTTCATGGGATGGGAACTGCAGAGGAAAAAAAATCTGGCTTAAACCCCCCGCTACGCCTCCTCCAAGGCCCCCAAATAGGTCACCTGCCCTGGCCCAGGAGCTGTGTCTCATGGGCCTCTTTCAGAACTGCTTCTTTTGTGCATTGTTTCTTCTAGAGATGAAAACATTTTGGAAGCTGACAAGTAGTCAGTTGGGCACCACGCAGGAAGACAGGTGACATCCGAGATCTCTGCCTTCTGACTTCATGAGCGGGAGAGATCCACGTGGATGTCATCCACAGGGAAGGGGTGCTTTTAGATTTGGGGTTGTGGGAGATTCAGGGGTGGCAAACTCTAACTGGGAAATTTGAAATTATTCAGGAAGCCCATGAGTGCTATGCAGAAGCTTGGTTTATTTGACTCAAATATGAATTTTATTTCTTTTTTGTTAGAGGATAGCTCGTCGAGTCCACTTTCAGTTGGATGCATTAACCCAGCTAAGGGCATAGCAGGGGTGCACACAGCGGGGCGCTCTCCAGTGGCAGGCAGGGCCGCTGCAGTCTGCGTCCAGGGACTGGCCAGTGACTGGCCAGTGACGAGCACCCACCGGAAGCCACCAGCCTGCTGAGGGCCCCTCAAGGGACTCATGTTGCACGTCTGCTATTTTGGTCCAACAATGCAGGCCCCTTCCGGTTTCAGGAGCTGGTCTCCTGGCACTCATCAAGCGCCCCGCTTCGAGAGGCTTCTGAGAGCCAGGGAGCAAGCTTCCAGCCTGAAGGGAGGGCGATGGGCTCCTGGTTTTAAATCCCCAACTGAATGCCAACCATATCTGGTTGTCAGCAGAGAGGGGAAGATCAAGAGGCAGTGATGGGAGAGAATGGAGAGGTGGTAACAAGAGCTAAAATTTATTGCCCCGAAGCATGTGTTCTCCCGGGAGGAGAGGGCACTGCCCACTGGGCCAAGGGCTCTTCTGTACCCGGCACTGCCTCTTCCATGGGGTGGCGGGGGTGGGGGGTGGTGGTGGTGTTCCTTGAGTGGAGCCAATTACAAGATGGTCTGTGAGTGGGGTGATGTCTTGACTTCCGTTTTGGGATGTATTCCATCTGACGTCAGAATTTGGACCTCACCATCTGGCGTCCTCTCCTTACTGCTCTTGAGGCTCTAAATTCCTCCTTTAGGCCAAGAATTGCTCATTCCCATTTGCACTCCCAGTCAGTTCACTTGAACTGAGATAAGCCCGGATGGGTAACAGTCTCAGCGGCCTGGTGGGCGCCTGGTGGCCTGGCCAATCCTGAAGTCGCGATGACTGCTTCCCTTCACTGAGCACTTACCACAGCCTGGGGCCAGAGCCTAGTGCACCCCAGGGTTCTCTCATTCAATCCGAAGGTCATCTGGCCATGCCTGACTTGCACGGTGTGGGGAGGTTGATTCACTTGCTCAAGTTCACACAGCTAGTGGATGAGCAACAGCCTGACTCCCATGGCTGAGCCTTGACCACTATACTGAATGGAATCGCCTCTGTCTCCCTCACCTCTCATCAGCTCACTGTCCTGAGCTCCCAACAGTGTCTTCAGGCTTCTGGGAGGGTAGAAGATGGAGCCAATCCCCTTGGAACAAGGTTTGACTTGGTGTTGCTGCAACTTTCTAGGGACTCTCCTTCCATGGAAGATGATCAGCATCACAGGAATGGAACACGCAGCAAGAGGTACTGAGTATTTTCCTCCCAGCACTTTGATTCTCCAAGGAGAATTACAGGTAGGGGTAGGGGGTTGTTGTTCAGTTGCTAAGTTGTGTCTGACTCTTTTCAACCCCATGAACTGCAACACGCCGGGCTTCCCTGTCCTTTGCCATCTTCTAGAGCTTACTCAAACTCATGTCCATTGAGTCGATGATACCATCCAACCATCTTGTCCTGTCATCCCCTTCTCCTCCTGCCTTCAATTTTTTCCAACAGCAGGGTCTTTGCCAATGAGTCAGCTCTTCACATCAGGAGGCCAAAGTATTGGAGCTTCAGCATCAGTCCTTCCAATGAATATTCAGGGTTGATTTCCTTTAGGATTGACTAGTTTGATCTCCTTGCTGTCGAAGGTGTGGGGCCGGTGGCGGGGTGGGGGTGGGGGGTGGGGGTTTGCAATTCCTCCTCTCCAGGAACTCACATGGGTGGAGAAAGAAAGTAACAAAGGGCTGTACAAAATGGTTCAAAGAGTAAGATGATTGCCAAGGAATTCTGTGTCACAGGATGGAGGAGCTGCGAGCCACCTTCAGATCCTAGGGTCTTAATAATTAATCTACAGATGGGGAAATAGAGGGATAAAGAAGGAAACTGATTTGTCCAGAGTCATTCAGTTATTTTAGAACAAAGCTGGGCCAGAACTCAGAGGTCTCCACACATCCAGCCTCTTACTCACTGTCTAGTGGCTGGCCAGGCAGGCAAGATGATGGTGGCTGGCAAAACTCTTGGAGGAAAAAGGGACTTGAGTGGGTCCCTGCAGGGGTAGATGCAGGTGGCGAGGGGAAGGGGTGTGGGGACCCCCCGGTAGAGGAGTGGCATGGACATGATGTGGGCATGGGAATGTGGTGGGCTGGAGGCAAATAGATTGCTTTCCCCAGTTCACCGTCTCTGATGAGTAGAGACTGCAGGGAGGGCCGGGTTCAAGAAGGTTCTGAGGATGAAAGACAGCCAGGATCAATTAGCAGTGTGGGCTGGGAACTTAGGGATGGGGAGGTGGGGTTGGGGAGCCAAGATGATCCTGCCACGTGCTTGCCATCCCTGGCATATGCTGTGTTGAAAGACACTAACCTGTGTTAACCCTTTTGACCCCCAACAGATCCTGATTGAGGGTTGGAGGGAGGGGACTTGCTGCTATTTATTAATTTCTCTTTTGTGGACAGTTTCCTGTTCACTCTGACTCACCTGGAGCTGATGTCAGCAAATTCCCCACACCTGTTCCATGGGACCAGTCACCTGCCAAAGACGGGCTGCCAGCCCTGCAGGGGAGGCAGTGGGTCCAGCTGCTGTAGGAGGGCCTGGGCAGGGGGAGAGGCAGCTACAGCGCTCTACAGGCCCTCGGAAGAGCCAGGTGTGTTCTGCATTTCAAATGGGCTCCAGCGACCACTGCCCGGAAATGCCGTATTTCTGCTGAGTCAGACTCCGTTCCCCTGTAATGAGTGAGGTTCTCGGGGAAACATTACCATACTGGATGTGGGGGCTGCCCAGGTAAGGCAAGAAGACGATCTGAAAGCCACAGGTCATGACTTTTGATCTAAGCGTTTGCTTTGAAATATTCACAGTTCCCGTGGAACCCACCTGGGTAGGTGCTGTCCTTCATTCTTTTGAGAAAAAGGAGAAGTAAGTTGGAACAGTAAGTTGGGCTGTGTGGGGGCCAGGAGAGTCATGGGGCCCGCTGGCTAAAGGGGACACAGTGCGGTGAGAGCCAGAAGGCATAGAGGCTAAGGGGGTTCAGGTGGGGTGCAAGCCCCCTTGGTCTAAATTCCCTGTGGCCCCTCTTTGGTCAAAGCAAGAGTTCAGGCTGGCCCGTGGCGGAACAAGACTTCCTGGGTTGGTGGTCCTTTTCACCTTTCACATGTTGTATTTCCCCACCTCGTGAGTGAAATCTGACCTACCAGCGTGGAAGGCTTTGGGGGTTTTGAATTTGCCCTACATCAAATACACCCCCTCCTCCACTTAGGGGGAAACCCAGCCACTCTGCAGCAGACTCTAAGGGCATTTGATTGTCTAGAACACATCAAACAGCCCAAGTTTCCCTTGTAAAAGTTTTACAAGAAAATCATTGAAGACTAGCCGAGCTACGCTTTCCCTCTCCTCCTCCTTAAATTCCAAGCCCGAGCCGATGTGCTCGATTCCCACACTTTGGTGTCAGCCGGGCGGCAGAGCTCGGGGCTGGCGGGCACGTGGCGGTGAGAACCTCAACCCTTGGATCATTACAATTGCAGGCCACGGCTTGTGGGATCTAGTGATTTGGACATATTTTATTTAACCAGCTTAGTAAAAGGTAATATTCAGCAGCTGTGATCTATAGCAGAATTACAATTTTCAGGGTCAAGGAGGGATTTTGATATTAGGAGGTTGGGCAGAATTGCTATGAAATCTCATGAGCTGTCTTTAAAAATAAATGAGAAAATAGGTTATCCAAGAGTCATTGTAAGGGAAAAATCAATAGGCAGTGTCTATTCACTTGGGCTATCAAAATCCTTGAAATTTGAACAAAAGTTTCACGTTTAGAGTACTGTAGGTTTTGAAATATCAGCGCTGGAGGCTCGGTGGGTACAAATTCATTGTGCTGTGCATCCAAACGAGGCAAGTCTTGTGAAGCTGCTCGGCTTCCTCGGAAGATGGGGGAGTGTCTTGGAGACCAGACTAGATGAGGGGGGAAGGAGACAGGCGGTCCATGCAACCAACACTGAGAAGCACCTGCTGCTCTGGGAGGGGTGTGGCCAGTGGCTCAGTGCCCCTTGTTGGCACTGCCTCCTGTCCCGGGGGGAGGATGGATCCACGTGTCTTCCTGCCCACATAATTCACAGCGCCTCTGCTCTCAGATAGGAAAAAAAATGGTCATTTAATGGGGAACTTCCTGTCGGTGAAATTTTGGCTGAGCAGGTCACCTAGAATGATAGAAGCTGTCTTTCACTCAGTTCGTATCAACAAACATTTTTTTTTCCTCAGTGTTTCAAACGTGTCTTCAGATTTCCTTCTGAATTCTATACCCTTGGCATCTGAATAGGCTCAAATCAGCCCGACCAAGACTGCTGTGCCTCTCCAAGGTTTCTCTGTGACTCAATTCCTATGGCAAGTAATTGCCAGGAAACTGCCTGGTGGGTCTCCCTCACCAGCCTATGGGCTCTGGGCAAGGCAGAAACTCTCTTCTGTGGGTAGATGCTGTTTTCCAGTCGCTGGTGCCATGCCTGACATTTAGTGTTAAAATATATTTTAAAACATTTTTAAAAATGAGTATCTTTTTAATGAATTTTAAAAATGAATCTCTCTCTTTTTTTGAATCTAAGGCATGTCTGAAGTATTTTAAGGCCATAATCGTGAAGGATCTTTATAAGAAACAAAGCAAGACATCCGAAAGTCCCCCAACCCCAATCATATGTCTCTACCATGATGTCACAGATCAGCTTATTTAATCAAGATGAACGGGGTGGTGACAGTTTAGCATATGCCTGGTGGGGTTTTCCATGGGTTGCCTAGTTGAATCTTCATGTCGGTCCTTGGGGTGGCTGATCTTTTCCCTACTTTACAGTCAAGGAAACAGGCTCAATAGATCATCCCAATGCACCAATGAGGGGACCAGAACTCACATCAGGTTTGTGATGTCATCTCTTCAAAACCATGACTTAGGGCAATTAAAGAAGAAGAAAACCTGTGTTCAAAAGCAACCTTGAACTTGGTCCAAGTTTCATCATTTAAAAAAAAAAAAAAAAAAGACAGTGTCTATATTCACAGCCCAGAAATTGTAACAAGAAACTGACTGAAGATTTATAACATACCTTCACTTAGAAAGGGGATGGGAGGCAAGATAAATAACCTAATTGCAAAAGATGGGAATAACAGACTTTGGAATTAAGCGTTTTATTTAACTCATCAGATAGTACAAGTTAGTTCAGGAAACAACAATCAAAATGTATTACTTGTACTAACGATATGCAGAAGCACATTTCCAAGAAATCTAATGAAAATAAATGCTAGAAATAAATTATTTTGTGGAATACAGCAAATAAATAGATTAAAAAAAATAACCCCGTGAATATTAGAAACAATGTGAGGTTTGGTGGAACTGGAACTTGAAACTAATGTCTGCATGAGATGTAAGAAACAGCGACACATTAATAAAAATTAGCAACAGACATTTGAAGTCCTTTTCTTCATCGCTTGGTTTTAGGAGTGATTTCTCCCCAGCCTCGAGACGGGCTTCAAGCATCGCTCCTGACACCCACCGTCTAAGTGATCCAGATAATGTAATCGCAGCATCATTAGGAACCATGAAATTGCAGTTCCTTAGGGAAGGAGAGCTATTGCTCAGTTACACAGAGAAGAGTGATTAATTAGCAGATCTCAGTGTAAAGCGACCATGTACTACACGGGTTCTAATCCCACTCTCGAGCAGCTCACAGGCCTAATGAATTATCTGGAGGAAGTTGAGCTGATGCCAGAACACATCACTCAAAATGTGAAAATGAGTAAAACAAGACAAAAATCCAAAACTTTAAAATGATAGAGAGACATTCCCCTATAGAAGTAAAGCTATAAAAGAAGTCAAAGGAGGGGTCATCTAATTTTTGCTTTCTCCTAAAATGATGTTGTTGAGTATGCAATTTAGCCTTTGGACTCCACTGAGACAAATGGATCTAAATGGATTCATTCCTTCACTCCCTACACATTATTTTAAAGGGACAGGACTTTTGTAGGATGTGCCAGGCTGCTGCTTTGGGCCCATTCGACCCTTGGATAGTGAGTCCTCAAGGTCGATTGGATTCTACCTGTCCACAGGCAAGGCAGATTGAACTCTGGACTTGAACCGCCCCCCCACCCCCCCATACCCCATGATGGTAGGCTTGGAAACAATTCTGAAATGGAGATCCCTTCCCACACCCGCTCCCACCCCGGCAGTGTAACTGTAATCAAGATTGTTAGCATTCTCAAGAAGATGATCCTGAAAGCCAAACCTGGTTGGTACCCAGCCTCCCTGGTGCTGATGCTGAGCCTCATACTAGGCTCTGAAATCCTGGCTCTTGCCAGCAAACAGAATGGATGAGTGCAGAGATCAATAGTGGTCTTTGCACACTTTAGGCTCAGCTGTGGGGCCGACTGCCGTCTTTCCACTTCACAACTTGCTTGGATTCCAGGTTCAAGCTCTCTGGGCACTTACACCTCCACCATGCATGTATGGGAGGTGGTGGGTGGTCAGACTGGGCCTTCAGGTCTAGGACACAACACCTGGGGGGAGCCTGACTTATCAATGGTGGGGAAACCCACATGAGTGGGGCTGAACCCCTGTTCTAGAATGAAGGGCTGGCTGTGGCTCCCAGGCTGGGGATTGACACCACATACCGGTTTCTAAATCTCTTCCAGGGACTTGATCCAAGTGCACATTCATAATGTGCCCATGAGCAAGGGTGGGGAAACATGCTGCTAATGGTCTGGTTTCCTGATAGGAAAATGGGTGCCTGAGAGGGAAAGTGACTCATCCAGGCGGGACTGGCTCTGTGACTGGTGAGATCCAGAGCAAGGCAAAAATGTGGAGGCTCTGGTTCAAAAAGCAAGAAAAAAATGCTGTTTCCTTTCTTCCCTGGTCTCTCTCTCTTTTTCGATTTCTCATGGTGTTTAAAAATTTCTAATCTACATTAAATCAAAATTTTAAATTACTAGCACAAATGGTACCATTCACTTCTATATTGTACAGTGCCAGTTTTACACACAAATGTTGGCATATTTAACACGTGTAGATTCGCCCATTGTACACTGTATTTTGTGGCTCTTAAGAGGGTGCCTCAAACTGGCAAGAAGAGGCAAACCAGATTCAGGGGAGCAGGAAGATGGAGGACAGGGCTCCCCCAGGCACGGAGCAGACAATGGGGATTCTCCCCGGGGAGTGCAGGCCCTCATGGGCCTGAGTCCTGCCTGGTGACTTGGGACCCATACTTGCCCTGGAGCCTGAAGGTCAGGTTCCTTTCCTTCCCAGTGGCTGGCCAGACATGCGCTGCCCCAAGCCTGGGGCAGGAAGTGGGGTCAGGCCTCTCCTTGCACAGGCTCCCTGCCCCAAAGTTCAGCAGACGGGCAACCCCTAGGATGCATTGTATACACTAGATCCCCGGAACAGGGGGACCAGAGGCTTGTCCCTGCAGAGTACCCCGTGAATGCATCCCGATTCTGCCAGAGTAGGGTAGGGGCTGCAGCCATGTCCCATCTCAAGGCACCGTGGGGTGGGCTGACCCCACCCCCTCCATGCCTGGCCCCAGGTTGGGGGCAGGCGGGCAGTGGTTGCTGAGTGGAGGTGGGGAGGGGATGGCTGAGTGTAGCTAGGGCTGCAGGGGACAGAAGGCGGAGCAGTTGAGAACCAGACCCCAGGAACAGGCAGGCGGTGGGACGCAAGACCACATGAGCCAAGGCGCAAACCCCCCCACTTCCTGGTCCATTGTCCCATCAGACTTCATTTACAAACCACAGCTTTTACCAAGATAAAACTCTTTAAGAATCTCAAGACAGTGATACAGAGCTTGAAACCCTAAGCCTGGGGACCCTCTGAGTGCCGCTCCCATGACACCAACCCTGCATTCAAGACCTCTCAGAAGCTCAGTAGGCCACATCTCCTGGCCTTCTAGAAGGTTCTACATACCAAGGCTGCCATCTTAACCCTGGGCCCTTTACCCTTGCTTTGTCAGGAGCATTCCCTTTTCATTGCCATAGATGACTGGAGTCGGCAGAGACCGGCCTTCCTGAGACTTTCCAGCCCGGCTTTCCCATTTGCTGGGTGACGAGCCAAAGCCAGGAACAGGAACAGGGTATGACTTGCAAAAGGCACAGCAGGGCCCAGTGCTCGGGACACCAGCAGCCCAGCCCACATGGAAGATGCCAGACTTGGGGAGGACACGGGAGCCCTGGGTGGTCGTGCTGCCAGGCTGTTCCTGGGTGTGAATGCACTGCAGCAGCTCTGCAGGAGCAGGAGCCTCTCTAGGGCTCCCCCAGATCTAGCAGCATCCTCTCAGCATCCGGACCTCTCCTGCGGGCTCAGCATCAGGGTGGGGCTCTAATCATTGTTTCTCACAAAATTCTTGTGTGGAGCGGGGTGGCTAGTGATGGTGGAAGGGGGAGGAGAGATTGTAGGAATCTCAGTGCTTTCCCCAGGTGATGTTTGTGGCTCAGCTGAGGAGTGAACCAGCGGTGTTCGTTGTTGTTCAGTCACTAAGTCATGCCTGATTCTTTGTGAGCCCATGGGCTGTAGCATGCCAGGCTTCCCTGTCCAGGAAAGAGAACCAGGGTGTCCCCTGCCGATTCCTCAGAAGATACGACATTCGGGAGAAAAGAGTGACCATAGCCAACGTGGATGGAATTAAGTTTTTCTGTGCACGATGGTTTTAAAAGTTCAGCTGAGGAATGTCGGTTCCTGTGGTGCAAAGGTCAACGCTATCAAGGAGGCCAGTGTCCCCGTGGCCGGGCTGTGGCCTCTAGAATGTGGTGCTCGCTGACGTCGAAGTTCCTTGTGCAGAAGAGAGAAGCCTGGCTGGAGGCCGAAGACTTGGCCTCCACCCCAGCCGTACCACGGACTTCCTGGGTGATCTTGAAGAAGTCTCGCTCCCTCTCTGAGCTCCATTTCCCCATCTGAAAACAAGCAGGTAGGGCTAAATGGTCCCGACAGCTCAGACAGCTCGAGGGCTCTGTGAATACAAGCTCATTCATCTGCTTGGCTTTTGCCGCCCAAGCTGTTTCAAGGTGGCCAGCCCAGAGTTCAAGGGACGCTGATCCACATTTGCTCATTTCAATACCCTGCTCTTGGACTCCATGTGTTTCATCTGCCCTCACAAAGGAGCTCAGGGAGGCCGGTCCAGAGGCTGGAATGCCCAGGCGTCTCCCAGCCCCGAGTGCCATGCGCCCAGACATCAAAGTGTCTCCAGAGTCTGGGGGTGCTTGCGAGGGAGGGTGAACAGCTCACCCCCGTGCCCAAATCTGGATTCTGCTTCTATTTCCCCCTTTCCATGTGGGGGACAGAGGGGAGAAGAAGGGGAAAGAAGCCTTTGAAAAAACGTCTCCTGCTCCATCTGTTCAGCCCGACCCCACTCCCGTGGCGCACCTCTTAGCCGCTCGGCAACTTTTTTCCTTTTATGATATTTTGGGTTTCCGATTGCCTGCTAAGTCAAACCTTTGTCATTTAATAAGCAGGAAAAAAAATCCTCCAAGTCAATCTTAGTCAAAATGGTCCCTATTCCTGTTCCTGGCCTCTCCTGGGCAGCTCTTGATGTACAAGGGGCCAGTGCTCATGTGGACCCGGCCACTGGCAGGAAAGTGTCAGTCTTAGTCCTGTTCAGATAGGGCAACTGTGCAAATGTAGGCGGGGAAATTGCAAGGAGGGACGGATACACAGCGCTGCTGTCTAGAAAGGACTTTGCCAAGTGATTCATGGATATGCGCCTTATCTCAGGGTCAGCAGTGGGAGGTGGCAGAGGTGAAGGCATCGCCAGGTGATGTCCAACCCTGAGAGTCACTTGTCAGGGATCAGAGAGCAAGTCAGTTCACTGGGCCTGAAAACAGCTTTCTGACCTCCAGCCCCAGGGCTGGGGAACTATTTTACCTGTTTTCTTATCCATCTTCTTGACCTTGTATCTTTGGGGCTTGGAACATAGTAGATGCTCAATGAATATTTATTGACTAGATAAACAAATCTGATTATACCCCTCATGTTTCATATGGAGAGACTATTTAGAAGTCTCACTGGGGACAATAAGGAGCTCACTGAAGCCATCCAACTCTTGTTCTCTCCATGACTTCTTGGGAGGGATGGGCATGGATGAAGAGATGGAAACGAGGCAGAGAGAGGCTCTTGAGGGTCACCATGCCCTGCTGTGTCAAGACCCCAGGGAGGGGCAGTGTGGGGAGGGTCTTCTCAAGGTGTATGTGAGCCGTTTGGGTGCTTCCCCCAAATGTCAAATTGTATATCACAACAGCCTGAGCCTCCTGGCACCCTCAGCAGGACTCGGCTGGGAGGCTGGAGCAGCTCTTGGAGGAGCGCAGTCTGCTGGAGCCCAAGGTCAGCCGTGCTGATGGTACCACCTGCTTCTCTGTTCTGTCCTCCTTCCCCACCACGGCAGTGCTGTGGGAGGTTCTTGGGGGACCTCGACCAGTTCCCTCTGCCCGGCAAAGCCCATGTGTTCTCAGAACCCCTGTGTCTGTCCATGCAGCTGTGGGCCCCGGCCAGGTGTGTGTGGACTTTAGGGGCAAGGCTGTGCCCCCAGTAATGCATCTGTTACCAGAAGGGCAGCTGATGCCAAGAGAAACCTTCAGGGAGCTGGTCCCAGGGAACCCAGACCCCTGTCCCTTCTCCTCTTTCTCAGAGGCTGCAAACTGCTCCCTCCAGTGGTGGGTCGCTTCTCCCCGATACCCTGTCTCCCTCAGGTCCAACATTTCACCAGGGGGATTGGTGGCTGAGGACGCTGCCTACGGGATCATAAATCATAAATCGTCCTAGGGTCCAAGGTCAACCCAAAGGAGTAGAGTTTTCAAAGGTGGGGTTTCAGGTGTCTCCCAGCCCGTAGGCTGTCACCACGAGGGGTCCTGGCTGACCTTACAACTGTACACCCTTTAGAGGGCCCAGGCCTTGCCTTGGCCACTTCCTTTGTCCAGAAGAGAAGCGAACAAGGGGATGGGGTGGTATGGTTGGGGCCTCGGGGAGCGGGGCTGGCAGGCTTCGGTCCCACCTCTACCAGCCTCCAGCTGATGCTTCTCCATTGAACTTGGCAACAGCTCCTGTCCTCAAAGGAGGCGATGGATTCTGGTCACAGTCTCAGCTCCCCTCCCTTGTGATGGAAAATGGGGAAAATTAAGAGGAGAATGCAATACAGCCTGCCACCGTGCAGAGCCCTGTGGTGGGCATACAGGAGGCCTGCGTGTCAGCAGAGGGCTCCTCTGAGGAGCAGAACTTTCTGGAGAGAAGTTGAAGCCTGAGGTTGTATTCGTTCTCAACTCCGTGGGGCCTCGTCATGCAGAAAAAAACAAAACAAAAACAAAACCACTTCTCTCCAACTCAGGTACTTTCCCTGGCAATATAAGTTAAAAACTAAAAAGTTGAGGCAACAAAGCGCCGCTGAGCTGGAGCAGGGCCTTGGCTCCCCCCGGTACTGTCCCCTCCTGAGCACACCTGGGGGAGGACGGGGGAGGCGGGGGTGGGCTGCACTCAGCGGTGCCCGTCCTGCCCCCAGGAAAAGTCCAGGCAGCTCTCAGCGGAGCAGCGAGCGCGGCCGATCAATACAGGCTTCGGGGCCGCTGAGCTATTATTCACGCCAAAGGGCCTTGTTTGGATGTAGGGGAGGAGGGGTGCGTGGGTTCACAGACTCACAGGCCCGGCTCTGCTTCCTGGCGCTTCCCCTCTCTCTGTGATGCCTTCGTTATTTATGGAGCGTGAGTAGCAGGTGATTCAGGCTGAGGAAATACTTTTTCCACAGCCTGGTGGGAGCCCCATGAGGAATGGCAACAGAGGTGGCGGGGAGATTTGGGTCAGGGTTCTGGGCGATAGGCGTCCTGCCTTTCCTCTCCTTTGGCTGTTTGTGAAGGAGGGCGATGATAGGCCCAGGGTGGCAGGAGGTGGGGCCTACTAGCTTATGCCCCTCCTCCTTGGCTGTTTCCTGGGATGAGCCCCTCTAACCGTCTTCATCCTCAACTTGCACACTGTTCCTTATGTCCTCATACACTCCCAACCTCATACGCTCCCATTCCTGTCCTGCCATCTTGGTTGCTCCGCCATCTTGGTTGCTCCGCCATCTTGGTTGCTCCGCCATCTTGGTTGCTCCGCCATCTTGGTTGCTCCGCCATCTTGGTTGCTCTTGTCCTACTTGCCTCTGGTAAGCCGGCTTAGGGACATTTACCTTGTTACTGAGCTGAAAGCCTAATGGACGTGGGCAGTCTCTCTCAGCATTCAGTATGTCTTCTCTCCTCCACAAGAAGAGGGGACACTGACCTTGGCTCCATCACCCATTTCAGGACCCTGTATCCAGCCTTGGCTCCAATCACACACACCATTCTCCTGGGCTATCCTGCCTGTGCCTGGCTGCTCTTGGTTCTCCTTCAAGGACTCCCTTCTTGGGTGCAGTGCCTATGGCTTGAAGAACTTTCTTCTGTGTACACATTCACCTGCCCCATTTTAAAAAGGGGTGTCTAAGAGCTACCTGACTATTCACACAATATGGGCAGCCTCTCACAGGTACCATTGGTTTAAGTCTGATGTGCTGCAGACAGAGGAAAGCCATATAAACAAGAGAGCTTCCTGAGTTTTTGTTTCAGATTTGTGAGGCAGAGCATAAGGTGAGGCCAAGTGTCTGGGCCAGCATCTCCTCTCAGGCAGTAACCTTGACCAGTGTCTCGGGGAGGTGGACTGGGGATGGCTCACCACAGAGCCTTCCTTCCTTCTTTCTGGAAAAACAACTCTGAGCAAGCCTTTTGCTGTGGTACATGGAGTCCATTCCAAACAAAGATGGTAAGTTGATGTGTGACTAATTTAGAGTAGACTGAAATGGAGGCTTAAAATCCCCCAAACCCTGGGGTGTCTGCTGTTTCTAAGCCCACAGTGATTCATGAGGCTTGAGGCCAGGCCTCACCTGGCTCACACCTGCTGGACCCTCCTGTGCCATGGCTCCTGGAGGGCCATCTGTCCTTGCTTCGGTGATGTTGAGAGGTGCTGGGCAAGGAACATGTACCATCTCTCCTCTTCACATCCATGGAGAAGTCACCCAAGGGGTCTGGGCTCTCAGGCGCTGGGTAGGTGGGAGTAGAAAGAACCTGGGAGAAAAGTTCCCCCCATTCCCTGACGTGGACCAGAACATCCCCGCTCTGCCAATGAACCAGGCCTCTGAGAGTTGCAGCATGGTTATGTGAACTCATGGAATCAAATGGGGTGACCAGACGCAGCCAGCAGTTACAACCTGGAAGATGCCTCTGACTTCTGACTTAGGAAAATGATAATGATATTGGAACATTTTCCCTCAATCTCATAACCTGTGGAAAAGCCAAACACGTCACCAACGCCAAGTCACAGAAAGGAAAAAGAGGCGAAAGGTCAGTCCCAGGAAAGCACTGCTTCTGTTGTCTAAGAGGGAAGCACTGTTTGCAGTGAGCTCATTGACCACAGAGAGATGGCCCAGACACGCCCCATCACACCCTTCCAGCACCAGCCGGCTGAACGCACAAGTGTTCCTTTGAGAGGTCTCTACTCACTTTCACTCCAGACCACAGTCCTCCAACCACACACTCAGGTAAAGGCAGGAGGCAAGTGGGCCAGAGACAGGGGACTCACAGGTTCCTTGGAAACCAGCCCCAGCCACAGCCAAGCAACGGTCCTTGGCTCTGGATACACCGTTCTCCCAGGAAAGTCATCTCCACTCCTGAGCACTGGGTGCCCCACTAGGCTAGCAGTTCAGACCAAAGAGATGAGGAAATCATGGCTGGTAGTTAATTCTCATCTACGTAGACAAATGGCTATACATATTTATGATGGGAAATTTCATTATTTAAAAATGCTGCTCTAAATTTCCAGCTAACTCCATGAAGAGTGCCTGCCAAACAGGTTGCAAATTAAGAACAATTATTTTTCTCTTCTGCATTTGAATAGAACTTACAGCTAAAGTCATTTAAAGGGGTTAACATCCACCTTAATTAAATATTAAAGTGTGCCTGTACCTGCTGCTATTGTTGCCCCTTCGAATAAGATATAACCTATTTTTGACAAGTTTTCATCTTTCTCTGTGGAAGACGCTACATGAAACCAAATCAGTGGCAAAGAGGAGAGTAATGAATAATCTATTTCATATTCCAACAGTACCCGGAGCTCGGAGTGGAAAAATATTCAGTTGGATGATGGCAAGAGGCTGCTGGGGTACCACATGACACGGCTAATGTTTAAATAATAATAATAAAAAAAAGCGATAAACAAATCATTAGCCCTTAACAGTTGTTTAATGCAATTTGTTAATGAACGTAATGGTGGAGACTAATAATGAAAGAAAATAAAAACGTCTAAACAGGCGCCAAGTTGCTGGCGATGCGCAATTATTTCCTTGTCAAGTTTTTATGATTTAATGAGCCCCTCTGGGACTGACGGCTGTCAGTCAGTCGTGACTTTTTGACACCATTACAACTTCAAATACAGCAGCAGGCAGGCTGTTTTCCTCGGATTTGAAATACTGAAATGATCTGACAGTTTTAAAGAAAAGATGTGCAAGAAAAAAAAAAAAAGGGGGGGAGAGAGAGGAAGAGAAAGACAGTTGCTTTCCTTTCTTTCTTTTTTTTCCCCCTCCCCCCCTCCCTTCTTCTATGGAGTAGATAATCTCTGGATGCTGTTTGGTAATGAAAATCCAATCACTGAGGTCATTATCTGATGAGGTTTTTGGAACAGGCAGGCTTTTTTCCCCCTCTTTATTTCTTTACTTAATGATAACCCTCAATGGGCTTGCCCCGCATGGGACGGCCAGAGCCGCACAATTTTGTTCACCATTAATTTCAGCCTTTGAAGCTCAGGGCTCAGAAGCAGTAGCAAAGCAAACCCCCCACCAAGCTGGTTCCAAAATAAGACAATCCAGCCTGCCTTAAACAGAATAGCAAATGGCCTCCCAGTCCAGGCCTGGCAGCTGACGTCAGGCCCGCTGCATTTGCCGGCATTCGTCTTCAACACGGAACATTTAAAACTCTTTACAACTTAAGAGACTTTAATTAAATTGCTTTTGATTCTGGAGCAGGGCAGCATCCGCTTTATTTATTCTGTCAGGGAAACTGTTTAGTCTGCATGAATTTTATATGGCAAGGGCTTCCTCCTTCCTCTTCCTCCTCCCCAGCAACCCCCCAACCCTTCCGCTGAACACAATTTTTTAACAAAGGCTTCTGACTTTAGATATATTCATCAATCAAGTTCTACGTACTAAGTTCCTAGGACCTTTCACAGTTCTATGAATGGCTTTGAATTGGTGGGCTTTCCCCCTTCCCCAGGGAAGAGGGGTGAACAGTGTTCCTCCCCCTCAAAGGGGGCTCCTTTGAGTCTGTCTGCAGCATCTGAGAGGGCCAGCCGGGGATACAGGGGCCTTCGGACCAGCTTCCTACAAAGTGCTCACTATCTTGGTCTAGAAGGTTGTTCTCGAGGTGGATGTGATGGGGCTGTTAGGCCAAGGGTTATCTGTTCACCTTCTTCCCACTCTTGAGGTTGAACTGGGGCAAAGTCTCAGGCAAGGGCTGATAAAGAGATGGACCCCAAAGAAGCTGCCACTGTGGGGTGAGCCACACCCTCTTTCTGCACTACCTCTACTTTCAACATGAACATCAGGTGAAATATTTAGAAGCCAGCAAGTTTAGATGATCAGATCAACCTGGCTTGCTAGGTGGCCTCAGGAAGTCTAGAGGCATGAGGTGTGCCTGGGCAACCGATTATACACTTCAGCTAAGACCAACTGTTTTGAGGGAAGCCACCAGAAACGTTGGTAGAATACTTCCCCACCATTAGAGTTTCCAAACGAGAAGATAACGACTTGTTGCCTTGCTTTTTCATCATTTCTTTGATGTGTTTCACACATACTCATTCCGTTATCAGAATAAAAGATTTTCTTGCCAGGATAGAGCCCTAAGGCTGATAGGAAAATTAGTACAGGCTTCCCACTCTTTTGCTGGGCTACTGCGCTCTGCCAAAATCCCACACCATCCTCGAGAAGTAAAGGCTGCGGCTTTATTTACACAATACTAAATGATTTATCTGAACACATGCAGGCCCTAGCCTGTTTCAATAACTGCAATTTCTCGGGTGGATTTTGCCATTGTGTGTTTCCTCTCTAAACCATAATGGTTCTCTTCTGAGTTGGGGGAAGAAAAAAAAATCAAGTGCTGCATCCAGGTGATCTCAGCCCATGGGCACAGATAGTTAGCATTTTTTATGAAGGGAACAGGTTTGCTTTTCAAGGATTCAAAGCTCCCAATTATATCCAAAAGATAGAAAGGACCCTGGAAGTGCCTATGAAGTCTTAAGAAAAACGCGTTATGACTAGCGGGAGAATGACCTCAGTTCAGGCAACTTGGAACCAACCTGATCATAAATGAACTAATTTTGAACGCAATTCCTGGTTCCCTTGGACAGGAAGAAACCAGAGAAAATCACAAAGCACGTTAGAGGTTTGAGTACCTTGTGGATTCAGGAAGGCTGTGCTCGCATCTGTTAGTGAAAAACCCAAGCCGTCCTATTGCAACGCACTGCGATCCCTGATTCTTTGAAAGGAGGTTAGCGGATGTTTTCCCATCAAGTTTATTTCCAGTGGATCAGCCTATAGGACTATACCATAATGATAATCACATCTGAAATTTCGCACCGATGGAATCAGGTTCCTGCTCTTCCTGAGATATTCATGTTCTCTTTACATACTGGAATGGATGTGGAGAGAACCTTAACAGACCCTCTGCATGTATGACGGCTCCTTTCGACAGTACAAACATTAAGATGAAAAGGATATAGAGAGAGCTATACAGGTCAGGGGAGAGGAGGCTACCAGGAAGCACCGAGCTGGGGCACTCTCTGCCACCAGATTCTGGGGAGGATGGGATTTTTGGAAGGCAAGGAAATCTTTCCTGCAGCCAGTAATCAAAGTTGTGAAAAGTGGATATTGGGCAGACTCAGCAAAAAATATTCTTGGGTTTAAAAAAAGAAAAAAAAACACACATAGAAAAATGGAGAAAGGGCTAAGTCAATTTCCCGCACAATTGCTTTTAAATACCCACCTTTACAATGAAAACGCTCGGGCAGGTGGACTATATTCACTACATCTGGGGAGGAACAGGACTGGTTTGCAGGGCCTGTCAGTGGCTCTGGCCCTGCTGGTCTCTGCATTTTTTATCCTCAGACATCACAGAAGGGCTGATCGGTGACACGAGGTGTGTGACAAACAGCACAGCCCATCAGAAGCCACCGTGACTGACTCATCTGTGCCCTCTCCCCAACCGTGACCCCTGCCATGCCCACAAGGCAAGCAAGAAGGTCACCCAGGCTACTCTAGTCAGGAGATGAAATTACCAAAAGGCAAATAAACACTCGCCTTCCCCTATAAAGAACAAATCTGGGTGAAGACAAACCTAGAAAAGGAAACCAACCCACATGCAAACAGGAATACAAAATATTTTTACAGTCTTTGCACTTCAGCTGAACAGTGGCGAGAGAAAGGGGGAGGGTCATTCAGAGCCTGTCAACGCAAGAAAATGATTCATGTGACCATTTTGTCTTAATTACTCAGAACGAGCCGTGGTAGCTGTTTATCAAGGAAGAGCAGATACATCAGTGTCCTCTGACAGAAAAAGTGATCGCCGTCAGGATGGTGATAACCAGGACGATGCCCAGGATGACGATCAGGATCCGGTTCTGGATGATTCTAGGAGAGAGCAATGGAGGAAAAACAATTCACACAGATAACAGAGAACAAAGATCATGTAAGACCAAGTTGGCTAATCAAAGGGAGGCTTCATGGGTGTGGGTTTGGAGCCTGGTATGAGGTGTGTAAGTATGTGTGTGTGTGTGTGACTACGCAGCTCTGTGCTTCCAAACGATCCACCAGCAAATGAATGACTCTACCGCGACTGTCATGCAGCACTGGGAGAAATGCTTACAGTGAAGCTACAGTGATTCAAATGGCTTTCTGGGTTCCAAGTCCCATGTAGTAATCTTTCAGGGATCAAGGGCCCCATGCAAGCTTCTCTTTTCAATTTAACATGTGAGACAAGCCTTGGTTTTTTTTTTTTTTTTCCCTCAGTGTTTCCCGTGAAAGTGAAAGACTAAGGAAACATGTCACAGTAAGGTACTTACCTATACAGAAATACTCGGGGAAAAGTAAAAGAGAGACTTAGGAAGAAAAGGACAAGATTAAGAAGCAAGTGTCAAGCTTGCTGCTCAGGTTACGAAACCGTCATCTGTCACCGGGGCTCACGCTCTGTGACGCCAGGAGGAAACATTACATGTGCTCCGTGGCAAAAAAAAAAAAAAAGACAGAAATGAGGGTTCATACAAAATATGGCCCAGGTGCCTGGTGTGCTTTGGTTGGGGGCACCTCCCCTCTCGGGACTCCCACCCCATCAGCCCTGGCTCTGCCAAATGCAGATGGGGAACTGGGAGCTGGAAGAAGAACTAGAGTGAAGATGTATGCTCCGAAAATGCCTGCAGAGAGCTTCTGATGAAGTTGTTTCATAATCTGATACCTCATTCTGAGAAAAGAGGTCAAACGTCACAATCCCTGGCTAAGGTTTTCCAAGGGAAGCTGGGTCAAACAGCCTCGCCCACACTTGCTCCCACCAAACCAAGCAGACAGAAATAGAGGTGGACTGGTGGGCCCTCCAGGTGGCTGTCCATCCCATCAAGACCTCATAGCAAACCCCAATCTGTCCATCCTCCAAATATCAAGAAGAAAAAGGTCTGCTGGGGACTTCCCTGGTGGACCAGTGGCTAAGACTCCATGCTCTCAATACAGGGGGCCTGGGGTTTGATCCCTAGTCAGGGAGCTAGACCCCACATGCCCCAACTTAAGAGTTCTCATGTTGCAGCTACAGGTCTCCCATGCCACAATTAATATGGAAGATCCTGCATGTCACAACAAAGACACGGCGTAGCCAGATAAATAAATATTAAAAAGAAGAAGAAGAAAAAATTCAGCTGCCTGTCTAGACACAGAACACTGGATGGGGACTCCCATAGAAGGAGCTAGGTGGGACCATGCAGACCCCAGTTTAACAGAGACCCTACCCTCCTAACCTCATATCTTCGAGAAGAAATCTTTACAAGGTGTTCACAGTCTTTTCTAGCTTCTGGATGAGTTTCTTTCTCAGAAGGATGATACAATTCTTGTGGTTTCAGCTGGATTCTCCCTCGCCCACCCCCTTCTTCCCCAAGCCTAAATGGATGGACAGAGACAGTCATATCAGACAAACCCACTCCCTTGTGGCCCCCCTTGAAGGACCAGCTCTCTCCTCCTGACAGGTTACAAAATGATCACATTTGCTGACACGTCTTCCGCAAAACTGCCTTAGTGCCTGTGTCCACTTTCCTCGAAGGAGATGAATGATTCGCTGGGTCCTCATTTATCACGTAAGGCTCAGCTAAGATCTGTCTCGTTTGCTTCTTCCCTTCTCCACTAGAAAGGCTGCACCCTGACATTAATTCTTCTGTGATGACAGCTAATTCAGACTTAACAGGCCATATTTACTCAGGAGCCAGGAAGATCCTCTGTCCCCAAAATAAAGAAATAAAAACAGGACTTCATGGCTTGTTAAAAGCGAGGCTAATTACGAACACTAATCAGAGCAACGTGGTGGCTTGATTTAAAACCTAAATGGATTTTGCCCCCCTTCTTTCGGGAAGGGGCAGAAGTCTTCAGAACTGTCCCTACCCATCCCGTTTGCCCCAGTCACTGTCAAAATCTCTTATTTACCACCGTTACCCGCATCAGACTTGCAAAGGAAATCAGCAAAATTGAAACTCAGCAGTGAAACAGATTAAAAGCATGAAAACTCTTTAAAATTCTGCCTTAAGTAATATACAGTAGTGTGTCTCTTGGTTGACAACCATTTTATTTGTGGGTTGAGGGCCCCAAGGCATCCATGATGCTAATTTATAAAGGATTAACTGTGAGTGTTACTTGTTTAATCTGAGGCATGGTTAGAAAAATGAAGACACAGGGATCCCTAAATCCTCAGCTCTTTCCAGGTCTTCCTAATTGGGTTTCCCTCATCTCTAGGCAAGGAGGAGTGGGCTTCACTCATGATCTTTCCTAATGGGTCGTATCTTTAATTCACTCAGCGCACACACACCTGATCCCAAGAAGGGTGCCACAGGCTCACAGAGGTTCAGAAAGACCTTGGTACATCCTCAGTTCCTGGTGCCGTCACCTCTGCAGCCCCAGCACAAGTCATGGTGACTGGCAAGTAGGTCCCCAGGAGAGCCATCCAAAGGATGGCGACGAAAGAACTGCAATTGTAATCGTTCCATTCAAAGGAGAATGGAGAAGAAATCTGTGCAAATTTCCTTTGCAGGAAAATCTCAGGGCGTCTACACAGAAAAACCTGAAGTTAAAAGCTGAGATAAATCCCCCAAAGGGCTTCTCTGGTGGCTCAGTGGTAAAGAACACTCCTGCCAATGCCAAGAGATGTAGGTTTGATCCCTGGGTTGGGAAGACCCCCTGGAGAAGGAAATGGCAACCCTCTCCAGTATTCTTGCCTGGGAAATCCCACGGACAGAGGAGCCTGGCAGGCTACCGCCCATGGGGTCACAATGAGTTATACACGACTGAGCAACTAAGAGAATAAACAAATAAGTCCCCCTCAGATGGAACACTGCACTGCTAGGCCCTTTCCCTGAAGCGGGGAGAAGGGAACCTCATGGAACCAGGTGCTGGCAGTGGAAGAGGCCAGCAGGAGAGGTTTGCTTTCAACCAAAGGGTAGCAAATATTTGGGATGAATGGCGCAGAGGGGCAAATAAATAAGTAAATAAAGAGAATTGGTGTTCACGGAGTTGGCAGTGAGACTGACCCTGGCCCGGCCAACCCAGCTTTGGGCCTCAAAGGTATTGGATACAGCACCTCTAAGGACCAGAAAAGTGAATAAGACCAAGCCAGCCTGGACGGGGAAACATGGGCTGGCATTGGAGGGCCCCATCTGTGAGGAGGCCTAGAGTACAGTCCCGGCCAGGGGCTGCTGGCAGGTATGGCTGCAGGCGAAGCAGAAAGGAATGCAGAGTCCAGAGAGAGTCAGAACCACAAGCCAGGAAGTGGGGTTCCCAGCTTGAGAGGCAGAGAACGAACTTTGGGGGAAGCCCAAACTACTTTCTAACTTTGGACGGGGTTGGGGATGGGGGGGTGGGGGCTTTATGTTCCACTAGGTCTGCAGCAAGCAGTCTTAATCTCCCTTTTGAAAATGCAAAGTGTGTTTACCCAGTAAATAATTTAAGAAAGAATATACACTTGAAAGAAGACGTCCATTGAAACAGCCAGGCTAAACTGCCTCCAGGCAAAGCCTGCGCATTTGCATGCTGCCTTCCATTAAGCGAGCACGCTGCGGCTTTAAAAGAATGCAGAGCCAAATTAACAGGAATGTGGGCCCGGAACATCAAGGATTCTCCAAGTTTACATTCTGAATCACAGTGCTGTTGATACAAGATGAATTAACCATTTACTTTGAGGCTGAACTCACAAAGTACTATTGAAAATACTGATCCCTGTGTGGAACCCAGGGAGCGGCTAATCTTTCCATTGCCAGTCTCCTCCCCCTCTGGAAACAAGCTCCAGCGTGTGGCAGCTGGAATCACAGAAGACTGGTTGAAGGGAAGGAGGCAGGCAGGCACCTGGTACAGCTCTCTGCTCTCTCACCGGAGGAACCCAGGAATTCCACCGTCTCAGGCGTCTGTTTTCTGGGTGCTGACACTCGCCTGCCCCTTGATGTTAGATGTGACCATGTGACCTATCTTAGTCAGTGGAGTGTGAGCAAAAGAGTTGGGCATCACTTCTGGGTGGAGGCATTTAACTTCCAGGGTTTGACTCTCCAGCTGGCTCTTGCCTTGTTTTGTTTTAGGAGAGTGTACATTCTGGGAGGGGCTTCCCTACTGGCTCAGATGGTAAAGAATCGGCCTGCAGTGCAGGAGACCTGGGCTTGATCCCTGGGTTGGGAGGATTCCCTGGAAAAGGGAATGGCTACCTACTCCAGTATTCTTGCCTGGAGAATTTCATGGACAGAGGTTACAGTTCATGTGGTTGGAAAGGGACGAACACGATTGAGCGACTGTGGTGCTGGAGAAGATGCTTGAGAGTCCCTTGGACAGCAAGAAGATCAAACCAGTCGATCCTAAAGGAAACTAGTCCTGAATATTCAATTAACTGCGGAAAATTCTGAAAGAGATAGGAATACCAGACCACCTGACCTGCCTCTTGAGAAACCTATATGCAAGTCAGGAAGCAAGAGTTAGAACTGAACATGAACAACAGACTGGTTCCAAATAGGAAACGGAGTACGTCAAGGCGGTATATTGTCACCCGGCTCATTTAACTTATATGCAGAATACATCATGAGAAATGCTGGGCTGGAAGAAGCACAAGCTGGAATCAAGATTGCCGGGAGAAATATCAATAACCTCAGATATGCAGATGACACTACCCTTGTGACAGAAAGTGAAGAGGAGCTAAAAAGCCTCTTGATGAAAGTGAAAGAGGAGAGTGAGAAAGTTGGCTTAAAGCTCCACATTCAGAAAATGAAGATCATGGCATATGGTCCCATCACTTCATGGGAAATAGATGGGGAAACAGTGGAAATAGTGTCAGACTTTATTTTGGGGGGCTCCAAAATCACTGCAGATGGTGGCTGCAGCCATGAAATTAAAAGACGCTTACTCCTTGGAAGGAAAGTTATGACCAACCTAGATAGCATATTGAAAAGCAGAGACATTACTTTGCCAACAAAGGTCTGTCCAGTCAAGGCTATGGTTTTTCCAGTAGTCATGTGTGGATGTGAGAGTTGGACTGTGAAGAAAGCTGAGCGCTGAAGAATTGATGCTTTTGAAGTGTGGTGTTGGAGAAGACTCTTGAGAGTCCCTTGGACTGCAAGGAGATCCAACCAGTACATCCTAAAGGAGATCAGCCCTGGGATTACTTTGGAAGGAATGATGCTAAAGCTGAAACTCCAGTACTTTGGCCACCTCATGCAAAGAGCTGACTCATTGGAAAAGACTCTGATGCTGGGAGGGATTGGGGGCAAGAGGAAAAGGGGACGACAGGATGAGATGGCTGGATAGCATCACCAACTCGATGGACGTTGAGTTTGAGTGAACTCCAGGAGTTGGTGATGGACAGGGAGGCCTGGTGTGCTGCGATTCATGGGGTCGCAAAGAGTCGGACACGACTGAGTGACTGAACTGAACTGAACTGATTTATTGGAAGGACTGATGCTGAAGCTCCAATACTTTGACCACCTGATTCGAACAGCCAGACGACTCATTGGAAAAGACTCAGATGCTGGGAAAGATAGAAGGCAGGAGGAAAAGGGGACGACAGAGGGTGAGATGGTTGGATGGCATCACTGACTCAATGGACATGAGTTTGAGCAAGCTCTGGGAGATGGTGCAGGACAGGGAAGCCCAGCGTGCTGCAGTCCACGGGGGCGCAGAGTCAG
The DNA here is from genome assembly GCF_042477335.2 of Ovis canadensis. NCBI lineage: Eukaryota > Metazoa > Chordata > Mammalia > Artiodactyla > Bovidae > Ovis > Ovis canadensis. The sequence goes on along the minus strand of NC_091266.1, from coordinate 48,589,270 downwards.
ACATGGCTGAGTGACTGAACTACAATAGTGTTCTGGGAGTGGAGGTTCAGGATGATGGAGACTCACTCCTTCTGCCTGGATCCCTAAGTCACCCCAAGGAAGACCATTGCCCTGGGGGCTCAGCATGACCCCTGGTGGACCAGTATGAAGCCAGTGAGATTGAGGGGGGGGGGGTCACTGAAACTGCAGCATCAGTTATACTGGGTGATGCACTCCTGCCCCAGTTCTCCAAGATAGGGTGACTGGCCAAGCCAGATGAGGCTTTGGTTTAAAGCATCACAGATGCCAGGGTATGATGAAGGCTCATATGGGCTTCCCAGGTGGCACTAGTGGTAAACAAGCTGCCTGCCAACGTAGGAGATGTAACAGATGTGGGTTCGATCCCTGGGCCAGGAGGACCCCTGGAAGAGGACATGGCAACAACCCACCCCAGTATTCTTGCCTGGAGAATCCTGTGGACAGAGGAGGCTGGCAGGCTGCAGTCCATGGGGGTCACAAAGAGTAAGGCACGACTGACGTGACTCAGTATGATACAACTTCTTTGTTTGAAGAACAGGTTTTTTGTCTCTTGGTTTTCAGAAGCTGAGAGCCCCTTTGCTCCCTTCTTGGTTATAAGACTTCACTGAAGACTCAGCTATAACCAGTGCTAGTGCATGCTGATGAAGGTTTCAGCAAGCTCAGGTGGGCATTCTGCTTCCCATGAAGAGCAGACACATGTTGGCTGCATTCATTTCTCCATTCCAAACATCTGACACTACCCCTAGCTCCAGGGGCAGAGCTGTGGCCTACGATAAGAGGTCACCGTGGTCCACGCTCCTGATCACAGTTACTGCACCAGAAGCAGGCACGTGAATGAGGCCTGTGCAACTGAGTGAATGGCAGAAAGTTTGCTTAGAACATGAAGTCGCCTGCACTGTGTGGTGTGTGGATGTCAGGTCTGGATCTGCTGCAACCCTTTTATTTCCATGAGTGAAGCCAGCTTCTAAGAAAGAAGCTGACCCATGGAGGATAGCAGAGTTGAAGGAAAGGCAGAGAAATGGAGCCCCAGTCCTGAAGACATGGTGAACCTCTCTATCAAACATCTTTCTTTTGGACTTTCAGTTACAAGAGAAAATAAATTAACTATTCCTGAATTCAGTTTAAGCTGCATTTTCTGCTATTTGAAACCAAAAAGTAGTTTTAGGTTGATTCACCCTGATTCCAAAACCAAGTCCTTGACCTACAGGAGGCATATTTTCCTCACCTCTTCCAGGAGAATTTCCCAACCACACCCCTTGTTCACGCTTGGATTTCCCTGGGCCCCTCTCTCACCACTAACCACACAGTTTTATGAATTTTCTGTTTCTGTGCATGTTTCCCCAGTGGAAAAAAAAAAGTGACCCTTCGACGATCTGAATCTCCTTTGTCTTTTGTATTCCCAATGGCCAAAACAGAGCTCAGCACAGACATTCTCAAAAAAAAAAAAAAAAAAAAAAAGGCTTGCTGAATGTATGAATGAATGAAGCTCCCCTGGAGGTTGATGTGGTTGTCTTTCTGGTTTTTAAGGGCTGCTTGTAGACACGCACAGCTTTAGGAGTTAGTTCTTAACCACCGCCTCCCCCTTCCCCACAACCATGAAGCATGCCAGCTGCGTCTAAGCCTCTTTACAAGCCTGCATTCACTAGCTGGAGACGGCAAGACATGCCACAGGTTTAGGGTCCTGTCCAGCACATGCTTTCCTGCCTGGCCCACCAGGCCTGAATAATGACACCCCACCTCTGGGTTCTGACAGAACAGTAACAATTGGCAGGATATTTAGCAACCAGGAGAACAGTGGGGGAAGGAACTTTTAAAAAACAAGGGCCAAGGGAAGTCTCTCCCAGTTCTGCATCCAATTCCACGTTAGTCTTCACCAAAAAGAGATGAAAATAGGAGCAGCAGAAATGGTTCGTTGGGAATCAGCCTCTAACACTAACTTTAACTGTACCTGGCTGCCTCTGAACTAGAGCTGTGTGTTTGTTATGGCCTCTGATAACATCCACCCAGGGTCTTCCAGGTCCTGTGTCTTCAGGAGGAATCTCCAGCTTTACCCCAGGGATTCAGGTGGGGGCCCCCGCCCCCATTCTCTGATTCCACAAGTGGACACGTGATCCAGGCAGGCCCAGCTAATTAGTTCTCTGGCCCCTGCAGAGCACTGTTTAGGAATTGGCATACCAACCAATCCAGATGGAGTCCCATGAGGACTTTTCCTAAAAACTCAAGAAAAAGGTACTCTTTTTACTGGGAGTGGCTGGACAGACAATGGAAGCCTAGCACAGAGAGGCTGGAGGAAGATATGGGGGGGGTGGACATGCGGCGCTAGTGGTAAAGACCCACCTGCCAATGCAGGAGACATAAGAGATGCAGGTTCAATCCCTGGGTTGGGAAGACCCTCTGGAGGAGGAAATGGCAGCCCACTGCAGTCTTCTTGCCTGGAGAATCTCATGGACAGAGGAGACTGTCAGGCTACAGTCCATAGGGTCGCAAAGGATCAGACATGACTGTATGGACTGAGCATGCATCAGCATGCACGCACCACCCACACATGGAGGGTGGAAGGCATTCTTATCACCACGCAGCAGGGGAACCTGCCTGAACGATGCCAACACAGAGGAACACGGAGCCAGGAGATGAGAAAAAGATGGACTGTGAGGGCATTACTTGAACCCCTGCTGTATGCCTGAAGAGTCACATTTAAACCTCCTAGTTATAGGAGCCAAACGATTCTCTTTTGATTAGAGTAAGTTTGGCTGGGGATTCTCTCTTTTAGCCATACTGTACTGAGTTGAAGAGCCACCCCTGCATCCGTCTCACCCACCTCAAATCCAAGTCCACCTCAGAACCTGATCTCATCTGGAAACAGGGTCTTCTCAGGTGTAATTTGTGGAGGATCTTGAGTTCAAGTCATCTTGGGTGTAGGTTAGGCCCTAAGCCAATGACGGGTGTCCTTAAGAGAAGAAAGGACACAAACACAGGGCAGAAGGCCTTGTGAAGTCAGATGAAGACTGGAGAGAGGCTGCCACAAGCCAAGGAGTGTGTGTGGCCACCGGAAGCTGGAAGAGGCAGAGAAGAGGAGGGAGCATGGCCCACATTTCTGTTGTTTCAAGCCACCCAGGTTTTCTTTTTTGGTGCTGTGTTACGGCGGCCCTGGGACATGAATATTCAGAGTTCTCACATCCACACCAGGATGTGAACTTGGCCGTCCGGTCTCAGCCTTCACAATGACCAATCGCTCTCCACTGCTCCACACCCCTGTCCTCCTCTGAGGTCAGGACAGCTCCTGTCTGATTCGCTGGAAGCTCTGCATACAGCTGTGGGGCTTACAAGCTTCAGGAGCAGTTGGTTCTTTCATCTCAGAATGAGCTTTCCATTCACAAACAGAGTGGGCAGTGGCTCAAAGCCATGTGAGATGAGGGACCTGAGGGGGTTCCTCCCACAGAGACTCCTGTCTCTGGGGTAAGACATTTAAAACAAGAAGAAGGCCAGATGCTCTCTCTGGCTTACTAAGCCATCATCTGCCATTCTGAGTCCATATTTACTGATCTGCTTTTAGAAGTGGTCAGTTATACATGAGTCCTGAGAGAAGAGGACACAGGAGGGATAGTTTTTTTGTTTTTTTAAAATAATTATTTATTTAGGCTGTGATGGGTCTTAGTTGCAGCATGTGGGATCTAGTTCCCTGACCAGGCATCAAACCCAGGCCCCCTGCATTGGGAGTTTGGAGACTTAGCCACTGGACCACCAGGGATGTCCCAGGAGTGACAGGAACCATTATGTGGCACAAAGAGGCTAGGTCCTGAGTGAGGATGAGTAGCACTTTGTTTTCAAGTTTCTACTTAATTTTACAGGGATCCACAAACCTTTTCTGTAAAGGGTCAGATAATAAACATGCGAGTTTGCTGGAGCCGCAGTAACCAAGCACCACAGACTGGGTGGCTGAAATGTGTTGCCACACTTCCTGGAGGCTGGGCGTCCTAGATCAAGGTGTTGGCAGGTTGAAGCCTCCCGAGAGCTGGGACAGTGAATCTGTTCCATGCCTCTCCCCCAGCTCCTGGTGGTTTGCTGGCAATATCTGAAGTTCCTTGGCTTGGAGAAGCATCACTGAGATCTCTGCTTTCATCTTCACATGGTATTTTTTCCTGTGTGTATATCTGCATCCAAATTTCCTCTTTCCTAAGGACACCAGTCGTATCGGACCAGGGGACTACCTTGCTCCAGGAATGTCTCATCTTAAGCAACTGTTTTTGCAAAGATCTTATTTCCAAACAGGGTCACATTCTGAGGTACTTCAATATATGGATTTGGGGGAAGGGCATAGGAGGAAGTAGTGAACACACAATGCAACCCACGGTGGTCAATGTTTTAGGCTTTGTGGGCCATACTGCCTCTGTTGCAACTACTCGACTCTGCCTGTGAGGTGCAAAAGGAGACCCAGGCCATGTGTGGACCAGGGAGTATGGTTGTGTTCTAATAAAACTTTCTTCACAGACCCTGGGATTTGAAGTTCATGTAATTTTCCCATATCAAAAAATATTCTCCTTTTGATTGGTTTCCAGCCATTTCAAAGTGCCAAAACCATTTTTATCCCACGGGCCATCCAAAAGCAGACAGGGGGCTAGGTTTTGCACGCTACCGGTGGTTTGCGCACTCCTGGACTCAAAGCTAAAAGCTATCGAGGGCACGTTCTCCTCCGCTGGAGACTGTGGTCCTTGCACGCTGTGCAGATGGGGACAGCAGGTCTGGCCAAGTCCCTCAGCAGAAGAAAAGAAACCCGGAGTCCCTGCCCCGTGGGAGCCGACAGTGTCACAAAGAGCAATCAATTACAGAAGCCTCACAACAAAGGCCGTCATTAGGGGCTGGGGACAATTTGTTGTGCACCCACAATCCTGGGTTGGCCTGAGGCGACCTGGAGCAAGTCACTCCAGTTTCTTCTGGAGCAAAAGCATCCTATTCACCAACCACCCCAGGGAGAAGAGGATTAGCTCATTAAAGATTATACAGCATTTTGAAAAGGTAAAGCCTTTATATGCGTGCAGTTGGCAAGTCATTCTCTGAAAGGAAATGCACGTTCAGGAGAGGGGACAGGCAGGAGCAAAGTGGTCAGAAGCTGGAGGAGCTGCCTGTGGAGCCTCCAGGGGCTGGATAGGGTGGAGGAGGTGGTGCTCCCCCCACCCCCACCCCAAGCCCACCAGACTTCTGGATCCCACAGGCTGGTACATCTGGGTCTCACGGTAACACTGTCCCTGGCAGGGCGAGCCTTCCCTCTGAGGTGGCCTCATGAACATCAAAGGCAAAAGGAGGGCATCCCATTGGCTGGCTTGAGGAGACCTTCCCAGCCTGGGAAGGCAGCCAGCAAGTACCTGTCAGAGCCCATTGATAAGTCCGCCCGGGTCTGATCAGTGGTGTGTAGTTACACTGCACTCTGCGGGGCCAAACACACAGCACATTTCAGCCCGGGCAGTGCGGCCTGCTGCCACTCTTAAATATGGACTTGATGACGGCAGGGGGCCTGGAGAGCTTTGCTGGCTATCAGGCTTTCAGAGAGGATCAGGGCAGCTTGCTTCAATCAAAGGGCTTGGAAAACAGTTGAAGAAAATGAAGTGATGCTGCAGCTAGGTAAGTTACACGTAATCTCTCCCAGGTTTGCAGACTCCCAGAGCTGGAGAAGGTCTCCATGACTCTAAAACTAGAGTGTGGCCTCCGGAGGCCTTGAGAGGTGGAGGGACATGCCCAAGGTCAACCCTGTGGGGCCCAGCCACGTCTTCAGACCCCCAGGCCCATTCTGGGTTCACTGTGATCCTCCTTCTCACGAGAGTGGCCGGGGCCACCATGGCAACTGCACATCACGGCGACTCGAAATACGTCTTCTGCCAACAGGGCATGTTCACCAAAATCCAGGAACACAGCTCAGAACCTATCAGTCTCTTACTGAGCCCAACCCAGTGCCATGTCTGTATACTGGGTTGGCTAAAATGTTTGTTCAGGTTTTCAGTAACATCTTACGGAAAAACTTGAAGGAACTTTATGTACAACCCACTGAAGAGAGGCATGGAAGGATGGATAACAGTGATTCCCAAACGCCAGGGCGAAGCTGAAGATGAAAAAAGAACGACCTAGGAGCCTCTGTTCTTTTTTTTTTTTTTTAAAAAGGACAGATTAAGTGTTAGTCCCTTAGTTGTGTCCGACTCTTTGAGACCCCCACAGACTGTAGCCGACCAGGCTCCTTTGTCCATGGAATTCTCCAGACAAGAATGCTAGAATGGGTTGCCATCTCCTTCTCCAGGGGATCTTTCTGACCCGGGGCTAGAACCCAGGTCTCCCGCATTGCAGGCAGATTCTTTACCATCTGAGTCACCAGGGAAGGCCTAAACCCAGATTACTTGATTTCAAGGGTTGCCCTTTCCTCTGAGATTGTCCTTCCTACTGTTTCTGTGTGCAAATGCCCTTTATTTTAGGGAGTGTCGGTGATAGCAGATGGTACATTTTTTTCCCTCCAATGTCCTTGTTTGGGCATTGGAAATGTGCTCTCTCCTTGGAAACTACTCTCTCTTACTTGGCAAAATCAAAAGTGGACAATCCTCCTTCAGTCCCCTGTATAAAAAGTCCCAAATCCAAGAAATGTCAAAGTTTGTGAACCCCAGAGCTGGAAAATCCCACCCAGCTCTACCCTCTGGAGAGTCCTCCTCACAGTCCTCCTCACACTGTCACAGTGTGGTTGCCATGGTGATGCCAACAGCAACATCAGTGACGGTGATGAGAGCTGCAGCCATACCATACCCACAAGCTCATCTGAGTGGGATGTGGACTCCCAGCCAGGTGCCGTTCTGGCATTTTCTACACGTTGCTGAACCCTTACTACAATCCCATGAGGTGGAGATTATATCATGCCTCTTTGGGCAAAGGAGTTCCCTGAAGCCCCAGCCCACCTCTCCAGTCTTATCTTCCACCCCTGCTGGACACACACATAATAAGGTGGTTATTTACGTAACTGGCGTGTCTCACGTTCTCTGTCAGACTCGCCTTGGTCATCTGAAGGCAACTCTTGGACATCTTCATCCTTACACTCTTCTCCACGCACACAGAAAGTGGGCGCGCAAGTTAACTTCTGCTGCTAGCACAGAACACTGATTAACCGAAGCCAACTCTTTACTTAGTGCCTGGTGTAAACACACTGTGAGCTACTCAGATAATAGTCATTGCTACTCAGGAGCATAGTTCATCAGCTTTTTTTGGTCACTGGCAGACTGGTTGTGCCCTTTCAGCCCCTCTCTTCTAGGTAAATGCCTGAAGACCCAATCCCTCAACAGAATCAGGGAAAGAGGAAGGCTACTCACGCTCCTCTCTGCTTCTCCTGCTGGGTGTCCTGAGGGAGATTCCTCACTCTGCCGGGTCCTGCCCTATACTGTGAAGCAACCTCACTGCCCTCCTGAATGAGCCACTCCCCAACCCCTCCCTGGCCGAGAGTCTCCCACCTCCCTTACTCTCCAGAGAAGCCATGAGCTACGTTTGGGCAGAAGTTAATCAGTCGCCTTCATTTCTGGAGCCAACTTCTGGGACTCGAATCTGCCACAAACCAGTAGGGCAAATTACTTCATTACTTCTCCAAGATTATGTCCTTGGCTCTTTTAGTGTGAAATATTCTTTATTTTGTGGAGTGATGGGGATAGTAGATGTCACTGTTTTCTTCCAGGGTCCCAACTTGGACATTGGAAATATACACTCTCTTTGGAAAACTAGTCCCTCTTACTTGGCAAAATAAAAAGTGGAAAATCCTCCATCAGTCCCTCTGTTTAAAAAAAAAAAGATGAAAGTACCAATACAAAGAATCTGAAAGGTCCAAAGAACCAATGCTTCAGCCTCATCAGAAAAATAGGGTTAATAATAGCAGTACCTTAGTCAATTAATTACATGAATAAATAAGTGAGTTAAGTCAACATCAAGTGCTTGGACCAGTGCTTGGCAATAGTAACTGCTTAGAACTGAACTATAATAGCTATTATTTTATTGGGGCTTCCCTGGTGGCTCAGACGGTAAAGAATCTGCCCACATCCCCAGGTTCCATCCCTGGGTGGGGAAGATACTCTGGAGAAGGGAATGGCTACCCACTCCAGTATTCTTGCCTGGAGAATCCCATGGACAGAGGAGCCTGGTGAGCAACAGTCCATTCACTCCTATTATCTATTGCTCACTCGTCTCCCAGCAGTGAGTCCTGAAATTCCTCCTTGTTTGGCTGCTCCTTCCCCTCCAGTAGACACGCCCCATCAGATGCCTTAGCCTGGAAGGCCTTCACATTCCTCTAGTGATTCCTGGAGGGCACATCCCATTGCTGGCCTTGATTAGGTTGCCTTATGGGGTCCAGGCTCAGCCCATCTCCTGGAAGCCCCATCTTCAGCAGCTCCTCAGTTACCCAGGAAGTCGGAGGCTGCCCTCCCCAGCTGTCAGTTTCCCTAGAGACGCGCCTTGACAGCCAAGATGCCTCTTCTGGATCGGGGCTGCTTGAGGTCACACGGGTGGAGACACGGCTGCCTTGGCTTTTGTGATGGGCTTTCACAATATTTCCTGCAAGATCTGACATTAGATACGTGTCTCCTAAGAGTCACGGATTTACACCTTTTTTCTTTCCTGATGTTGGGGGAATAAAACATTTTGGCAAAGGTTTATCAGCCATCTGCATCTCTGTCAGCTCCTGAGGGATGTGGTTATGTTTTCTAGATCATAATATAAGAACTTCTCTCTTTCATCCAGATTTGATTCTGTGACTGAATGGGATATGTCTTAACTCATATCCTCACTGTGCCAATTCTGGGGCCATGTGTCTTCAGATCCTTCTCTTATGCCTTCACTGCTTTGCTCTTTATCATAAAGAAACTGCCTCCACCACTACCCTAACCCCTGTAGGCCGGCTGCTCACTGCGTTCAGCCAATGGGAGGTGTTGGCAGAACAGTGAGGGGGGAGGGAGCAAGAAGTCAGGGTGTTTCTCCCTTTCTTTCTCTGCCTTCCCACCAGTTCCATCTCCACAGCGGCTCCTCACAGGCCCTCTCTGCTGCCAGCTCCCATCAGGTGACCTTCGCTCTGGGCTCCGGGCACGCCGCTCCTGACCCGGGGGAGGGATCTTCTGCTGACATGAATCCTGGGCTGCTCTGCGGGAGATACCCAGCAGGGTGTGCACTGTCTGCTCAAACTTGACTCTCCTTCACCATCTTTCACTCTAAACTGATTTTTTTAAAAGTTTTTTAAAAAATTAATTTATTTTAATTGGAGGCTAATTACAATATTGTAGTGGTTTTTGCTGTACATTGACATCAATCAGCCACAGGTGTACATGTGTCCCCCATCCCAAACCACCCTCCTACCTCCCTCCCTAACCCTCTGGGTTCCCCACAGCAGCATTATCATTTCTGAGCAGGTGAGCCCCAGGTGAAGAAGACCTCCTCTGAAGGCTTATTTAAGATAAGCACAATGGCTGACTCACACTCCTTTGGGAGGGAGGAGGCTGGCACAGGGTGACAATCAGCTAGCAGGAGCCCCATGTTTGCGCAGGTGAAGCCACGTCCCCTGCTGGTGGTCACCTGCTGGCCTGGGAACACGTGTAATTCTCTTCTCTAACCAAGGAAGGAAGTCTGGCAGCAAGGAGCAGGTATCTCCAGTCTGAGGGCTGCAGGCATCAGGAGAGGGGACCGGAGAACTGGGCGTGCCTGCCCTCTTTCTAAATCAGGGCACTGCTCCTAGTCGCTCTGGGGATGGAAAGTTGGCTCAGTACAGCTGGATCTTCTTTTTTGCCAAGAGAAGCCAGAAATTGTGCTCTTTCTGCAAAATCTCTCAAGTTTTAAATATTGGCAACTAAGAAAAAGTTTTCCAAAACACTGGGCAGCCAAACAAAGCACATGTGTCTATGGGTCAGAGCGGTCCTGATCTTTAGCCTGTGACCTCCAGCTAGTTATTAAGGGGTGAGTTAGAAGGAAGGGGGTGGGTCAGGGAGCGCCTCCTTGCCCTACATTGCTGGAGATTCTCACAGAGGCAGGAAGAGCCCAGCCCTCCTGACCCTGTGGAAGTCTGAAGTTCAGCCTTGGTGTGAGCATCAATAACCAGGGTCTACACTGAGTGCATCCAACTTAGCCCATAACTGATTCCTAACCGCAGGGTCGAGGGCTAGAGAGAGAGGTCAACAGAAGCCAGAAACAAGCTTGTGTGTGCCTTCTGGACCTCTCACGAGGCGATGAAATGCACAGGCAGAGGTCAGGACTGGACCACACATCTGCAGCCCCCTTGATCCTCACAGCCTGGAGAAGGCGCTGGAGAGTCTGGCTGGTGACTCAAGGAGGAGGGTGTACATCTGATGCGCAACACCTTATAAGCCAGTGCCCTCCTCATTGGAGGCAGAGAGGTTTGGAGGATGGCCCCTACGCTCAGTCTATTGAGTCATCTGGTGAAAAATAATGTGACTCCATTTTCCCTTTCCTAAAATGGTAGTAAATACACGTGACCCAAGCATCCCTGAGGATGTTCGCTGACAGCCACATCTGTGGACTTGGTAAAAATAAAGGAATTAAACTGCCAAGGAGTAGAGTGGCCTTTGCACTCTTTCTCAGGCTCATTGTTTGGCTGTAATAAACAGAAAAACAAAAAGTCAGAAACCAAAAACCAGAAGTCAAGAGTGATCTTTAAAGAAACTGAGCCATGGAGCAGCCTGAATCTTAGAAAGAAGAAGCCATTCTTTCCTCTGCCATTCTTTGGAGGTACTGCCTTCAAGCTCCCTGGCCTTAATCTTCACACATGGATGGTGAAATCCAGCCCTCTAACTGGCTACTAGACAACAGGAGCACCCTAATTATCAATATAAGGTGGTACCATAGGAGGTTCCTAACTGAATTGGGTACAGCTTCAAACTAGGGACTTCCCTGGTGGCGCAGATGGTAAAGCGTCTGCCTACAATGTGGGAGACACAGGTTCAATTCCTGGGTTGGGAAGATCTCTTGGAGACGGAAATGGCAACCCACTCCAGTACTTGTGCCTGGAAAATCCCATGGATGGAGGAGCCTGGTAGGCTGCAGTCCGTGGGGTTGCAGAGTCAGACATGACTGAGCAACTTCACTTTCGCTTTTTCCCAAACTTCCCTGCTGAACACTTGTCAGAAGTCCAGCTGAGGGAAACAGTGTTGATTGAGGGGCCCAATGAATGGGGTCCACCTCTCCTGGAGGCACAGGAGTCTCCCCTGGAGCAGCGGAGGCCCCAGGAGTCTCTACCACCTCCTAGGCTTAGGTTTGCGTATGCGCGCTTGGCTGTGCTTAGCTCCACACCTCCTGCTTATGCTGAGGGGCAGTACAAGACAACCTTGGGACGGAACTTGTATTTCCTGTAAGGATGCTCTTGAACATGTTCACTACTCCGTACGGCGTGTGCACCTGCAATGGGGTCCCATGGGACGGTGTTCTTTCTGGGGCTGTGTTTTCATCTCATGGATGTTGACTCATCTAACTGAAACCATAGGACTTCCCTGGTGGGTCAGTGGTAAAGAATTTGCCTGCAGTGAAGGAGAGATGGGTGCGATCCCTGGGTTAGGATCCCCTGGAGGAGGAAATGGCAGCCCACTCCAGTACTCTTGCCTGGGAAATCCCATGGACAGAGAAGTCTGGCTACAGTCCATGGGGTCATAAAAGAGTCAGACACAACTTAGTGACTAAATAACAACAGAAACCATCTTCCTCTTCAAGTGGCCTGCCAGATGCCTAGAGATAAATCTGTAGCCCGCTTCTCACAAACCCATGAGCTGTCCCACTGTTTGTGTACTAACCTCCCTCTGGATGTCATTTACTATATAGAAAATTTATTGTATTGTATACATTTTTGCAAATTGCTATAAATCCTTTTGGGACCAAGACAGGTTTATACGCAGGCACTAAAGAACTAAGAAAACAAAAAGAATTCACATTTTTGTGGGTTGGCTACTTTAATGATTCTGGCTTTATTTTCTCTCTTATCCCCCAAACAATTCTGTAGTATTGTGATACTTGGAAGGCAAGTTTACACATTTACTGAAACAATAAGATAATTTCATTTTTCCCCCTTGAATCTCTTTTCATGGCTAGCATGGGGTGGTTTCCAGAACAAACCCAAATTTGGGACTTGGGGGCCCCTGGGATCCCCTGTAGCCAAATACAGTGGATCACGGGTTCTCTTTGTTTTGGGGGATTTACTTCAATTGTCTTAATAACACGGACCTCTTTTGTGGAAGCAGAAGGCGTTCCCAGCAAATGTTGGCTGCAGATATGCGAGCCAAAATGTTACCACGGTCACGGCCCTTCCTTGAACAATCTAAAGCATCTTTCTCTCTGTATATATTTGGTTTTTCAGAAGCTTTAAAGCCTAGAAAACAATCATAGCTGAGGCCATGTCTGAGATGGCACTAAAAGAACCTACTCAGAGACAGATAAAAATAATGAGAATCTTTCTGTCAGGAAAGATTTAGAAAATATCAGTGGCATTATTAAAATTTAATTTTGTACTCAGCTTTTTGGTTCTCCTTTCCAGTGATAATGAGCAGGACTGCACACCTCCGCCTCGATAGTACTTGTTTTGTGCAATAAATTCAGCCTTCCAGTCTGAAGACATTTCAGACAACAGTTTTGACTGCTATAGGCTTATTTTTCACCCTGTGCTGTGCTTTGAGTCTTCCTATAAAAACCAGTTCATGAGATAATTTTCCACAAGGCCAGTAGAACTAATAAAAATCAATTTTGCCCAACTGGTTCAGAGAAATCTTGGGAATAGCCAAGGCAGAACTGCAAAAAAGGAGAAAAGAAAAAAAAGAAGAAGAATCAATGTATTCACTAATGGTTGACTGATAGAGAACTATCAAATTAGCTGACAGGAGATGCTTGGCTGTAGGAATTTTCTTTTCGGCTTGAACAGAATACCTTTTAAGGGCCGGGAGGGGCTTTTCTTCCCAGGGGCTGAAGATACCTGGGTGCAGTAACTCTGAGTTGCCCATGCCCTGGATGATAATGAGGTTGAATTTGGGCCTGACAATGGTGGTGACCTCTGCTGAAGTTCAGTCCCTCTTTCTATGTCAGAGAAGCTGGTTTTGTGAAGGGATGCCCTGGGTTTTACACCAGGGGTCCCCAACCCCTGGGTCAGGGACCAGTACTGGTCTGCGGCCTGTTAGGAACCAGGCTGAACAGGAGGTGAGTGGCTGGTGAGCCAGTGAAGCTTCATCTGTATTTATAGCCACTCCCCACTGCTTGCATTACCATCTGATCAGATCAACTGTGGCATTAGATTCTCAGAGAAGCTCAAATCCTATTGCACTTGAATCATCCCCAAACCATCCCCTCTACCCCTGGTTTGTGGGAAAACTGTCTTCCACAAAACCTGGTGCCTGATGCCAGAAAGGCTGGGGACCGATATTTTATACAATTTACTCCAAGGCCACAGGACCACTGGGTGAGGGACTCATCAATGCATTTAGAGACCTCATGTTCTGGAAACATCTTCATTGCACTCCTGTTATGACCATCCATCCAACTCCCCATTTTGGCTTCCTGCCAATGGAAGTAGGATTCCAAAGAGACACTTCTTTGTTTCCTCTCTCTTTTGGCTGCCTGTGCTCCATGGCACGTGGGATCTTAGTTTCCGGACTAGGGATTGAACCCATGCCCCCTGCAGTGGAAGAACAGAGTCTTAACCACTGGACCACCAAGGAAGTCCCAGGGATCTCTTTTAAGATCTGGAAGCAAGAGCAACACGTGGTAGCTACAGACCGCGGTCTATAAAGCACATACCTTAATTGCCACTGATATTCCTTAGTGCAAGACACTAGTTGACATGTCTAAAAATGGCAGGCCTTTGTATAGAAAAAATAAAAAAAGGACTGAAAGGAAATGTAGCCAAGTGGTAATGGTGTTTGTATTTGGGTGGTGAGTACTTTTTGCTTTCTATTTTTATGTATTTCTGTATTTTCTTAAATTGTATATTATTACATAAATATTAATAATTATTATTTTAAATAATGCTAAACTAAGAATTGAGTGAATTGGAAAAGGAAACATAATACTTCATTTACAATGTTATAAGAAAGAGAAAATATGGGAGAAAAAAAAACAATAGTAAGATTTATTTATCTTTTTCAGTCCCTTATACTATCCTAAGTCTTCCCAGGTGGTGTAGTGGTAAAGAATCTGCCTGCCAATGTAGGAGATGCGGGTTTGATCCCTGGGTGGGGAAGATCCCCTGAAGAAGGAAATGGCAACCCCCTCCAGTATTCTTGCTTGGAAAATTCCATGGACAGAGGAGCCTGGTGGGCTACAGTCCACGGGGTCACAAGGAGTCAGACAGGACTGAGCGACTGAACATGCACCATTATGTACTTCACACCAATTCTTTTATTTAATCCTTATTAACAAGTCTATGACAAAAATATCAATGTTACCATTTTCCAGAGAAGAAAACTGAGGCTTAGGGGGGGATGAATTTGCCCAAGATCACACAGCTAGTCAGTGGCAAAGTTGGTATTTAAAATGAGGTCCAGGGACTTTCCTGGTGGTCCAGTGGCTAAGACTGTACCCTCCCAATGCACAGGACCTGGGTTCAGTCCTTGGTCAGGGAACTAGATCCTGCATGCCACAACTAAAGATTTCACATGCCGCAATAAAGACCTAGCACAGCCAAATAAAGTTTTAAAAATTAAAAAAATAAAATAAGTTCCAGTTTCAAAGACCACATGCAGTGCATTGTGGGAAGAATAAGGACTGGCATCACGGTGCATCTTACATTGTAGCTCATTTTGCATTTATGAATCAAATCAGGGATAACAACATCTGTTCTTTTTTCCACCTATGTTAAAGGTTTTTGTGATGTTCAGATTAGATCATGCATGTAAAAACAGAGAAAATGCAAAGTTCTCCTCAAAAACACGTAATGATATGATAATATTTCCTATAACACTGGTGAGTTGAGAGTGGCTATAAACCCTATAATTTTCAAAGAAAAAAAATACTGAAATAGGATTAATACTAAAACAACACTGAATAAATTTGTTCTCAATCATTCAGAAGGTTTGAGGGCGTCTTGTTTTATCCTACTTGTCATTAAGATGACACATTTTCTTGTCTATAATATATTAGGTAAAAAGCAAAGATTATACATAATGTGCATATTATGATCCTAATTCTGCAAAAGGGTAAACTTGAGCAAAAGTTTGCCTGTATAAACTTGAAGAAAAATTGGAAAGACATACATTGAAATGAAAGTAATTATGCTTAGGTATTGAGATCATGGTGATTAAAGAAAAAAAATCTATGACTCACCACATTTTCCTAAAATTCCTGTAATGAATATGTACTATGTTTAGAGTCAGAAGAATGTGCACTATTTATCAGCTTCCATACACATATACACGGCTTCCCTGATGGCTCAGCCAGTAAAGAATCTACCTGCAATGAGACGCAGGTTTGAGTTCTGGGTTGGGGAGATCCTCTGGAGGAGGAAAATGGTAACCCACACCAGTATTCCGGCCTGAAAAATCCCACGGACAGAGGAGCCTGCTGGGCTATAGTCCAAAGGGTCAGTAGGGGTCGGACATGACTGAGTGACTCAGCACACACATATACAAAAATGTTACCTTCTTCCTTGGATAAGATTACAAAATAAATTCTGGGCTTTGCAGTAGTTTGAATTCTGGTGAAATAAACGTTTATTTGAAATGCATGTCCAATCTTCAAACAAGGGACATAGCTACCCCACTTTCTTTACAGAAGTCAGCCTCAGTCTGCGGAGGGCTTCTACCACGTACAACTTGACGGTAAAACGTCAGAGGCCGAGATGCTGGAGACCACACCGGGCACTTGGAGAATGAGAAGAGACGCACACCTGAGACTGCCGCGACGTTGCCAGGATGACAGGTGCCTGGTCTGACTTCTAGAATGACCTGAGCACTTGCCCAGCGGCCTCAGAAGGGGGACCTGTACGTCCTGTCAGAGCACACATTCAGTAGCTTAGCAGAAAAGTGCCATCTTGCTCAAAAAAATGGGGCCCAGTTCAGATTTCAAGCAGTGCCACCAAGGAAGCTATTTTTAAGTATCTAATTGCATTTGTAGCATCTGGCATTTTGCACACTCCATTTTTATGACTTCAGCACAATACATGTGCCACAGGACAAACAAACAAAGGAGAGATTAAGAGCGGGATACTGGAGTCATGTCAAATAGTCCCAGTATCGAAATATTATAATGTGCCCTAGAGATTATTCCAGGGCCAAAGAAAACATTACCCAACGTATAGAACGTCAGAACGGGGAAGACTTGGCAGCCAGGGAGAACAGGGGTTTATTTCATTTATTAGGCCAGTACACAGCCTCAGATGCTAACATGCCCTGATAGGAAATGCCAACATTTCAACTTAAATCAAGACTCGAGCCCATAATGTCGACACTTTGCCTTTCAGCAGAAGATCACAAACAGCACAAATCTGGGTTTCTCGTACTAATTGGGGAGGTTTTCTAATTTGCTTGTGATATCTGCCTCGTGGAGCGCTAATCTTCCTCCGGTTACCTCCTAACGCTGTCTGAAATAATCCGCTTACTCCTGCTCTGTCCACAGCAGTTTATATCAAATAACACTCACTTCCTTAACTCAGCCACAGCAAAAGGCAGCCGCAGCCCCAGCCCCGTGCTTCAGCATTGCTGGGCGGGCATGCAACAGCTACAGCAGAAGTCAGGCAAGGCACATGGGTGCAGCCAGGCTTCCAAAAGTGTAAGAATGATGAAATGGGTGCTAAGCAGCACTAATCAACAGCTAAGAGCATCATCTGATAGCTGCTTTGAAAAGACTGAGATAATTTTGCTTTCTTAGACAGGCAGGCAAACTATTTCAGGGTGATCGCCAGCCTATGTAATTATCACTATCAACATCCGAAATCGCTTCATAACTTTTTTCTAAAACATCTCCCCCACCAACCTTCCTACCCCTACCCTTTTGAAAAGGTTTAATTTAATGACACAGCCTGGAGGTTAATTGATATGGGCGGTTAATTGATATGGGCGGGCAGTGCCATTTCAGTAGCATAACTGCCGAATCTTGACTCATTTTTAGTGCGTTTGATTTTTTTAAAAAGAGATTTTGGGAAGGAAATGTTTTAATTTTCATAAAGTAGAAAAGCCTAGAATTCGAATGCTCATAAAACCCACGGCAAGTGCATAGGCTTTGGGGGGTTCCCAACAAGCAAAAGTGATGTGAGCTCTGTTGTGATGTGTAGGGTAGAGCGTGGTAGTCAGTTGGGAGCCAGGTTCTCCTCCCAGGTGGGCTCAGTTGTGTGACCTTAGGCAGGACACTGTCTTCTTCTGGGCCCCCATTTCCTTGTCTGCGAAATGCTGTGTGTGTGTGGGGTGGGGTGCAAGGACTAGAGGATTTCTAAGATTCCTTCTGCCTCTAAGAGTCTACAGTCTATGTTCACTGAAAGGTTCTTTTTAATTTTTTTTTGTTTTTCTTCTACATGCGCCTATTCTAAGCAAGCAAACCCAGCATCTCTCTTTCTCCTTCTATGCAACACATCGTATTTGAAAACATTTTCCTCACATTTTCTGAGGTTACTGAAGGGGGAAAAAGTTATATTGTTTAATCCTACTTTATAGGAGTTTGCTCTTTTATTAAAGAACAGACCCAGAACAGTGATCTGTAAGGTATACGTACCCAAAGTGTGGGGGGAGGTAGGAGGGGAAGAGAAAGAGGTTGCCTTCAAGTGCCTTGTGGAAATGTATAAAACAAGCAGTGAGATAGTCCTTTGCCAAACACTGTCATAAATTTTTTATTTGGCAGCTAACATTCTCACTAGTTTTCTTGGCAGCAATTGGGACCTTTAGCAAGAAAGGTGCAGGAGAAAAATACCTTGTTTAGAGATGTTTTCAACACTTTCTGGGATTTTTCAGAACTTCTGCCTGCAGCACATTTTTACAACTACAGTCTCCAATCACCTGATGAGTGGGTGGTGGAGTTGAACTTTTTTCTTTAAAAAAAAAAACAACAACAACAACAAGAATATAGGGAGAGAAAGCGAGCAAGCTGTGCTACCCCTCTGGCCTTCCACTGAGCCCATCTCTCTTATTTTTCGTGGCAGGCATTTCTGATATTCAAGTGCTTAGTCTTCTCTGTCTAGACAAAAAACTGAAAATAATATCAGAATGTACCTTTTGTTGAGCCTGATACTATCTATATTGTATTCCCAGATGACAGAGATAAATGAAAGTGAAACAGGCTGATGACGAGGCCATTTTTCTTCAACAGTTCTGCCAAAAACAGGTCCCACCTGTTGCCTTTGGGTCAGTTAATGGGCAAAGAGCTGCCTTGGATTTGAAGCCGATGTAAGCACACGCAGATACGATTTTGACAGTCACATTTGCTGATGGGGAAATGAGTGGAGTGAAAGTTTGTGCAGCTGGTCATTACCCGTCTCAGGAAACCTCAGTCTCTAGAAGTTTCTTAAGGAGGAGGAAACTGGGAATTCTGGGAAGTCAGGGGCCAAAATCCACAAGGAGTCAAGGATAAGGCCTTTCATTACAACCACCTCCTAAATACTTAATACAGACTAGCAAGATTCTTCTGCCAGGGGACTTCCAGCTCTGAGTCAAGAGGTCAACAAATTCACTACCCCCAAAAAACAAGTTTAAAACTGAACGGTCCTTAAAACAATCCTTTCAGGGCTCTGGATAATGACTGAAGGCAAAGTACAAACTGAGACGTGTTTATTCATAGAAAGCTGGCAGAACTTTGGGTAAGAAGATCTCCGCCTCACCCCCTAGCTTAGTTGGCTAGAATGGTGGTTTTATCAGGGCGGGGCTGCCAGGGAAGCCTGACTTGATTTGGAGCATAAGGGAAAACCCAGTAGCATTGCCAATAAAAGTAGCACGCTGTAAGACAATGAATGGGGGGAGGGTGGAACAGCGCAGTTTTGCTAGCCTGAGGCTGCTGTCCTGGTTGAGATTCAAACCAAAACTGTGATGGGGAGATCTGGAAATGAGAGAGTTATAGACGTGCCAGATAAGTGCTCCATACATCTTGTGCTGATTGGGAAAATACGGTGCATGCTGGGGAGACCTAGGAGACCCCAGGGAAAAGTCAAAGCAGGCTTGAGAACTGCCTGAACTTTGAATGTTCTCTTCAACCCACATACAGATTGCTTGGCAGAGGATGTAAGTCTTATGGGTTCAAGGTCTTTGAGCACAACCTCTGCTCAATCATTGGCTGGTCACTAAGCTATGTGCACAAAGGGGCAACTCCTAGGAAGCCAGGTTCATGAAATAAAAATAAGAATTAAAAAAACAAAGCGACAACTGAGCAGACTGCAGGGGAGATAGATTCTGCAGATTATGTTTAGGCAAGCTAATTAAAACTATCAGAACCCTGAGTTGTTACAATATGCCATCTAAAATATTTAGTTGTCAACAAAAAATTATATGACATGAGGAAAAAAATGAAAAAGATGATCTATATTTAGGGAGAAAAGCAGTCAATACCAACTGCTTCTGGGTGACTCTGATGTTGGATTTAGCAGACAAGGGCCTCAAAGCAGTTAGTGTAACATAGTCAAACAGTTAAAGGAAACTATATTTAAAGAATTAAGAGAAACTATGATGACCATGCTTCAATAGATACAGACTCTCAATAGAGAAAGAAGAATTATAAAAATTTTACAGTTGAAAAATACAATCAGTTAAATGAACAGGAATCCGTAAACTTGGACATTTGCCAATAGAAATCATCCAATCTGAAGAGGAGAAAGACCAAAAACATTGAAGAAAACTGAGCAGAGCCTCAGAGATCTGTGTAACAATAGCAAGCATATCAACACATGTACAATGAGAGAGGGAGAGAGAAAGAGAAAGGAGAGGGCAGTTGGCAGAAAAATATATTTGAAGAAGTAATGGCTGCAAGAGGAAATCTTGAAAGCAGCAAGACAAAATAACTCATTATGTACAAGCAAACAAGATTATGTTTGATAGCTGACTTCTCATCGGAAACAATGGAGGGAGAAGACAGATAAACAACATATTCAGAGTGGTAAAAAGGTGAGCGTGGGAGTAACCTGTCTAGCAAGAAGCCATATTTATATATATAATTTATATCTATATAAATTTTTATATATTTCTATATCTAGCAATAGCATTAATCATGAATGAAGGCAACATAAAGACATTGCTAGAGAAAGAATGAGAGATTTTTTTTTTTAGCCTTATAAGATATACTAAATGAGGTTCTTTAGGCTGAAAGGAAATGACACCAGATGGTAACTCACATCCAGAGAAAGAAATAAAGAACATTGGAAATGGTAAATATGTGGTAAATATAGAAGACTGTATAAATACATATCTTCTCTTTCCTTCCCTTAATTTCTTTAAAGAATATAAAGATTGCATAAACAATAATTATAATTACAACAACCAGTATTGTTTGGTTTATAATATATATAGACTTCCCAATCATAGCATAAAGGAAGAGGGGAAAAATGGCCATATTGGAATAAATTTGCTATATTTTATTAGAACAAAGTCAGTAGTAAAATAGACAGTGGAAAGGTAGAATATATATTGTAATTTCCAGAGCAAAGACTAAGGAAGTAACAACAAATATATAGTCAAGAAATCAGCAGATAAATGAAAATGGTATACAAAAAAAAAATCTATTTTAAAAAAGAAAGCAGAAAAGAGGAGAGAGAGGAACAAAAAAGATATGAGCCATATAGAAAACAAACAACGAAATGGCAGACATAAATCCAACAAGATTAAAAAATCACACAAATGTTACCGGACTAAATAATTCAATCCACAGCAGACTGTCAGACTGATAAAAAAGACCCAGCTTTATGCTGTCTATAAGAACATATGCTATCTAAGGAGACACACTTTAGATTCAAAAGCACACACAGGTTGAAAGTTAAAAGAAGGAAATATACACACCACGTAAATAGGAAAACTAAGAGCGTTGGAATGTCTATATTAATATCAGACAAATGGACTTTAGGACAAGAAACATTCCCAGAGACAAAGAGGGATATTTCATAAATATAGTGAGATCAATGCATTAAGAAGATATGGCAATTATAAACGTATAAATACCTAACAACCAAGTCTCAAAATACATGAAGCAAAAACTAATTGAAGAAAAGATAAACAGAAAGTTTAATAATTATACTTGGAGCTTTCAGTACTCTGGTCTAAGAAAACTGACAGAATAACCAGACAGAAAATCAGTAAAGATACAGCAGACTTCAACAATTTTATGCCAAGTTGACCTTAATTAACATTTATAGAACACCTCACTTCATGACAGTGGAATACACATTCTTTTAAAAATTACATGGAAAATCCCCCAACAGAGACCACATATATGCGATAAAACAAGCCTCAATGAATTTAAAAGAACTTAAATAATAAAGAGTATGTTCTCCAATCACAACAGGACTAAATTAGAAATCCACCACAAGAGAAAGTAATTTGGGAAATCCCCAAATGTTAGAAAATTAAGTAACATACTTCTAATGAATCCATGAGTCAAATGACAAATTAAAATGGGAATTATAAAGTGCTTCGAAACAAATCAAAATGAAATAATAATATTTGTGGGATGTAACAAAGCAGAACTTAGTGGAAAATTTATTTGCCTAATTTGGAAAAAAAAAAGTTTCAAATTAATTATCTAAGCTATCACATTAAGAAATTAGAAAAAGAACAAACAGCCCAATACAAACAGAAAAAAAAGGGATCAAGGGTGTGGACAGTGACTGCAGCCACAAAATTAAAAGACGCTTACTCCCTGGAAGGAAAGCTATGACCAGTCTACAGCATATTAAAAAGCAGGGATATCACTTTGCCGACAAAGATCCATACAGTCAAAGCAATGTTTCTTCCCGTAGTCACATATGCACGTAGTGACTTAGCATGCATACAAGTAAGGATGTGAGAGTTAGACCATAAGAAGGCTGAGTGCTGAAGAACTGATGCTTTTGAACTGTGGTGCTGGAGAAGACTCTTCAGAGTCCCTTGGACTGCAAGGAGATCAAACCAGTCCATCCTAAAGGAAATCAACCCTGAATGTCCACTGGATGCTAAAGCTGAAGATCCAATACTTTGGCCCACCTGATGCGAAGAGCTGACTCATTGGAAAAGACTCTGATGGTGGGAAAGATTGAGGGCAAAAGGAGAAGGGGGTGACAGAGAATGAGATGGTTGGATAGTCTCACTGACTCAATGGACATGAGTTTGAGCAAACTCCGGGAGACAGTGAAGGACAGAGGAGCCTGGAGTGCTGCAGTCCATGGGGTTGCAAAGAGTAGAAAATGACTTAAGCCCTGAATAACAAAAAGGGTTAGAGTAGAAATCAACGAGACAGGAAACAGAAAATAAATGAAACCAAAAGTTGACTCTTTGGAAAGATCAACAAAATTGACAAACTTTTAGCTAGAAAGACCAAAAAAAGGAAGAAGACATGGTTACCAACATCAAGAATGAAAGAGGAACATCACTACTGATTTAATAAGAATTAAAAAGCTTATAAGGAAATATTCTGAACAACTTTATACCAAAAAATTAGACAATTTAGGTGAAATGGACAAATTCCCAGAAATAAACGCATTAGAAAACTGACTTAAAAAGACAGAGAAAATCTGATTAGACCTATGACAAGTAAATAAAGTGGATTAGTAATTTAAAATCTTCTCACAAAGAAAATCCGAGTACCACATGACTTAAATAATAAATTCCATCACACATTTAAAGAAAAAATACTTATCTTACATAAACTCTCTTAAAAAAATAAAGGAGTAGAGAACACTTCCCAACTAATCTACAAAGTCAGCATTAACCTATTACAAAAGCTATACAAAGATGAGAAATACCCAACATGAATATATGACACCAACATCCTTTACAACTACTATCAAATCCAGGAACATACTAAAAATGATTAAAACCATGACCAAGAGGGATTTATCCCTGTAATGCAAGGTTGGTTTCAGTTCAGTTCAGTCGTTCAGTCGTGTCCGACTCTTTGCGACCCCATGAATCGCAGCACGCCAGGCCTCCCTGTCCATCACCAACTTCTGGAGTTCACTCGAACTCACATCCATCAAGTTCGTGATGCCATCCAGCCATCTCATCCTCCATCATCCCCTTTTCCTCCTGCCCCCAATCCCTCCCAGCATCAGAGTCTTTTCCAATGAATCAACTCTTTGCATGAGGTGGCCAAAGTACTGGAGTTTCAGCTTTAGTATCATTCCTTCCAAAGAAATCCCAGGGCTGATCTCCTTTAAAATGGACTGGTTGGATCTCCTTGCAGTCCAAGGGACTCGCAAGAGTCTTCTCCAACACCACAGTTCAAACGCATCAATTCTTCAGCGCTCAGCTTTCTTCACAGTCCAACTCTTGCATCCATACATGACCACTGGAAAAACCATAGCCTTGACTAGATGGACCTTTGTTGGCAAAGTAATGTCTCTGCTTTTCAGTATGCTATCTAGGTTGGTCGTAACTTTCCTTCCAAGGAGTAAGTGTCTTTTAATTTCATGGCTGCAATCACCATCTGCAGTGATTTTGGAGCCCCCCAAAATAAAGTCTGACACTGTTTCCACTGTTTCCCCATCTATTTCCCATGAAGTGATGGTTTAACATATGAAAATCAATTAACATAATATACTGCATTAATAGCATAAAGGACAAAAACACAAGATCATCTTATCAGACACAGAAAAAAAATTTGGCAAAATCCAATACCAATAAGTCCATGTTCATGAATTGGAAAAATCAATATTGTTTAGATGGTAATTCAAAGCAATTCATATCAAAATATTAGTAGGGTTTTTTGGGCAGGAATTGAAAAATGAATCCTTAAATGTATGTGTAAATGGGAAGAACTAGAGTGGCCAAAACAATTTTGAAAAAGAACAAATTGGAGGACTTTCATCGCCTGATTTCGAACTTACTATAAAGCCACAGTAATCAAGATAGTGTAGTATGGGTACAAGGATATATAATATAGATCAATGGGACAAAATACAAATTTCCAAAATTAAACATTTACATTTATGACCAACTCATTTTGACAAAAGATCCAAGGTAATTCAATGCTGTTAGGAGAATTAAATATCCATATTAAAAAATATCAGTTCAGTTCAGTTCAGTCGCTCAGTCGTGTCCGACTCTTCGCGACCCCATGAGTCGCAGCACAACATAAACTTACATCATTATCTCACACTATGTGTAAAAATTCAAAACAGAACATAGACTTGAATATAGAAACTAAAACTATAAAATTTCTGGAAGAAAATCTTTGTGACCTTGGCATAGGCAAAGATTTCTGAGGTAAGACACTAAAAGTACAATCCATAAAATAAAAAATGGATAAGTTAACAAGCTTTTACTTTTCAAAAGTCACCATTAAGAAAGTAAAAAGACAAGCCACAACCTGTGGGAAGATATCTGCAAATCATATATCTAATAAAAGGCTATTATTCAAGAGCATAAAAATAAAAACTCAAAATTCAACACAGAGAAGACAAATAATCCAATTAAAAAATTATAAAATTAAAAAAGAGCTGAATATACATTTTACCAGACTACACATGACTAATAAGCATATGAAAAAAATGATCAATCTCATTAGTCATTAGGAAAATGCCAATTAAAATGAGATAGCACAGCATACCCACTGAATGTCTCTAATCAAAAAGACCAACAATACCAAGGACACAGAGTCCTCATACATTGCTGGTGGGAATGTAAAATGGTACATCTATTTGGAAAACAGTTTGGCAGTTAAAAGAAAAAAAGTCAAACATATACATATCACAAACATACATACCACATGACTCAACAATTCTATCCCTATGCATCTACTCAAGAGAAATGAAAACATATGCCTATTTAAACTTTTGTGCAAATGTTCACAGCAGCATATTCATAATAGCCAAAAATTCAACAATCTAGGTGCCCTCCAACTGGGGAATGGGTAAACAAAACATGGTACAGCCTTACAATGGAATACTTCTCAGCAATAAAAAGTAACAGTCTACTAGTACATGTGACAGTATGGCTCAACCTCAAAAATATTATGTCAAGGGAAAGAAGCTCAGCTGGAAGAAGTTCAGCTCAGTGCTCTGTGATGACTTAGAGGGGTGGGATGGGGGTGGTGGGAGGGAGACTTGAGAGGGAGAGGCTGTATGTATACCCATGGCTGATTCACACTGCTGTACAGCAGAAATGAATACTGTCAAACAATTACATTCCAATTTGAAAAACTGAAAAAAAAAAAAGACTATGGTATATGATTCTATTTATATGAAATTTCTAGGAATCAGATCAGTGGTTGCTTGGGGCTTGGGAGTAGGAACTGGGATTGACTCAGTGCAAACAGGCATGACACAACATCTGGTGTGATAGAAATGTTTTAAAAGTAGATCATGGTGATGGTTGCATAGCTCTATAAACTTACTATAAATCATTGAACTGTATGCTCTGAAGGAGATCAACCCTGGGATTTCTTTGGAAGGAATGATGCTAAAGCTGAAACTCCAGTACTTTGACCACCTCATGCGAAGAGTTGACTCATTGGAAAAGACTCTGATGCTGGGAGGGATTGGGGGCAGGAGAATGAATCCTCGGATGACCGAGGATGAGATGGCTGGATGGTATCACGGACTCGATGGATGTGAGTCTGAGTGAACCCCGGGAGATGGTGATGGACAGGGAGGCCTGGTGTGCTGCTATTCATGCGGTCGCAAAGAGTCGGACATGACTGAGCAACTGAACTGAACTGAACTGAACTATATGGTTACAATGGGTAGATTTCACAGTATACAAATGATATCTCAATAAAGCTGTTAAACAGTCCATAGACCAACAAATAGCTATTTTGGTTTTAGGCGAGATGGCATACTATCTCCCCTAAAGTAAGGAAAGTTAGTCTTCCAGATTGAAGGAGCCCAACCTCTTGCCTCCCTTCTTGGTAACAGCAACCTCTTTCTTTCTTTCAATCTGTAATTATTTGCTTCTTGACTGTTTCCTCTGTGAAGTGGAATTGTGTAGGAGCAAGCAAGGCTAAAGTCTGTCTTGGTCTTTATCGTTCCCATTACCCATTCAAGTGTTTGGCATATTATTTCAGTTCAGTTCAGTCGCTCAGTTGTGTCCAGCTCTTTGTGACCCCATGGACTGCAGCATATTATATAATGGCATATGATAGGTGTCAATAAATATTTGATAAACAGATGAATGATGTAGAGGAAGAAGAGAAATATCTGGGTTTTCATTTAAAAATCAACATATTCCCGTGCCTTGATTATTTGCAAATATCTTTGTCATGGACCCTTATTCAGCTCTGCAAATTTCACCTGTCATGTGCCAGGCATCATGTGCTTGATACTAGAGAATGAGACGAAACAGACCTGGTTCATTGCCCTCAAGAAGCTTGCAGTCTAGTGGAAAACAAGACCCAGTATTCTGACATTTAATGAGTATAAGTGGCAGGGCGGGGCCTACAAGTCTGGAGGAAAGGAACAGAGAACCAAGAGCCTGTGAGCCCAGAAGAGCACAGGAGGCCTTGTTGAAAGGTAAGCGGATTTGCAGCCCAGGGTACAAGGTGCCTTCTGCATAAGAACTTGTTCCTCCTTAATTCAGATCTCTGTGCCTTTGTACACTGTTGTTGTTGCTTAGTTGCTAAGTTGTATCTGACTCTTTTGTGACCCTATGGACTGCAGCCTGCCAGGCTCCTCTGTCCATGGGATTCTCCAGGCAAAAATACTGGTGTGGGGTTGCCATGACCTCCTCCAGGTGATCTTCCCAAGCCAGGGATCGAACTAGGTGTCCTGCATCTTCTGCATTCCAGGTGGATTCTTTACCACTGAGCCACCAGGAAAGTCCTACAGGGTTGTAGGAAGGATTAAATGAGATGAAGCATCTGAAGTGATGAGCACACAGCCAACATAAAACTAAAAGTTCTAGGGGAAGTGTTAGTTGCTCTGTTGAGTCAGACTCTTTGCAACCCCGTGGACTGTAGCCCACCAGGCTCCTCTGTCCATGGGATTCTCCAGGCAAGAACACTGGAGTGGGTTGCCATTCCCTTCTCCAGGGGATCTTCTCGACCCAGGAATAGAACCTGGGTCTCCAGCATAGACGGTTTTTTTTTTTAACCGACTGAGCCATCAGTCCATATAAAAGTAAAGGGCTGGTATTATTATTTTTGTGACCACCCCTTTGTATGGCTGAGCAGGGCCTTAGAAGCTCTGAGGCTGCCTATGTTGTGGAGGGGCTTCTCTGCCTCGGCCACCGTGGTCATCACGCTGACAAAGCCCCTCAGGGAAGTGGCGACTCCAGGGGGGCCCTTGGGGCACCTGGCGAGCCCTTCATTCCCAGCCGCTGCACTCATGGACCTCTGCCCCCTTTCCCACCACTCCTAGGTCTTGCCTAGCTACATCGTAGGCATCTGTGGGAAAACATTACTGGCTGTGCTTATATTCTGGGGCGCAGAGGTCTTTTTCTGTATAAGTTTACAGTGGAGAACAATGGAAAGACTAAAATCCAAAGCCAACAGGGGCCAAGGGATCTGCCTACATCTTGGGTTTTGCCACGATATGAAAACACATGGCTTCAGAGTGTAACATGAACGGCCCAGCGATCTCTCCAGGGTGGAATCTATGTTTTCAGCTATGCAGAAATACGGACCTTTTAAAAAAAAACTCAGGGGGCGGGAGTGTTAACTGAAAATCAAGATAGCTTTTCCTAGGCCGACTTTCTCCATGTCCTTCAAAATCGTTCCTTTTTGACGAGAGTAAGAGCTGGAAAAATGCCTTGACACACGGGAAGTGCCTATTTTTCTCCAGCCTCACTGGAGTTGGGCCTGCTAGGGATGAAGCGGAGGTTTGCCATTTGTAGACAAGAATGAAGCCTTTTGTGAACAGGCTAAGTACACCACCGACTTGCTTTAAAAAGTGTCAAAGGCTATTTTTGGAGAACATGTGGTTGGCGGTGCCAAATTGAAACATTGACTTATCGCCCAATTTAGCATTAAAACATTAGAACTTACAATTAAGACGACTCTGTTTACTCCAAGTGAGTTTGTCAACATGCTGCAAATATATTTCTGTTATCATAATAAAACCATGAAATGGGCGGGTGTGGTTTCTCGCTTGTTAAGGCCACGCCGAGGAGAACTTCAGAATGCTGAAATGCGAGCTGCCCTAGCCTATAGGCCAACTTCTTTGCCCCAGAGCGGATGCTGGGTGTAGCTATATTAGTGCATAAGAGGTTATTCTCATTCACAAAACGGGAATTACTTTCTGGCTCCAAACTGCGACTAGCGTTAAGAAATAAGCTGGAAGATCTTCTACAGATGTGGTCTCTGACACGTACACCCGGGGATTCTGCTATTAATCACATCTTAAGACTTGAACATTATAAAGGACACGGCAGACAGCCATTAGATTCAAGGTCTGAATTGATAAAGAGAGAGACAGAGAAAATGTGCCTGTGTCTGCCATTGTGTTTAAACTAAGCATGGCTTTAAAGATAGCCAGCATCTTTCTCCGTCTTCGCCCCATTTTATTTCAAGGTCGGTCTGCCTTTTGTTTGACTCTTCTCACCCTGACATGGACAACAGTTCTTGGAAAAAGAACTGTCCTGATCGCTCGCCGTGTTAGGACAGGA